>NW_015165435.1:20460-36874 GCF_001447785.1 Gekko japonicus
TTGCAAGAACTTGTGGCTGGTACTCTGCATGGTTGTTGTTGTTCAGTCGCACAGTCGAGTCCGACTCTTCGCGACCCCATGGACCAGCTCCCTCCAGGCCCTCCGGTCTTCCGCCATCCTCTGAAGTTTGCTCAACTTCATGTTCGTTGCATCGATGACACTGTCTAACCATCTCATCCTTTGCCGTCCCCGTCTTCTTTGACCTTCAATCTTTCCCAGCATCAGGGTCTTTTCCAGTGAGTGCTCCCTTCTCATTTGGTGGCCAAAGTATTTGAGCTTCAGTTTCATTATCTGGCCTTCCAGGGAACAGTCAGGGTTGATTTCTTTTAGGATTGACTGATTTGATCTTTTTGCAGTCCAAGGGACTCTCAAGAGTCTTCTCCAGCACCATAGTTCAAAAGAATCTATTCTTCAGTGCTTGGCCTTCCTTATAGTCCAACTCTCGCAGCCATACATGACTACTGGGAATACCATTGCTTTGACCATGCGGACTTTTGTTGGCAGGGTGATGTCTCTACTTTTTATCATGCTGTTTAGGTTCGCCATCGCTTTCCTCCCAAGGAGCAGGCGTCTTTTAATTTCATGACTGCTGTCACAGTCTGCGGTGATCTGGGATCCCAGGAACGTGAAGTCTGTCACTACTTCCACGACTTCCCCTTCTATTTGCCAAGGAGTGATGGGGCCGGATGCCATGATCTTAGTTTTTTGATGTTGAGCTTCAAGCCCACTTTTGCGCTCTCCTCTTTTACCCTGAGCAAGAGGCTCTTGAGCATGGTTAGCACAATAGAAAAATTCACTACCTGTGTTGAGAAAGGACGTAGTCTTTGGCCATAAGAACTGCTTTAAAAAACCTGTCCTCTCATGATCACCGATGTCAGTAAGGGGTACTGTGGTCAACGAACAAATTGATCTAAGATATTGCGAAATTAAGTATACGTGGGGGGGAATCGTTTTGCCATTTCTGAACCTATTACAAATACATTTCGTGGGTAAACGAAATAGTACGAGCGTATTAAATTGTACTACGACATGACCCCTGGATCCAACTCAGATAATTTTGCATAGAATCCTGTAAAGATAAGGCTCAATCTGCATGCCGCGTAACTCTGCTTCGTTCAGCTGTGCTGCCAGCTTCCGTTGCCTCCTATTTGGCTCAGTATAAAAGCTTGCCGTCTGCATCATGTTAGGTAGAGCGCACGAGAGAGCGGGGAGGTGTGGCCTCTTGGGGGCGCCAGCAGGGCACTGCACTGTGCTGTACTGCGGGGAGGAAACGGCGCCTGCGACCCCCCCACAGAAAGTAAAGGGGAGTGACCTGGGGGAGGGGGGCAGGAAAGACCAAATGAGTTGGGTAAAAAACACAAAACACCCGGTAGTTGCCAGGCAGGGCGTTCTGGGGACCAGTGTCGCCCCTAAGCTGAGTGAGTGTGAGCTAGCTCACAGGGTTTTTTAGCCTCCGGCTCACACATTTTTGCCTTCGCTCAGGAAGGGAGGGCTTCAGAGCAAACTGATTTATGCAGCAGCCAAATTGCCGGCTCCCAACTTTAATGCCAGGAGATCGCAAAGTGGGATTTTTGCTCACAGGACTCCACAGCTTAGAGGGAGCATTGCTTCCAGCGGTGTTCCCTCTAAGCTGAGTGAGTGCGAGCTAGCTCACAGGTTTCTTAGCCTCCGGCTCACACATTTTTGTCTTTGCTCAGGAAGGGATGGCTCCGGAGCAGACTGATTTATGCAGCACCCAAATTGCCGGCTCCCAACTCTAATGCTGGTATCTCACAAAGTAGAATTTTTGCTCACAAGACTCCACAGCTTAGAGGGAGCATTGCTGGGGACTGCCCCAGGATATAACATATGGTTCGGGGGTGGGCACACTTCCAACCACCCCCACCCCCCAATATGATTGCAGAAAAATGATCCCTGGGTGCTTTTCAACACAGACGACTGGATTTTCAGCTAACTTGTTTCCTTTGTGACAATTTGCATATCTCCTTAGAAAAGATGGGAAGCGGGGGGGGGGGAGAATCCGGCTCCAGTAGTCTGCTTACCGCTCATGGTGGCTTGGAGGGCGGGGAGGAGCCAGGGCTCTTTTTGTAGCAGGAACTCCTTTGCATATTAGGCGACACACCCCGAATGTAGCCATTCCTCCAAGAGCTTACAGTAGCCCCTGTAAGAAGAGCTCTGTAAGCTCTTGGAGGATTGGCTATATTAGGGGGGTGTCACCTAATATGCAAAGGACTTCCTGCTACAAAAAGAGCCCTGGGAGGAGCAATTAAACCACCTTAAAACCAAATCCACATGACGCAGTGAGAGGCTATAGTGACCTCAGAGTCACCACTAAATGGCAATAAAATGATGCAGACAGCTAATGCTGAAACGAAGCAATATGAGAGCAGATGCAGAATGAGATGCGGACAGAAATTTGTTAGACGAAGTGGGGTCAGTGGCACAACAGCAGGAAAGACCAAAACAGATTGAACCATAGTATTCTTAGTGCCGCCAAGATCCCGCTGGGGGTGGGTCCCATTTCCTGCTGCCACTTCTGCAGCCAGTGGGAGAGAAATTATCTAAAAAATTCTTGTCTGGTAGCAGCATGATGTAATTTCTGGAGAAAACCTGGAAGCGATCTTAGTCCTCTCTAGGAATCACCAGAAACTCTGTGGTTTTACTATAGAGTTTCTGGCAATTCCTAAAGAGGTGTGACATCACTTCTAGGTGTCCCCCCCCCCGGTCTCACACTGTTTGCCAGACCATGCCTCACAACAGTAACTATTCTACAAAATTGTTATTACCTAATATTAGGCCCAAATATTAGGCCCACATGTATTTCAAAGAGAGTAAGTGAATCATTTAGTTAGCTCTCCAGTTGAATTCATTGGCACTCAGAAGTGCTGAACTGTGATGTATTCAGATTTCCTTTGTATGATCATGGGAAATGCAGATTTATCAAGCTCTATGTGGGGCCCACTGTGCGTTATTTGTGGGTTGTGTTCAGTATGGTGAAGTTGTATAGGTCTAGAGGAAAACTCAAGTTGTATAACTTATACAGTGTAAGTCTAGAGAAAATTAGAGCTGGATCATTGGATGGTAGGGTTGCCAGGTATGGGAGGACTTACCAGTAGAAAGAGAAAAGCCCAGACCACATCACCAACATCACACAGGAAATGATGTCATCATGCCTGTGACTTCCAGGTGACGCTCTGGTATTTGGGCAAAAGCTCTACGGTAAAGCCAGCTTCCACCATAGAGTTTTTGCCCAAATACCAGAGTGTCAACCAGAAGTTGTTGGCGTGATGACATCACTTACTGTGAGATGCCAGCAACATGACTTAGGTCTTCCCCTTTCTTCTGGTAAGTCCTCCCATTGGCTAGCTGATCAGCTGTTGGAGGGTAAGGCCTAGCAGCGAGGGATCCCTGCCTCCACAGGGAAATCTGGCAATTCAACTGGATGTTGCTTATGGGTATGTTTCTACTGTCATTTTCAAAACCCTACAGGAAGCAAAGGTCTTTGGGGATATCTACACTGTGTGGCTTCGTTCAGCCCCTGTGATTGTACTGAATGGATACCAAGCAGTGAAGGATGGCCTCGCTGCCCACCCTGAAGATTTTGCAGGCCGGCCAATAACCCCTTTCTTCCGAAGTGTGGGGGAAAAACGGGGTAAGATTGTCCTGTTTTCTTTTTTTCTTTTTTTTAAGCCCCCGGAGGGGATTTTTTAATTTTTTTAATACTACAAAAACTACCAAGAAAAAATAGGGATAGGATAACTACAACTAGGGAGAAAGAAAAGCAACCCACACTACACTAAAAACCCAAGGTTAGGAGATCATTCCCTGTTAAGCTACTGTTAGTAATAAAACAAAGATGTTAATAAACAATATACTTTGTGAGAACCTGTCTTTCTAAGCTTATATGTTAGTTTGTTTGTTACTTGTTATGAGAAGATTTCCCGAGCATCTCCTCCAGCTCGCTTCATAAAGGCAATTTTCAGAGTCCTTTCGCCTTTACATCTACACTAAGACTCTCTAAAATCTTAATAGCTTCTTAGACATTCACTCCAAATTCTGCAGCCCAGTCTTCCTCCATCTTCAAAGTGATAAAACCGCCAATCTTGAGCCTCTTCCTCTCTGGTCTCACCCTTGGGGCCCAGTGGCATCTCAAAAGTTTATTGATTGTGAAGGCAAATTCAAGTTCTTTTCTCTCAGCAGGATTTAAGATGACACTTTCTGAGAACACTTGCAAGGAAGGAGTGAAGTCCTTGTAAATCTTTCCTGTTTTTCTTGTACTTTTCCTCCTTTTCTCGTTGAGATCACTGTTTAATTTAGTGTTCATCTCTTTCACTTTAAAAGCCCTCAGTTCCATTTTTTCTGCTATCATTGCCAACTGGAGCTGCTGGGACACAAATTGTTGATTTATCTTGGCAAGCTGATGGTTAATACCAACAAGTTGCTCCAGAATCGGCTTGGTGGCTTCTGTTATAAGTGCAATAACGTCTACTCCCCTTCTTCTCGGAGTTGTTTTCGCCAACTTTTTTGGAGTGTCCTCCATTTTAACACTTTATTTTCAATATAAAATCGCGTTCTCCCTGGCTCTGAAAATCGCTTTACGTTGTTTAATAGCTTAAATGCTCATGGATATCTCCCACAACAGGCTTGTACGCTTTAAAATAAAGTATTTCAGAAATGTCCGTTTACAATTCTCTCTCTCCCCCCCTCCGCTTTTATAAATGCATCAGAGAGACATCCCTCTCTCAGCACGATTCAATCGCTTAAGAGATTTTTTGGGGGGGATTTCACTTCAAAGTATCCGTTTACAATCATTTCTCTCTCCCCCCCTCCGCTTATGTAAATGCATCTGAGAGGCGTCCCTCTCTCAGCACAATTCCGATCGCTCAAAAAGTTTTCCCTTTTTTTGGGGGGATTTTCTCTTCTGAAAACAATTCGCTCATTTTAACTCACAATTTATTGTGAGTTTATTGTTGGTCTTTATCTTGTTGGTCTTTAATCGCTCCTCCGCTAGATCTCCTGTGCTTGACCGGATCAACACAGCTTATGGCCTCACTAAGAGGACGCAGTCAGCGGGGGGCCCCCCCGTCAGGGCGGAGGGGAGCCTCCATCTCCCTGCAGATAGCAGGAAAAGAGGCTCACCCTCAAAAGCCCTATGGCCCGTGAGTTCCCCCCGAACTTCCATGGAGGTGCCAATCCAGCGGCATCTCTCCCCCTCGCTGCTGTATGGCACCCCTTCCCAGAGAGCTGGGAAAGGCGTCCACCATAGTTGTGCCGTAGACCCCGCCTCCAAGATTGTTCTGTTTTCATAGGAACCAGAGGGCAATGTTAGACATTTCCCATGACAGAACCCTGGTACCAACTCTATAGTTAAGTCGGACTGCATTTTTAATGCACTATTACTATAAAACATGACTTTTATTTTTTGTTTCAACATATGGTACATATAATTCCAAAGGGGTGAATGCTGTATAAACCTGCAGATTGGGGGAAGTGGGAATTTCTGGAGTTTAAAAAGCATTTCTGTCCAATGATACGCTCTCGATATATGTTGTTGGAGTGCAAAGGGTATAGGTGAAAGTATACTTTCTTTAGAAACCCCACTCTTCTGCCTTGTAGAGCATTACTATCAGACTCTGATGGAACGTCTCTACCAAACCATCTGGCGGTAGATCAAATTGAAGAATTGTTTTTTTAAATCTACAGCCTGACACAACGTCTTTATCATGCTAGATTTGAAAGGCCGCCTTGATTGGTGAGAAGATCTTTTGGCAACCCAACTCAGGAGAACAGCTGTATGAAAGTCTGATGCACCCCTAAGATCCCTATACATTTCAGAGGGATGTTCTATGATGTATGTCTGGGTCTTATTATGCTCTTATCACCCAGCCACCAGCAACATATAAATGCATTAAAAAAAGCCTGACCTGGGTGGCCTAGGCTAACCCGACCAGGGATGGGCGCAAACTGCATCTTTGCAGTTTGGTTCATGATTTGTGGCCAGTGTCATCATGCCCCTGTATAAATCAATGGTGCAACCTCATTTGGAGTACTGTGTACAGTTCTGTTCACCACACCTCAAAAAGGACATTATAGCATTGGAAAAAGTGCAGAAAAGGGCAACTAGGATGATAAAAGGGTCGGAACACTTTCCCTATGAAGAAAGGTTAAAGGGCTTGGGGCTCTTTAGCTTGGAGAAATGACGGTTGAGGGGTGACATGATCGAGGTTTACAAGATGATGCCTGGGATAGAGCAGGTAGAGAAAGAAGGACTTATCTCCCTTTTTCACAGTACAAGAACTTGTGGGCATTCCGTGAAATTGCTGAACAGATAAAAGGGTTAGAACAGATAAAAGGAAGTCCTTCTTCACCCAAAGAGTGATTAACACCAGGGGTCTTGTTGTAGAAAAAGAGCTGCCGGAGCTCATTAGCATAACTCATTAGCATAACTTATTTGCATATGCCACGCCCCCTGACATCACCGGAAGTGACAGAAGGCCACACCCCCTGACATCACCGGAAGTGTGTCAGAAGGCCCGGCTACTTACCCTCCTGCTTCATCCTCATTCCCAAACGGAATGAGGATCGAAGCAGAGGGCGGGGTAAAGAAGGGGCGGGGCTTCACCACGTGACCGCCCCACCCCCTAGAGGTTCTCTTCCGGAGCTCCATACCTGAGAGCTCCCCCCCGACTAGAGCCCTGAAGATAAATGAAATGAAGGGATCACTGCAAAAGCATCTTTATATGTTTGTGCATACCAACAGTATTACAGGGATCAGATGTGGAAGAAAAATCATACAGTCAAAATGGAAGCCGATGAAAATCATGCAAAACAATGCCAACGGGGGGGGGGGGACAGAGACCCCTGGGGGGTTCGAGCGGGGTAGTAAGTTGAAAGATAAAATAAAAATTAAAAAAAAAACAGTGGGAGGGTTTCTAGTGTCCTGGCCCCACTGCTGGACCTCCTGATGGCACCTGGTATTTTTGGCCACTGTATGATAGAGTGTTGGACTGGATGGGCCATTGGCCTGATCCAACATTGGCTTCTCTTATATTCTTAAGCATATGGAGCAGAAGTCCATCAGTGGCTATTAGCCACAAGGTATGCAGAGGAACTCTTGGTCTGGGGCAAGTGATGCTCTGTATTCTTGGTGCTTGGGGGGGGGGGCAACAGTGGGAGGGCTTCTAGTCCTGGTGTCAGGTTCCACAGCCAACAACGGAGTACACGCTTATCAGAAAGGTTGTACTTTATTGCAGAGCTATAGAGGCAGTAACGAAGTCACTGTTAAGAATGGCAACGTTCCTACAAGCATAATGGGATATAGGGTATTCGTATGCACCCCCCCTTTCCATAAGCCAATTAACCAGGCTCCCGCGTGTGGGAGAAGGGTCCCCAGGCCGTTAGAGGCTGCAGCTGGGAACCGAAAGCGCTCCCACGATTCCTGGCATCCCAGACACTACATCAGCAACCTGCAAGGTCATTGATAAGCAAGCAGTGCAGAAGCAAAAGTAAAGAAGCAGCATATGGCCACAGAGCATGAAAATGAATCCCGCCCCCATCATGGCAGCATAGCTGACACCTGGCCCCACTGATGGACCTCCTGATGGCCCCTGGTATTTTTGGCTACTGTGTGACAGAGTGTTGGACTAGATGGGCCATTGGCCTGATCCAACATTGGCTTCTCTTATGTTCTTAAACCACAAACTGATATGCTGTTTCATGAACCAAACTGGTTTGTGTCAGTCTGTGAGCCATTTAAAGTGTAAACCCCTGCTTTCTGCTCCCCGCAGCTTTTCCGTGTGTGCTATGTTTGATGCTCTCTGTACACATCAATAACGTTGTATCTGCAAAGGACAATGTAGGTCTTTTGCCGTTTCAGTATGCAGTAACATACACCCCGGAAAACCTGTTTTTCACATATGTCGAAATTGCAAAATACAGGTGTTGCCATCTTCATATACAATGGTAATTGTGTGTACTGAGCTGAGCTTGCATAACATGCTCTTCCAGTGTGTGGGATAGGAGCACTGGATATGTAACACCTGAAAAAAAGCTGGAGAGGAAACCCACTCCCCGTCTCCACGTATTGACTAAATGCACAGGGAGCAGATGAAATCATTATATCGCAGGATTAATCTTTGTTGGTCTAAAAGGTGACACTGGACTCAAACTTTGTTTCGTTAAGATAGTTCCAGGGGGTTAAGATAGTTGGTCTGAAGCAGTAAAACAAATTCAGAGTCTGGCGGTACCTTTAAGAGCAACAAAGGTTTATTCAAGGTATGAACTTTCATGTGCATGCACACTTTTTCAAATACATTGGAAAGGAAGCTAGAGTTCAAATTTATAGACGGAGGCTGAATACCAAATCAACACGTAACATGATGCAGACACTTAAAGGCCCCGGTCATACGGGCCGGAAAATGCGGGGGGGGGGAGCGTGGCTGCTTGCCCCGGAGCAAAATAGCGCACGGCTGCCCGATCACACGTCCTGTTGAGGTCCCGTGGTTAGGGCATGAGGTGCCGATCACACGGCTATCCTGCAGTGCAGCAAAGAAGCGGCGCGGCGCGATCACACCAGCAATCGCAAATGGGAAATTTTTTTTCTCATCAAAAGTTGAGCATGTGCATGATCCTTTGTGCGCATCCTGTGAAGACTTAAAAAAAAACAACTAACCCTCTTTGCGACAGGACTAGGACGGGATGCGATCAGACGCCCGCCCTTGTCCCGCGTTTTCCAGAAACTAGTACATCGTAAGTACTAGTTTTTTACTCCATATCTTTGGCACGAAGCCACGGCTTTGCCACGGGTGCACTACACTTCCCAGATGTTGCGGTGTGATCGCGCCCGGAAAATCCACCTATCATCCGTATCTTTAGCATGGCAAATGCTCTGGGTGAACGGGGCCAAAGATATGCAAAGTCGGCTTAAATAACAATCTAAGGTTATCAGGTCAACAGTTGTTTTGATTTAATTAAGGGAGGGAAAGGACAGTAAAGTAATAAATATGTCAAAATAGGGGATAAATGTGAAAAGGCATATTTTCTAATTGCGGGAATCAAACCATCAATTGCTACAGGTATTATGCTTGCAACCGGCGAA
Organism: Gekko japonicus; assembly: GCF_001447785.1. NCBI lineage: Eukaryota > Metazoa > Chordata > Lepidosauria > Squamata > Gekkonidae > Gekko > Gekko japonicus. The sequence continues at coordinate 29,558 of NW_015165435.1, forward strand.
ACGTGGAAGACCCAGAGACGATTTTCCCTCATGATCCTTAAGACCTTGGGCCTAGGGAGGAGAAGTATGGAATACCAGATCCAAGAGGAAGCCTGCCACTTGGTGGAATCCTTTATGAACATGAAAGGTACGGCCAGGGGTCTTGTTGTAGAAAAAGAGCTGCCGGAGCTCATTAGCATAACTCATTAGCATAACTTATTTGCATATGCCACGCCCCCTGACATCACCGGAAGTGACAGAAGGCCACACCCCCTGACATCACCGGAAGTGTGTCAGAAGGCCCGGCTACTTACCCTCCTGCTTCATCCTCATTCCCAAACGGAATGAGGATCGAAGCAGAGGGCGGGGTAAAGAAGGGGGCGGGGCTTCACCAGGTGACGGCCCCGCCCCCTAGAGGTTCTCTTCCGGAGCTCCGTACCTGAGAGCTCCCCCCCGACTAGAGCCCTGGGTACGGCATAGACGATGGTCCTTCAATGCAATTGAGAATCCTCAGGATTCAGATAATATTATAGCATGTCGATGTAAAGTAGGCTGTGAATGTGAATGGATTTACCACAAGCCTTTGATTCAGATGGGGGCTTTCAACCCTACGGAATTCTGGGAACTGTAGTTCTGTGATGGAGAACACGGCCTCTCATAGAACCATCGAGTTGGAAGGGGTCTCCAGGGTCATCTAGTCCAACCCCCTGCACAATGCCTCTCCCCCCACCCCCAGTGACCCTTCTCCATGCCCAGAAGATGGCAAAAGAAAAAATCCCCTCAAAGCCTATAGGATCCCTGGCCAAACTGGCCTGGAGAGAATCGCTTCTTGCTTCCTGACCCCAATGTGGTGATCAGCATTTCCCTGGGCGTGTAAGAAAGGGCCACGAGAACTAAGCACTGGTGCAACCTTTTCTGCCCTCCCTCTCATGATCTGCCTAAGTTCACAGAATCAGCATTGCTGTCAGATGGCCATCAAGCCTTTGTTTAAAAACCACCAAAGAAGGAGAGCCCACCACCTCCCGAGGAAGCCTGTTCCACTGAGGGGGTTGTTTTGCAAGCCATGGCTGAACCTCAAAGGCATTTAGAGGGTTCACGGTCCCTTAAGATGCCTTCTCCAAGTGGTGAATTCACCTTGAAGATGTTCAAAGGGACTTCAAGACCTTTAAAAGCCTTCTGAGTGAACTCACCATGGAGTCGTGTGCCTTGGAGAATACGGTCCCTTTAAATGCCCTTTAAGTTCAGCAATGAGGTGGCCCCGAAAATCCGAAATATTTTTGGGATTTTCAGGGCTTGACCATTTGGATAGCTAAAATTGAGCCCCATTTGGTAACCGGCTTAAAACTACCCCCAAATGCTGATACGGTTGGATTTTTTTGGCTTAGTTTATGCTGAATGCACACCCGCAGGCCCGTGGCCAGGATTTTGTGGCTCGTGGGACAATTTTTTTTCCTGGTGGGGCTGAAGTTCTCAATGACTAGGAAAATCTTTTCCCCCCCTGCCTTAAACAAATATGACCCCATTGAAGCTGCTCCCCTCCCTAAACACTGCCCTCCACAGGCTCAACCCCCTAAATCTCCAGGTATTTCCTGACATGGAGCTGGCAACCCTTCCAGCAAGCCACCTTCCCGTTGCAGAGATTCCAGCCTGAATCTCAAAGCAATTTGGCACACCTAAGGAATAAAGGGTTTTCAAGGGAAAATCCTGTGGGGCTGTCCCTTTAAGAAAGAGGGCAGAGCCCCCAAAGCCCCACCGTAACTACGGGCCTGCCCACCTCTGCTCCCTACAGGTAAGGTGAAGCTGTTCAGTGCTTTTGCAGAAACTTACAGATGTTGAGAGATCTCTTAATTACATAGAAAGACGACGTTATCCTTCTTCCCTTCTAAGCTCTTGCTTTCAGCTTTTTTGGGGTGTGTGTTTGTGGGTGTGCAAATATATGTTTTGTATCAAGGGAGTGAAAGTCTAATTCTCTGCTGCTGTCTGCCATAGCTACCTTGGAAACCTGGTTGAGTGTGTGGTATATAACTTTATTAAATAAATGAAATGTCCCCTGATGTCCAGTCTGTAGTATGAATGGGAATACAAAGATCCCCCCCCCCGATTATTCATATTTTCCTGGTTTTATACATTTTTCTCCTAAGTAAGGTTTTATTTCATTAGGATGTGATGAAGGCCTACTAAGTGGTAGGACTTTCTCTTGTAGGTTAGATTATTTTTCTAGCTGATGCTAGCAGACAAGAAAACAACATTATTTTGGTATAGAAAATAGGTATAGAGTTCATGGAGATTTTTAGTTGTTTAGGGTAAAACTTTGCAGTGTCTGGGTCATAAAGATTTTAGCTTCGTATCAGGAAAAAAACACCTTTGTTTGGGTATGAAGAATCCTTGGCCAATATTATTCAGATTAGGTTAAGTGAACATTTAAGATATTATGTAGGCACACCTTTCTTCATATTTAACCAATGAGTGGACTATTACTCAAATGATGCACTGTCCTTTGTAACCAATTATGCTTTTGGAATGTTATCTTCATGACTATGTCATTTCAAGTATAAAATTTCATGTACTTCCTGGTTGTGTTCAGAAAGCAGTCAATTTTTGATTGGCTAAGTTTGCCCTAACTGTCTTCAGGTTTCTTGATTGCAATTAAAACACTATGAACCTTACACCTCATTTTGACTTCTTTTTTTGACTGGGAATCTCTTTGTATAACAAGTCTGTCTACAGGAGAGGCAGGCTGCCTGTCATTCTGCAGCAGTCCTATCTGCCTTGCCAGCTAGTACAAGCAAAGCATTTCCCTCTGTTCTGTGGGTGGCTTGAAAACTGCTCTACGGCCCCGGGCACACGGGCCGGATATCGCCGGGGGGGGGGGGGGGGGGGCTAATTGCCCCGGTGCAGTTTGATCAGCGATTACGTGATCAGACGCGCCAGCGGCACACCACGGATCCTTCCCTCGGTGCCGGCGGGTAAACGAGGGACCAGAGGGGAATGCTGCGCGCTGGCGCAATCTGGAGGCAGCCCATGGCAAACGTTTACTAGTACCTTGGAGGTACTAGTTTTTTAAGGCACATTGTCGGTGGTAAGCCACGGGTGTGCTCCACTTCCCAGATGTTGGGGTGTGATCGCGCCCAGATAATCCACCCACCATCCGTGCCTCTCCTGTGGCAACTTTGCCGTGTGACCGGGGCCTACGCTTTGCATTTCTAGCTAGTATTGTGGGAGAGAAGAGGAGGCTAAACAGTAGCTGCTGACCTTAGGTCTCCTAGTGAGTTCATGGCTGCCATGAGACTTGAACCAGAGACCTCCGGGACCACAGCTCATACTCTTGACCACTATGTCAGATCCACAAAAAATGGGCTAACAATCTGCACCATTCCCTCCCGTTCCAGGAAAGCCCATGAACCCTTCTTTCTTCCTCACGCTTGCCGTTTCCAACGTGATCTGTGCCGTTGTCTTTGGCCACCGTTTCTCCAACGACAACAAAGAGTTTCATCAACTGCTGGAAACTGTCGAGAATTTCTTCAAATCTGCAGGCAGTGCCTGGATATATGTGAGCAAACTATATATATATATATATATTGTGCTTCTTTTTCTCTTTCACCTGAAAGAGTCAGGATAAGATGTTAACATGACTAGGCAACTCAGAAAGGTTTGAGGTAGTTGTGTGGAACCATAGTAGCTCGATGTGAAGAGACTCTCTTTAGAAAAATTATGAAGAAGAGTTGGTTTTTATACCCTACTCTTCACTACTCAAAGGAGTCTCAGAGCGGCTTACAATCGCCTTCATTTCCTCTCCCCACAACAGACTTCCTGTGAGGTAGGTGGGGCTGAATGAGCTCTTTTGAGAACTACTCCTGACACAAGGTCACTCTGCTGGCTTCATGTGGAGGAGTAGGGAATCAAACCCAGTTCTCCAGATTAGAGTCTGTCACTCTTAACCACTACACCATCCGAGAGTTCTGAAAGAACTCAAATGTGAACTTGTGGATCTCCTGACAAAAATATGTAATCTTTCCTTAAAATCTGCCTTTATTCCTGAAGACTGGAAGGTAGCTAATGTCACTCCCATCTTTAAAAAGGGTTCCAGAGGAGATCCGGGAAATTACAGGCCAGTCAGTCTGACGTCGATACCAGGTAAATTGGTGGAAACCATTATTAAGGAAAGAATTAGTAAGTACATAGATGAACAAAACCTACTGAGGCAGACTCAGCATGGGTTCTGTAAGGGAAGATCTTGTCTCACTAACCTGTTAATGTTCTGTGAGGGGGTGAACAAACACGTGGAGAAGGGGGAGCCAATAGATATTGTTTACCTTGACTTCCAGAAAGCTTTTGATAAAGTTCCTCATCAAAGGCTCCTAAGTAAGTTCAAAAATCATGGGATAGAAGGACAAGTCCTTTTATGGATCAAAAACTGGCTAGTTCATAGAAAACAGAGAGTGAGTGTAGGTGGGCAATTTTCTCAGTGGAGGGTGGTAAGCAGTGGGGTACCGCAGGGATCAGTACTTGGTCCACTGCTTTTTAACTTGTTCATTAATGATTTGGAGATGGGAGTAAGCAGTGAAGTGGCTAAATTTGCGGATGATACGAAGTTGTTCAGGGTGGTGAAAACCAGTGAGGATTGTGAGGCACTCCAAAGGGATCTGTCAAAGTTGGGCGAGTGGGCGTCAACATGGCAAATGGGGTTCAATGTGGCCAAGTGCAAGGTGATGCACATTGGAGCCAAAAATCCTAACTATAAATACACGTTGATGGGGTCTGAACTGGCAGAGACTGATCAAGAGAGAGATCTTGGAGTTGTAGTAGATAACTCACTGAAAATGTCGAGACAGTGTGTGACTGCAATAAAGAAGGCCAATGCTATGCTGGGGATTATTAGGAAGGGTATTGAAAACAGATCAGCCAATATCATAATGCCCCTATATAAATCAATGGTGAGACCTCATTTGGAATACTGTGTGCAGTTCTGGTCACCACACCTTAAAAAGAATATGATAGCTTTGGAAAAAGTGCAGAAAAGGGCAACTCGAATGATAAAAGGGTTGGAACATTTTCCCTATGAGGAAAGGTTAAAGCCGGTTAAGGCGCTTAGGGCTCTTTAGCTTGGAGAAACGACGACTGAGGGGTGACATGATTGAGGTTTATAAGATTATGCATGGGAAAGAGCAGGTAGAGAAAGAGGTACTTTTCTCCCTTTCTCACAATACAAGAACTCGTGGGCACTCCATGAAATTGCTGAGTGGTCGGGTTAGAATGGATAAAAGGAAGTCCTTCTTCACCCAAAGAGTGATTCACACATGGAATTCACTGCCACAGGAAGTGGTGGCGGCTACAAGCATGGACGGCTTCAAAAGGGAATTAGATAAGCATATGGAGCAGAGGTCCATCAGTGGCTATTAGCTCGGGGGCAAGTGATGCTCTGTCTTCTTGGTGCTTGGGGGGGGTCAACAGTGGGAGGGCTTCTAATGTCCTGGCCCCACTGGTGGACCTCTTGATGGCCCGTGGTATTTCTGGCCACTGTGTGACACAGTGTGTTGGACTGGATGGGCCTTTGGCCTGATCCAACATTGGCGTCTCTTATGTTCTTATGTTCTTTTGGGTAGTGAAGGGCGGGGTATAAATCCAATCTCTTCTTCTTCCTCAGTTCACATTCAGATGGCAGTCAAAAGAAGAGAGAGAGGCCTAATCTAAAGAGTGTTTTCCCTATCACAAATGGCCAGCTTGTCCGGCATCACATGTGCAGGAGTATGAGGGCATTGTTTCCACAGGAGAGACCTGCAGGGACATGTTTCTCCATGGAAGGCCATGTGAAGAAGAGTGAGAGGACAAAGGGAGAGAGAGGAGGGGGTCAGAGGGCAGCTCCCGACAAAGAGAGGCGTCCCATTCAAAGAGATGACACCTATGCACCCTTGGAGTGATGTAGCGCCCCCCAATGTCCAGGCATGCTGAGTCGCTCGCTCCAACAGGAGGCACCATAGAGAATGCGCGTGAAGAGGCACTAGCCAATCTGACCTCTTTGCAGGGCGACATTTTCAGTAGGCTTTCTTCAGGTGGGTTTTCAAGGCAAGAGACGTTCAGAGGTGATTGGCCATTGCCCGTCTCTGCGGAGTGAACCCGGACTTTCTTGGGGATCTCCCTTCCAAGTACTAACCAGGACCGCCCCTGACGAGATCGGGCTAACCTGGGCTATCCAGGTCAGGGCAAAACACAACCACTGGCCTGGTTTATTCCATTTACAAAACGGGGTTGTTTTTTTTAATTTCGGGAGTTGCGTTCTACCACTCGGCATAGCACCGGAGACCACACCGGATCTCCCAGAGCCAGTTTGGTGTAGTGGTTAAGTGTGCGGACTCTGATCTGGGAGAACCGGGTTTGATTCCCCACTCCTCCACTTGCACCTGGCTGGATGACCTCTGGCAAGCCATAGTTCTGATAAGAGCTGTCCTTGAAAAAGAGCCATTTCTGTCAGAGCTCTCTCAGGCCCACCGACCTCACAGGGTGTCTGTGGTGGGGAGGGGAAGGGGAAAGGAGTTTGTAAGCCACTCTGAGACTCCTTCGGGTAGTGAAGGGCAGTGTATAAATCCAATCTCTTCTTCTTCTTCTTCTTCTTCTTCTTCTTCTTCTTCTTCTTCTTCTTCTTCTTCTTCTTCTTTTCTCAGAGCTCTCTCAGCCCCACCCACCTCACAGGGTGTCTGTTGTGGGGAGGGGAAGGGAAAGGAGTTTGTAAGCCGCTCTGAGACTCCTTCGGGTAGTGAAGGGCAGGGTATAAGCCCAATCTCTTCTTCTTCTCTTGTAGTTTTCTCAGCACTCCGGTTTCTTCTGCCCCTTTCTAGGTCTACGATATGATGCCCTGGCTGATGAAGCACGTCCCAGGCCCTCACAACGATGTATTTTCTGACTGCGACGCCGTACGTGCATTCATAAGGAGCGAGATCCACAAGCATCAGGAAAGGAGTTCTCCAAGTGAGCCGGAAGACTTCATTGATTATTACCTTGCTCAGATAGAGAAGGTAAGCAGCTGCTGGGTTTGATGCCAAAACGAGGGTTGCCGGGTCCGGCCTTGGCCCCAGCAGGGGACTTTGGGGGGGTGCGTTCCCGTAGGGGGCGGGGACGTCCCCAGTGTGATGATGTCACATTGGGGACATCCCCCCAAGCTCTGCCCTCAACAACGGCCACCCGCAGCCACCCCCTCTCCTTTCCCTTCTGCGAGATTTCAAGGCCCTCCAGATGATTCGTGGGTCACGTGTTCCCCAGGCCCGTAGCTAGCGTGGGGCCCACAGGGCCCGCCCCCCGCGGTTATTATGGCCCCCTCCCCCAGTCCTTGGCTCCCCCTCCCTC
>NW_015165435.1:36916-37183 GCF_001447785.1 Gekko japonicus
TAATCAGAACTGGGTATTCGGGCAGGACGACTAATATGGTGGTTGGGGGGGGGGAGAGGTGTGGCCTTCTTCTTTCCTGGGTTGGGAGGAGTTGTTCTGGCCACGCGGTGGGGATGTAGCAAAAGGGCGGGGGGATGTCTTTTGAGAGAGGTTCGGGCGTGGGCGATGCCGTGGGAAGCCACTTGTAGGCGTGGGGTCCGAAGCCAGCTGCGAGGATGCGGCGAGAGGGACTGGGGAGGTCGAAGGAACTACCTGCGGGGAAGGAAG
>NW_015165436.1:0-4559 GCF_001447785.1 Gekko japonicus
ATATTTATGAATCGCTCCACCCCTGCTACTGCAGGGCTCTGGTAGATGTACAACCAGAGATAAAACTAGATAAAATTAATTAAAAACATTAGTGCAACATTAAAGATGACGAATAACCAATCCTCATTCCAACTCCCACTGCCAGCTACTTCATGGACAGGGGGGAGGAGGGCATAATAGGTTTAAACGACAGGGAATGGCAAGGGTGCCAGCCAAGATGAAACCATCGCTGTACTCACTAAAATTCAATGCCCAGGCCAATCCCTTGCACCAAGAAGCCCAAAATAAGAGAAGTGCATTCCTACCATGAAGTCAACCCCCACTACGAAGAGATTTTTGAGAAACATGACCCCTAAGGGGGTAAAAGGGGGGGGGATGAGTTCCCTCAATTGTTTTCCATGTACCTGGCAGGCTGCTGCCTCCTTGCCCCCCCCTTTAATTGGTCAACTGTGTAGCTCAGAATTCTGAGGTAAAACCTGCCTCTTGTACCCACCTCCCTCTGATTGCTCAGCTGTGGATCTCAATGTTGTGAGGTAAAAACACAGTTAAAAGAGACTGCAGACAGTTGAGGGCAGTTACAAAAATCAGCGATTCAAGACTCCTGAATAGACATTTCTCATAACAGCCAGCATGGCAATTGAGTTTATGAATGTTCATGGGGAGATAGTAAAGGACCTTTAGATAACAGTCTGATCTATTCCTGGAGAAAATCCCCAGGCATTTCCCATCTTGGACCTGGTAACTTTACTCCCCCATCCCCTGCTGGTGGCTAGGAAGAACCTGGCAGCCCTATCAGAAACACAGTGGTTTTGTTTTCCAAAGCTATAAAGTAGCTGTATAAAGAAAACTTAACCTATTATTACCATTCTCTGTTGAATTTCTACCTGCTGCACAACCATTTAAACCCCCAAAATGCCTGGGTGTATTATTATGTATTAAACTAGCCTGATACCCGTTCTTCACTACGGTATTTAAATTCTGTAAATCCAGTTATAATACTGACTATGTGAAGTTTTAAAAGTAACATTTGTTGTAGGAATTAGGGCTTTTTTTGTAGCAGGAACTCCTTTGAATATTAGGCGACACACCCCTAATGTAGCCAATCCTCCAAGAGCTTACAGAAGCCCCTGTAAGAAGAGCTCTGTAAGCTCTTGGAGGATTGGCTACATTAGGGGTGTGTCGCCTAATATTCAAAGGAGTTCCTGCTACAAAAAAAGCCCTAATTCCTACAACAAATGTTACTTTTAAAACTTCACATAGTCAGTATTATAACTGGATTTACAGAATTTAAATACCGTAGTGAAGAACGGGTATCAGGCTAGTTTAATACATAATAATACACCCAGGCATTTTGGGGGTTTAAATGGTTGTGCAGCAGGTAGAAATTCAACAGAGAATGGTAATAATAGGTTAAGTTTTCTTTATACAGCTACTTTATAGCTTTGGAAAACAAAACCACTGTGTTTCTGATAGGGCTGCCAGGTTCTTCCTAGCCACCAGCAGGGGATGGGGGAGTAAAGTTACCAGGTCCAAGATGGGAAATGCCTGGGGATTTTCTCCAGGAATAGATCAGACTGTTATCTTTTAAGTTCTGTGAAAAGGAAGCTTGAGGAATGTTTGGTTTGGTTTAACTTGGCAGAGGTCTGTGAATTAGTTCTTGGCACTGCAATGGTGTAGTTAAACAGAGTTCAGTTTGTCTTCATGTGAATGCTCACATTTGGGATGGAGAAGCTTAAGGTCTCTCTGTCCCCACAAGATCAGCACAAGGCAGGGATCTAGAACAAAAAAGAACAAGAAGGTTACCTTTAACATGGTTCCGTAAGGCCTCTTCAGATCCAGGAGGTGGAGGTTTCCAATGAGTGGTAATGGGCGTGGTCCTGGTGGGAGATTTTTGCCACTGCTCTTCCAGAAATTGCTCCTTTTCCAAAGGAATGCAAGTGTGAGGGCAAGTAGGAACAACACAGAAATAGGATCCATCCAATCCATTTCTTGCGACCAAGAAGTGGCTTGTAGAGGTTACAGAGAAATCTGCAATGGATTTTGATCAAGGGCTGTTTCTGTCCCCTGAAATGAGCCGCACAATTTTCTTTATATAGACACAGCCCAGTGCTATCTCTCACCAATCGTCCAACCCATGCCTTTTATAAGATATATTCTCCAATTTTCTGTGTGCTTCATCTATAAAAACCCTGTGTTTGAATGGGTGGTGTCTAATTCATCAAATGGAATCTTGACAGGACAGTTCTAAACTCTGTTGACTCCAGAATGAAAGTTCAGCACCTTATCATCTGTAAGGCTAAGCTAGTTAATTATCTACTGGGTCCAAAGAGTAGCGTTGGCAGTGAATAGTTGGGTTAACTACCGAATATGTAGTTATTGAGAAGTTTCCAACAGTTGAACATGACTTTCGGAAATGTTTCCCATTGAATTAATGACAAATGCTTTGAAACAAATGTAAGGCAGTTGCCCCATTTCCACCTGTGTAGATATCAGGGTTGCAAAGGGAGAGACACCTACGTTTTTCTGTAGTGCTACTTCAGTCTCCTCGAGAGTTGTGTGATGTGCACCAAAGTCTAAAAGAAGTGGCTCATTTTTGGTTGGAGCTGCGGAGGATGAAGCAAGAGCTAAGATGGCTAGAACGAGGATGGTGAGATGTCATTATGTTGCCAGTCAGCTGTTGGGTTTAAATGCCTTTCTTCCCCTCCCCTCCTTCCCTCTCTCAGCCTCTCCACTGCTGTGGAGAAACTCAGGGACTGGAAGGAAAGGCCGGGGGGGGATATTTAAATGCCTTTCTTTTCCTTCCCGAGATTGGGGAGAGAAAGAAAGGCATTTTAAACTTCCCTGGGTTCCCTGGCTGACCTTCTCCAGGTGCCCTGCAGCAGCTGAGAGGCTCATGGAGGGAAAGAAGCCTGTTTTCATTCCTTCTCTTATCTTCCCCAGCCAACCTACCACAGTGAGCCAGCTGTGGAAGGGAAAGACAGGTAGGGAAACATGCCTTGTCTTCCTGCCTGCCCTTCTCCAGCTACCCATTGCAGTGCTCCCTCTAAGCTGTGGAGTTTTGTGAGCAAAAATTCTGCTTTGTGAGCTACTGGCATTAAAGTGGTGAGCGAGCGATTTGGCTGCTGCATAAATTAGTTTGCTCTGGAGGAATCCCTTCCTAAGCTAAGACAGAAATGTGTGAGCCAGGGGCTAAAAAACCTGTGAGCTAGCTCACACTAACTCAGCTTAGAGGGAACACTGACCCCATGTCAGCTAGAGAAGAGAAGGCAGAGAGAGGTGGCTTTCCCTTGTCAATTTCACTAACAGCTGACTGGTGGGGAGTGGAATTGACAAGGAAATCTGCAGGGGCTCCCAGAGGGAAAGAAGGCATTTCAACATGCCTCCTGTCCCTCTGGTGGGGTATATCAGACCTGAATAAATTTGGCAATACCAAATGTTTCCCCAATCCCAATACTTTACTGGTATTGGACTGAAGAAATTCGGCATTTACTGATTATTTTCGGTTCTGATTTACCCAAAGCCAAAAAATGCTGGCTTTTTTTTTTGCACACCCCTAGTGCCAGCCCAAAAGGCGAGGAGCCTAGGGCTGCCCTTGGACACCTCACTTTCTATGAAGTTCCAGACCACCACAGTTGCCATGTCCACCTTTTATCTTCGACTGATTCCCTGCCTCTCCCCCCAGAACAGTGACCCATGCAATGTTCACTTCCAGGCTTGGCTACTGTAACTTGCTCTATGCGGGTTTACCCTTGAGGGTGATCCGGAAATTCCAGCTGGTGCACAGTGCAGAGGCATACCTGCTGACTCTGACGTCTGTGCAGGGGCACACCCAGCCGGTGCTCCACCAATTGCACTGGTTATCAATTGAGTACCGGATCTGCTTCAGGCTGCTGGTGATAACCTTCAAAGCCCCATGCGGCCTGGAGCTGACAGATCTAAGGGACCGTCTCTCCCCATACATGCTCCATAGAGCCTTGCGCTCTGCATATACCGATCTGCTGGTTGTCCCCCATCCCAAAGGTTGTTCGCCTAGCCTCAACCAGGTCCCAGCCTGGTGAAACATTCTCCCAACTGAGATCAGGACCTTCAGGATCGGTTACAGTTTTTCAGGGCCTGCAAAATGGGGTTGTTCTGCTGGGCCTTTGGTTGAGGCAGTGGGCAACTACCGGCTGGCCTCCCTGTTGCAGTAGGCTACTATTAATGAGAACTTTATGGCTTGGCTCCAGCCCATTAATTCCCGGCTGTAGGAACTGAAAATTGAAATTTTCTGCACTGCCCGCTTTAACTGTTTTTAACTGGTTTTATTGTATTAATTTAATGTTCAATATCTATGTATTGAATCATCTTAAGATTGTATTGGAATTTATTGCGATCTGCCCTCAATCCACTTGCGGGAAGGCCATGATATAAATTGAAATAATAAATAAATAGAATTTAATGTTAACATCTGGTATCTTTGTTATTGATATTGTACATCCTTTTTTAGAAAAAGTAATATTTATTTATTTCAAATTATTTCAAATTTAGCAAGCCTATCTATGGCTGTAAACCCCCTCCCT
>NW_015165436.1:5126-11001 GCF_001447785.1 Gekko japonicus
AAAATGGTTGCTTTTGCTTAAACAGAAATATAGTTTCTTAAGAAGTGTAAAAAAGCTTAATTGTTCCAGTGTAGTTCAAAAGCATAATGGTTTCATTAAATCTGCTAATTTTCTGGTTGCAAGATAGCTGCAGGACTTCTTCTTTTTTTAAAGGTTTCCCTAAATCGATCTAGCCACATATTTTTACTCAATTATTTTTTAATTGTGACACTCACATTAGAACCTCAGAGAAAGTCTCCAATAAAGAATGAATGATCAGCTTATTAGAACTTAGAGGTGGGAGAGACTCCAGGAGGTGACTACCCCCTTAGGATCAGGTGCCGCTCATGAGTACTTGACTCTGCACTCTCCAACATAGTAGTGGCAAAGCCAGGAAAATCAATGGCTGTCCGCTTCCTCCTTGAGAAGATCCAGCCTGTTTTTGCTCCCTGCTGTTGAAGTTGAGTGATCTTCAGGGGTACTGAATGAAGTACAGTAACGCTTTTATGTTCATTACTGGGTTGTTTGTCATTACTAGCAGAGCATGCTATAACCCAATTTAATTCATAAATCTAGCCACCGGTGTGAGTGTTGTTTATCTTGATTCCACCAGAATTCTGCAAAGAGCCTGGTGCACAATAAATTACTTGGTGGAGAAGAACACCAACATAGTGGAGGATGAGAGGATCTCATCCATAAGTCTCTTGTTTTTCAACGTTTGGCCTTACCGCTTATGATTTGGAGGATGTGAGAGTGACTGAGAGCGGGAGAGTTGGATTTGGTTCAGGATTCATGACAAAGACTTGAGTTGACTTTAATATTATAACAAAAGTTAATATTAAGAATTCAGTTCCATGATTGTTCTCATTGGTTTCAGTGGGAAATTCATTTCTGGATAAAGTCATCCTTCCAGCTCCATTCTGGTTCTGTTTCCTGGACACACTAGTCTGAGATAGAATGTTGGGAACTGGCTTCCAGAAAGATTCCCACATGCCCAGAGCAATGAACCTGCTGGTGGTGGGTGCTGCCGTCTGTAAATAGCAGTTTCTCTTTTTTATATTTATTGGTTTTTTAAACAAGAAAAAAGGACATAACAAGACATAACTTATAGACAATAAGACTAGTTCCTCTTGAATTCCAAAATATTCTCACAAAACATAACACTTATTTCAGCTTAATTTAGTTTTCTCATCGCGGACTAAGTGCTTACCTAACACATGGACAATATATAAGAATCGGGCTTTAGACTTGACTGTAATAACTGTTCAAAATGGAGCCGAGGACGAGACTCAGGAGAGGCTCAGCGTCCAGTCCGAAGATGGCAGGCAAGGAAAAGAAGGAATGGCAGACTGCAATAGACGCGATGGAGAAGAGGATGACCGAATTAATCCAAGGACTGGGCAAAAGATTGGAAACGCAGGTTGAAAAACAGATGGAAAGACATATGGAAAAACAACGGGAACAATTAGAAGAGGTCCAAGAGAAAAATGTGACAGCAATTAAGGAATTGGTAACAACAGAAATGGCTGAAATGAAAAAAGAGGTAACAGATGTCAAGAAAGAAGTACAAGGTTTAGCATCAAAGTCAACATTAATAGGGTTAATAGAGGAGAAAACAGAAGACATGGACAGAAGACTGCAGAAATTAACTCAAGAAAATAAAAGATTGGAATCAATATTGGATTATAGAGGTATGCAAAATCACTTGATACTGAGAGGGTTTGAAGAAAAAGAAGAAGAAGACATATGTTCAATTGTGATGAAATCTTTAACAGAATATCTGGAAGAAGATGAAAGAGATATGGACTGTAGATTTGATCTGATATACAGAGTAAATTCGAGATATGCAGAAAAGAAGAAATTACCAAGAGATGTGATAGTCCAGTTGACAATGAAGAAAATGAAAGAAGATATTTTAAAGAAACAATTCACTCAAGCTCTTATGATTGATGGCAAGAAGATAATAATCATGAGAGAACTCTCAAGATCAATTTTAGCGGAAAGAAAAAATTACAGAAAAATGGCAGACAAACTGAGGCAGTTGAATATCAGATTTAGATGGGAGATATCTCAAGGTTTGTCCTTTACCTATCAAGCAAAAAGATACACTATAACATCAGTGGGAGAGCTGTACAAATTCAAAGCAGAGAATTTGACAGACTTTGGTGATATATAAAAGCAAGACATTATGGATTATAATTTTTTATCTTGGAATGTTAATGGACTTAATTTGCCCAACAAGAGAAAACTAGTGAGACATTGGTTGGAGAAACAAAACTGTAATCTAATTTGTCTGCAGGAAACACATATTAAAAAACAGGATAGTAAATATTTGGTCAATAAAAAGTTGGGAGAAGAATTTTTTTCCTTGGCAAAGAATAAAGTAAAGTGCACAGTGATTTATGGGTAGGGCGTATGGGTAGGGCGGGATATAAATCCCAAAATAAATAAATAAATAAATAAAATAAATGTAAAGAGAGAGTTGCAGCCTAAAGAAATCTTTAACGATAATGAAGGAATATATATTGGAGTAGAAATAACTATGCATCAAAAGAAAACTCCGATCGTAAACATATATGCACCCAATGGAGCAAAAGAGAATTCTTTTAAAGACCTGATGAGAGAATTGGATCAAGTAAGCTATGAAGAGGTTGTCTTAGCTGGAGACTTCAATGGTACTGTAAATAATAAACTGGACCGACAATCAAAAAAGGGAAGTGAAAAGCTCGGGAAGCTGCCTAAGATTTTTTTCGAATTGATCAAACAAGAAAAATTGGAAGACGTGTGGAGAAAGTGGAACCCGGAAACCAAAGATTTCACTTTCTACTCTAACAGACATAATTCTTTTTCAAGGATAGACATGATTTGGATGTCAGGTGAAATGGCATTCAAAACGCAGAAAGTAGACATTTTGCCAAGAAATAATTCAGATCATAATCCACTAATATGGACTTCAAAGGAGAAATTGAAACAATATCAATGGAGGATCAATGAAGATTTATTGGATAAAAAGTCAATATTGGAGACATTGCGTAAAGAAACACAAAGCTTCTTTCAAATGAACTTAAATAAAGGAACGACAATACAGATGGTTTGGGACTCATACAAAGCAGTTATGAGAGGGAATTTAATTTCTATAAATGTGAGAGAAAGGAAAGAAAGACTCAGGAAGCCGATGGAGTTACAAGGGAAGATTCAACAAAAAGAGAACGAACTAAAAAAGAAACTGGGCAAAAAGAAAATTATTAAAGACTTACAACTTTTACAGGAGCAGTTAAATGTGATTTTAAATAGAGAGCTGTATTGGAATTTAAAGAAGCTTCATCAAAAATCATTTGAAGGAGCAAATAAACCGGGGAAATTTTTGGCTTGGCAGTTGAAGAATAGAAGAGAGAAAATATAACAAAAATCATAGAAGATGGTAAAGAATTAATAGATATGGTTGGGATTAAGAGAGCTTTTTAAAAATATTATGCAAAGTTATTCCAGAAAAAAAATGTGGATGCAACGAAAATTAAGAATTTTTTGGATAAGGTGATATTGCCAAAACTTAAACAAGAGAATAAAGAAATGTTGAATGACAAAGTTCAACAAGATGAAATATTGAAGGCGATAGAAGCGACAAAATTGGGGAAAGCACCGGGTCCAGATGGCTTTACAGCAAAATTTTATAAAAAACTAAAAGAGGAGCTGACCCCAGTTTTTGAACTTTTATCAAATGACATTAGAGAAACAGGAAGTGTACCCGAAACTTGGAAAGAAGCAAATATATCACTAATACCAAAACAAGGCCAAGATTTAACAAATGTTAAGAACTATAGATCGATTTCGTTACTAAATAATGACTATAAGTTGTTTGCCAAAATAATCTCCGAAAGGGTGAAGAATTATTTGAAAGAAGTTATAACTGAGGAACAAGCCGGTTTTTTGCCCAATAGACAAATTAGGGATAATTTGAGAATGGTAATAAATGTTATTGAATATTACGACAAGCACCCCGGGAAAGAGGTTGCCTTGCTTTTTGTAGATGCAGAAAAAGCTTTTGACAATGTGAATTGGGAGTTTATGTTTAAAGTGATGGAGGGAATGGACATTGGGAACTTTTTTATGAATATAATTAAGGCTATATATACAGATCAAAAAGAAGCATTGAATGTTAACATGTTAACAAGAGCATGACTGATCACTTTAAAGTTCAAAAAGGGACAAGGCAAGGATGTCCGTTATCACCACTGTTGTTTATATGGATTTTGGAAATTTTGCTGATGAAAGTAAGAGAAGGTAACAACATTAAAGGATTGAAGATAAGGAATTTTTTCTACAAGTACAGGGCTTTTGCAGATGATGTGATGTTTGTAATAGAAGAACCAATAAATAAATAAATAAATAAATAAAGGGTTTTTTCAGATTTTTATTCACACAGTAGGATCTGGCAAGTAATTTGCTCTCAACTCACAAATCTTTCTAAAAGTTTTTTTTAAAATTGAAACTAAAAATGACTTTACTTTTATAAACTGCAGCATCACAGAAGGCCCACCGCCCATGTCAACACTCCCCAGGTGTCCTTTCCCCATCACCAGGGCTTTTTTTTGTAGAAAAAGCCCAGCAGGAACTCATTAGCATAATAGGCCACACCCAACAGTAGAAACTCATTAGCATATTAGGCCACACCCCTGACAGAGAAGCTCATTGGCATATTAGGCCACTCCCGCATGTTACCAGAAGTCTGGTCATCCAGCCACACCCACCTTTTTCTTCTTATTCTGTTTACCTTGTTTGTTGTCAAAACCCAGGGCTTTTTTTGTAGCAGGAACTCCTTTGCATGTTAGGCGACACACCCCTAATGTAGCCAATCCTAATGTGTTTCTGCTGTTGGGTGTGGCCTATTATGCTAATGAGTTCCTTCTGTGCGTGGCCTACTTGGAAGCCAGCCGGAACTCCGTTCCTGTGCGTTCCTGCCCCAAAATAGCCCTGCCCATCACACAAAGGCCCTTTCGCTTGGCTTTATCTGTCATGCCAGAGGTACTAACTTGCAGGATCATCTCCGTTAAGTGTAAGTTTAGTCAGAATCAGTACGTCTAAGAACTAAGTAAATGGGAACAGCTGGCTAAGGCAGCAATCCCTAATTAGTCTAGGACGGGGATTGGGGAATCGAGGAATAAGATTCAGTCCTAGAGGCAGAATAATTCAATTCATCGAGATTCATGAAGGAGGAATGCTGATGAACTGCCGGAGGACACTCATCTAAGCGTTCCAAGCAAGCCAGGAGACTGAGGCGACAGCTTGACGAATGCCAGGAGTGCTGCACGTGGCCTTGAAGAACCTGAGAGCCGCTGCAAGGATCTTCGTGAACTGTTCACCATAAGGTATAGTCCGGGGGCAGGCTGCTTAGAAGACCAAGAGTGTCTGCAAGCAAGCAAGCTTTGGCAGAGCGAACTTTAACGCAAGTAGCCAAGCCTAACGAGGTGGAGTTCCAGGGAGAAAGGAACAGCAAACCGTTTGTTTAGGATAAGCTAGCATAGTTAGGATAGGATTTGTCTATTGTCTATTTTATGTGCAAACTCCCCCTGTCTGTTTTAATCCCTATAAATAAACCTTTATGTTTTATAAGCTGGGAGTCTGAAGGATCTCTGGGCAGTAGAGACTGTTTATGTGCCCTCCTCGCCTCTCCTAAACTGAGCCTGATAGCCTTGGGAAACACAGGGGACTCAGAATATCTGAGCACGCTACCAAATTAACCTTGAGTCCCTGGCATACACTGAGGTTCTGAGTCAGAGGACCTACATAAGCTCAAAAGATAGGAGCAAGTGTATGAAATTATCCCCTTTTGATGGCTGAGCAATGCCAACCCTTCCTGGAAGAAATAGATCAGATGGCCACATTTTAGTCTGGCTTT
>NW_015165436.1:13560-18451 GCF_001447785.1 Gekko japonicus
AGCAGAGAAATGGCAGCTCGCTGACATACTGCCCACCTGAAAATACACATTAACCACCCCCTCCCGGCCCCGGCGGGAGACCTCCCGGATTGCCCGGGAGACCTCCCGGTTTGCCCGGGAACCTCTTGTGAAAACGTCGGAGCAAATAAGGGGCCCGAATATCCCCGACTTCCACCCATTCGCAGTGCTGGGGTCCGAAATCTACCCATTCAATGAGATACCACAGTTTACCACGTTTCCACTTAGAGTCCAAGATGTCTGAAATCTCAAAATGTTCATCACCTTCAATCAAAACAGGAGGAGGTTGCACCTGAGATGTACGCCATTTACATTGGCCAGTGTCTTTTTTAAGCAAACTCATGTGAAATACAGGATGCAAAGAACGAAGATTCTTAGGTAGTTCAACTTCAACAGCAACATCATTGAGAATCTTGCGAACCTTGAACGGACCAATAAACTTCCAACCCAACTTTTTACTAGGTCTCAAAAGTTTGATGTTCTTGGTAGAGACGTACACGAGGTCACCAGGCTGCAGGCCCCAACCCACCACCCTGCCCTTGTCAGCCTGGGATTTGTAGGACGCTTTGGCCGCCTCTAGGGTTTTACACAACTGCGGCCATGCATCACATAAAGATTCACACCACGTCCCCGCATCAGTAGGCTGCAAGGGATTGGAACCCCCCAGAAAAGGAAGAGGGGGAGATAGACCTATAGAACTGTGAACCGTGTTGTTGTAACAATATTCAGCTAAAGGCAACAATTCACACCAATCAGACTGTTGGTAATTAGTAAAACAACGCAGATATTGTTCCAAAGTTTGATTAACTCGTGCTGTTTGTCCATCAGTTTCGGGGTGATAAGCGCTACTTAAACCTTGCTCCACCCCCATAAGGGACATGAGTTCCTTCCAGAACTTAGAAACGAACTGTGTGCCACGGTCTGAAATCACTTTGGCTGGCAAAAGATGGAGGCGGACCACGTGTTGAAAGAATGCTTTGGCCAGCACCTGGGCAGTTGGCAAGGAAGGGAAAGGGACAAAGTGGGCCTGTTTAGAGAACAAATCAACAACAACCCAAATAACAGTTTTCCCGTTGCTCAATGGCAGATCGGTAATAAAAGCCATAGAAATAACCTCCCGAGGTCTATTGGGGGTGGGGAGAGGATGTAACAAGCCAGCAGGCTTCCCCCCTTTCGGTTTAGAGAGCGCGCATGTTTGACAGGAACGAACGAAATCCAAGAGGTCCTTGCGCATGTGAGGCCACCAGAACTGACGCCTCAGTAGTTGTAAAGATTTCACAAAACACCAGTGTCCCGCAAGTTTAGATCCGTGGGCAGACTGCAAAATCTCCCTGCGAAGAGAAATCGGAACATAAAGTTTATGATCAGAATAAACCAGGCCATCAGGGGTATGAACACAATTCTGTAAGTTGGCCACAATGTCGTCATCCTCAGCAGAAAACTCTGACTTGTACTTCAGTCTCCAATCCCCCGGCAAAGGAGAGGGGGGAGGCGAAATTGGAGAAGCGGCAGGGGAGGGCAGTTTCCTGGCTTGCGCGCGCGTCACCACTGCGCCGCCCAGTTGGGCGGGAGTAAAGACAGAGTCAACAATTACGTCCTGTTGGCTGTCATGCTGAGGGAGGCGTGACAGCGCGTCAGCCAGTGAGTTGGAAGACCCGGGAAAATGGTGCAGAGTGAACTGAAACTTAGCAAAGAAATCGGCCCAGCGCAACTGTTTGGCGTTGAGCATGCGGGGCGATTTCAAAGTCTCCAGATTCTTGTGATCAGTCCATACTTCAAAAGGCCCCCTCGCCCCCTCCAGCCAGTGATGCCACGTCGAGAGGGAGAGTCTGATGGCCGATGCTTCCTTCTCCCATATTGACCAGTGTCTTTCCGCCTCCGAAAACTTTCTGGAGACATAAGCTAAAGGGTGCAGTTTGTCGTCATCCCCCAGCTGCAAAATGGCAGCCCCCATAGCCACATCAGACGCATCAGTTTGAACAATATATTTCTTAGTCTCATCAGGATGGGCTAGGACAGGTTCAGATGTGAACATAGCTTTTAAACGTTCAAAAGCATTCGCACATTCAGCGGACCACTTTAATGGTGCCCCAGGCTTGGTGGCATCAAACCCCTTGCCTTTGGTTTTCAGCAAATCAGTGAGCGGCAAAGCAATCTGAGCAAACCCTTTGATGAAAAATCTGTAGAAATTGGTGAACCCTAAGAAACCTTGGAGTTGACGTCGGGTTTTGGGGGGGTCCCATTCCAACACAGCTTTTACTTTATCAGGGTCCATTTCCAGCCCCCCCCCCCGAAGATGCGGTAACCTAGGAAGTCAATGTGAGACTGATGGAAAGCACATTTGGACAGCTTAGCAAACAGTTTATGCTTATGTAACGTTTTAAGGACTTTCCGCACCAGTTTAATATGTGAGGGGAGGTCCTGTGAATACAGCAACACGTCATCAAGGTAAATAACCACCCCCTTGAATTAAAACTCATGGAGGACCTCATTGATCAGGTTCATGAAGACCCCCGGAGCCCCCTGAAGTCCAAAGGGCATAACAAGGTACTCAAATTGGCCAAGGGGGGTATTAAACGCAGTCTTCCCCTCATCCCCCTCCCGAATGCGCACTCGGAAATAGGCGTCCCATAAATCCAATTTCGAAAAGATTTTGCCTTTTGTCGCCTCAGCAACCAAGTCCTTGATAAGGGGGAGGGGGTAAGCATTCGTAGCAGAAACCGCGTTCAAGCCATGGTAATCAGTGCACAGTCTGAGACCCCCGTCTTTCTTTTTCCGAAACAAAACGGGAGCAGCGAAAGGGGAGGATGCTGGACGAATAAAGCCTCTTGCCAGGTTTTTAACAATGAACTTTCCTTTTCTGGGGGGTTCCAATACCTTGCAGCCTACTGATGCAGCCTACTCCCGCCGGGGCCGGGAGGGGGTGGTTAATGTGTGTTTTCAGGTGGGCAGTATGTCAGCGAGCTGCCATTTCTCTGCTGGGACATCTCACGTCCCTTCCCTTTCCCCCCCTTGTTTTCTGTTGTATTTTCCTCCTCTTAGGTATCTGCTTTCATCAAGGTCGCCAGCTGGTGAGAAGTGGGAGTTATGTCTTCGCACTCATGCTTGTTTAGACTTCTCCGTGTGAAAGGAACTTGTGTTTAGGGAAACGGTCATGGTATTCAGGCGGGAGGGACTGTAGCTCTTCAGCGGATAAAACTCCACAGAGAAAAGTCACAGCTGGAGCAACACCCCAATCAGCCCCCCACAAATGCTGACGGCATTTTGGTGAAACAAAGGTTACTTTCCCTTCGTCCCAAAGAATATAGGGGTCGTGTGCGAACAGCCAAGGGGCACCCAACACCAACGCGAATTGAGAGTCAGGAGTTACAATAAAGGGTCTCTCTTCCCAGTGGTCACCCAGTCCCAGTCTCAACGGCATAGATTCGTGGAGACAAGGCTTCATCGGAGCCCCATCCATTTGAGTGAATATAATGGGGGATTTTAAACGTTTGATGCCCGCCTCCAATCCCGCAACCACATTTGGGCTGATCAAGTCTCTCCCACACCCCGAGTCAATAAGGGCTTTGACCCTTACATGGGTGCCCAAAAGGGGGTTAACTAGAGAAACAGTCACGAAAAAAAGAGAGGGGGGTTCTCTCACCACTACCGGCGCCTCAGATCCAGAGTCCTGCTGTTGAGCGCCTCTTACAACAGGACGTTCTCGTTTCCCGAAGACTCCGGTTCTGAGTCAGTTGATTCATCCTGAGGCTCCTCTGCCACCTCCGGAGCCGCTTGCAGTGCCTTCAAGAACTTGGGCTTGGTGACGCCTTTCTTGCTCGGGGTGATCGTCCTTGCCTTCGGGGTTGACGGTTGGTCTTTACTTGTTGCTCCTCCACATTCCGCTGCGAAATGCCCTTTTCCTCCGCATCTCAGACAAAGTCCCATTCGCATGCGGAGCTCGCGAGCCGTGTCTGACAAGCGGGACGGCTTTGGTCTTGGGGCCCCGGTGGCTTGCGGGCGTCCCCCACTAGCAGCCAGGTCCAGTTTGATAGTTTGGAGGCGGTTTTCAGCATTTTCTGCCTCTTGTGCCCAAGCCATAAGTGAGATGGGGTCCACTGATCTGAGAACCGTTTCTCTTATTTCAGGGTTGAGCCCCAGCCTGTACATCTCAGCCAATATGTGATCAGGGCAATCTCGTAGTTTAGCCGCATGGTTGTGGAATTCAGCGGTGTAGTCCCGCACGGATCTTCTACCCTGTTTAAAAGTGCAGAGGAATCCCCTCGCTCGTTGACTGGCATTCACATCTTCAAAACGGGTTCGGAGCGCCCACATAAAAGCTCTGAGGTTCAAAAGTTCCGGGCCACGGTTGTTGTGTAGACCCACATACCAGGTTGCAGCCGCTCCCTTCAGCTGGGCTGCAATAACATCGATACGACCGCTGTCATCAGGGAAGAGATGTCCGCTTTGTGCCACAAACTTCTGTACTCGTACGGTGAAGAAAGCGAGATCATCTGGATTTCCATCAAACGTAGCCTCTAACAGGTCTTTAGGTCTGGCACGGACGCCCAACCCCAAAACACCCTGGGCCCCGGGCGGACCCTGACCCACAGGGAGTCCTGGTGGAGCTGGAACCCCAGGAGGCGGTAGACCTGGTCCGGGGAGAACTGGCGGTGCCTGCGGCTGCAGAGGTTGAGCCGGTCCGGGTGGTGGCAGCGGTGGTGGCGGCGGTAGCTGCGGCTGCGGTTGAGCTGGTCCGGGTAACGGCGGCGGCGGCTGGGCTGGTCCTGGTGGCGGCGGCGGCCCTTGCGGCGGCGGCGGAGCTGGTCCGGGTAGCGGCTGCGGGGGCGCTTGCGGCGGCGGGGGTGCCGGCCCCGGACATTGTGGGGAGGTA
>NW_015165436.1:19618-36264 GCF_001447785.1 Gekko japonicus
AGAGAGTGCTGTATAAAAGCAGTTAATATGAGTTTTGTCCTGAGGTCTCTGTGAGAGAATTTGTTCTGTGTGGCATCTGAGAGAGAGAGCTCAGCATATATCTTCAGTAGTGAATCTTTAAAGTTCTTGAAGAAGTTATATTTACCCAGAGATTAAACTGTGTGGTTGCCTAAGTAAAGAGATTCCTGTCAGCACTAAAACTGACAGTGTGTGTGATACAGTTGACAAATATAGTTACAAGAACCGTATTCTCAGCCAGTTATATAATAATAACCTCTAGTTTTGTTCCTCTTCAAATAAATCCTTTTTATTTAAGTTTATCCCAGAAGCCTGATCCCTTATTCCTCAGGAAACACATAGTCCTTCGAAAGCCCAGACCCTGGGTCACAATACCAAAACCCAGTGATAGAAATATATATTATAGTAAGAGGTTGGAAAGCCTTATAATTCCTGGTGGCAGCCGTATACCCAAAGAAAAATAAACTAAAAGGGACACTTTAAAGTAAAAACCAGACCTCCCCAGAGAAGAGGTCGTCACAGAAACCCTTTTTATTAAACTTGGTTATAAAGCTTTATGCCATTACCCCAATGGAATGATGGCCAAACTAACTTACCATAAAGAGAAAAAATTGAACATGAAGGCAGACTAAAGCAGATAGCATCAGAATGATTAATAGTAATGAGGAATAACACTAATCTTGAATGACAAGGTGAGAAATTGCCATCTGGGATGGTGTTCTTTCAGTCAATGGACTTGGGTACATGATCTGTTACTTAAACCCACAGTGATCAATCTAAAAGGAGTTACCTGCAGAGAAAGGCAGGAAGGCGTCTCTCTTGACAAACTTCCCTTCGGAATCAAGGAAGTGCTCAGGATAGAATTTAAAGGGTTTCTCCCACTCGGATTCATCGTACAGCACAGAGTACAGTAATGGAATGATATGCGTTCCCTGGAAAGGCAAAGCGATGAATTATTGAAGCAAATGAAGATGGCCCACCAAGTACATTAAGCTATCCTTCAGACAAAGAAAATGCCATCTTACAAACAGATGAGAATTCAAATGTAATGAGAACATAAGAATTCACATGCAATGAAAGCAAAATTTTAAAAAAAGACTTCAACAGACAGTATTTTCCACATTTGATATTTCTGGTTCAATCCAGGCAAAATCAGGGACATCCCCCAATTGTTTCCGTAAGACAAATCTATGGGATGTAGAAGAACTTCATTAACTGGATCTCTTCTTCCACAAAACTAAACGTCGGTTACAAAAAATTCACAAATGTGCCGTATTCAGCTGAGCAATGAATGTAAAGGAAAGAACAGTCACCTTTGGAATGAAGTAGCCTCCAAGAGTGACGTCTGCAGTGGTGGCATGTGGTGCGCCAGCAGGGGCAATATTACCAAACCTCTGAACCTCGTGCACCACCGCATCTGTGTAGGGTAGTTTTGCTCGGTGCTCAATCCGTGGCTGAGTGGACCCAATTACCTTGGTTATTTCTTCTTGCACTTTCTCTGAGGAAACAGAACATTCCCCCCCCCATGAACTGAATTTCTGTTTCAGACTTTGAATTATTCCCTAAATATACTGTGGCCATCTTAATTAGTATAAACGGATCTTGCATTCTGCTGTTGAAAAAGTGCCCATAGTCAGAGACTTGGTGATGGAGGGGGCCTCCCTGTTCAGCCTTGGACTGATATCCAACAGAACTCAAGAGGGGGAGAGAAAGAGGGTGGATCCCACTTGGAAGTTTTGAATTTGGGGAAGGAGGACATTAAGCGGAAGACTTCAGGGAGTATTGATTTCTCCCTGGGAATCTGATGCTGGGATAGCAGAGTTGTTGCTTCTTGGAGGGTGTTGTTTTACTTCACAATCACAGTAAGTATCCATTTTAGTCTGCATTGGTCTCTCACCTACAGCAACCAAACTGAGACACTCTGGTGTGTGTCCTATGAAGCACTTCTTCTACCCTTGCTGTAACTTTTGGCCACCAAAAGATTGTTTTTGTGATCACGGAAATGCAACGATGAACAGTCACTCAGGTGGAGGGCATCTGTCAAGAGGGGGAAGGTGGTGAAATCACAACCCCCAAAATAATCTTTCAGTAAAATGGTAGAAACAGTAGGATGGGGAAAGTTCCATATGCCTGGCTTTGGTGCTTAATAGGGTACAAAAGAAGGGTCAGACCGAATTTGGAAACACACACTGTTATTGATCTGAAAACCACTATTCTGCACCAAAGAATACATTTGAAGGGAGACTCCAGTGTACCCCTTCTGAATTTGAGTGCATCAGGAAGTCTTATATCGTGTCAGCAGGGCTTAAGAAAAGCTTGGGATTCCCCAGACATTATCAGTGCCGACTACTTTAGCAAAGCTAAGGAGGCTACATTACTACCCATTGCTGCCATTGGGAATTGTCTTTTTTTTAAATAAAGTTTTATTTGGTTTTTACAATATTTACATTCCAATGCAAAAGTAACATATATGGTAGAGTCTCATACATTCAATGTCTCAATCCATTCATACACCTTAACCCATCTTTTGTTATATACTTTTTCATATTTGTTTTGCAACTTTAAGCTTAGATTATCCATTTGTGCTAGGTCTAACACTTTTACCACTAATTCCTCCCTCGTCGGTATTGTATCTAGTTTCCAGTTCTTGGCCAGTAATAAACGGGCAGCAGTTATTATATATACTATTACATATTTATCCTGCTGTCTATAACCCTTAGGTAACATATTTAATAAATATATTTCCGGTTCCAGTGCTACGTTTTTCTCCATTATTTCTTGGATCAATCTCCTCACCGTTCTCCAATATTCCTGAATTTTCTACACGACCACCACATGTGGAAAAAGGTCCCTATATTGGCCTTACATTTCCAACATTGATTGGAGTTTCCGGGGTAACATTTGGCTATTTTTTCTGGGGACCAATGCCACCCATGGAACATTTTATAAACATTCTCTTTATAGGCTATGGCTCTCATAAATTTAACTGAGTCCCATGTTTTGGTCCACATATCTAACTTTTTCCCTATATCTTTCATCCAGTCGCTCATTACTCTTTTCACTTCCTCATCTTTCTCAAAATCATCCAATAGAAAACTATACAGTTTCTGTATTAATTTGTCACTTGTGGACAGCCATATTTTATCTAGCTCGTTGTTACTGCTTTCAAAGCCTCTCATCGTGTCTTTTTAAAATCTATCTTGCACCATTGCCTTTTCCCACCAGGATAATATATTTCCCCTTTGCAGCCTCTCCTCTATTATTAATTTATTTCCCCTATTTAATAAAGTCTGA
This sequence comes from Gekko japonicus, assembly GCF_001447785.1. Taxonomy (NCBI): domain Eukaryota; kingdom Metazoa; phylum Chordata; class Lepidosauria; order Squamata; family Gekkonidae; genus Gekko; species Gekko japonicus. Next base: position 22,931 of record NW_015165436.1, read on the forward strand.
TATGTTAGTTTCTTATTTGTTTTTATTAGAGCCGGTTGAATAAATGCTTCCAAGAGTGAAACCCACCTTGGTGTCTTTTTATAAAATTTATCCTTTATCTTACTCCATACTTTATTTAGGGCACCTCTTAACCAATGTTTATTGAAACTTGACTGTATTTTATCCTTACCGTACCATATGTAAGCGTGCCATCCCATAGATAGATCATGGCCCTCCAGTAGGAGTAATCTCCTATTTTCCAGGGTGATCCACTCTCTAATCCAAGTTAGGGCAGCCGCTTGGTAATATAGGTACCAGTTGGGCACAGTTAGTCCTCCTCTTTCTGTTTTATCCTGCAAAATTTTTCTTTTTATCCTAGCCTTTTTATGCTGCCAAATAAATTGGCTCGTGATTTTATTTAACTCTTCAAAGAAATTCTGCTTTTTTAGTATAGGTATACTTTGGGCTAGGAACAAAACTCTTGGTAATATATTCATCTTAATTAAGGCAATTCTCCCCATAAAAGACAAAGGTATACTTTTCCATTTTAACAAGTCTTTTGTAATTTCTTTTAGTAGCTCCTTGTAATTATCCTCTTCCCATGAGCTGCTTTTACTTGTGATGTTTATTCCAAGATACTTAACTTTCTTGACCATTTCCATGGTCGTTTTACTTTTAATTTCTTGCAGAGTTTTGGGTAGACAATTTTTTGTTAGTATCTTAGATTTTTTTGTAATTTATTTTTAATCCTGCCACTTGTCCATAATCTATTATCGTGTCCATTAAGTGTATTATTGATGTTTTTGGATTCTCTAGGATGAACACAAGGTCATCCGCAAATGCTAGCAATTTATACATTTTATCTTTGATTTTTAAGCCTTCAATTAAATTATTACTCCTTATCCTATCATTCAGGGACTCTAGTGCGAATATGAACAACAATGGAGACATGGGGCACCCTTGCCTTGATCCCTTTTGAATTTTTATATCATTAGTTAGGTCTCCATTCACTATTACCTTAGTGTATTGTACAGTATAGAGGGATTTAACCATTTTATGAAAGTACTGTCCACAATCGGCTCTTTTTAGTTTTTGTAATAAAAATTCCCATGACAAATTGTCGAAAGCCTTTTCTGCGTCTAGAAACAGTAACAGCAGTTCTTTATCCGGGCGTTCCTCCTAATATTCTAATATATCTATAATTAATCGTAAGTTATTCCTCATTTGTCTTTTAGGGAGGAAATCCATTTGAACTTGGTGTATTATTTGGGAGAGTACCTTCTTCAATCTATTTGCCAAGATTCCTGCAAATATCTTATAATCAGCGTTTAACAATGATATGGGTCTGTAATTTTTAACATCACTTAAATCCGAGTTTGGCTTGGGGATTAAAGTAATTAAAGCATGATTCCATGACTCCAGGATTCTTTCCAGTAGCCCTATTCTCTGAAGAGTATCTTTAAACACTAGACCTATCCCTCAAAAATTTTATAGAATTCCGCTGGAATCCCATCCGGGCCTGGTGCCTTATTTTTTTGTTTTTGTTTTTTAATTGCTTCAGACAGCTCAAACATTATTATGGGTTCATTCAAAATCTCCCACTGTTGATTGTTAAATATATTCTTATCCTCTTTCAAATAATTTTTAATTAATTCATCATCCTGTTGATCACATTCATATAGTTTCCTATAAAAATTCTCTACTATTATTTTCAATTCATGTAAATTAAACTTTTCTACATTTTTATCATTACATAATTTAACTATTGTACGCTTTGTCCCTTCTTTCCTTACTTTATACGCTAACCACCTATTGGGCTTATTTATATTTTCAAAATAGTATTGCTTCGTATACTCTATTCTTTGCTGTATTTCAAAATTTAACAATAAGTTCATTTTATGGTGGAGGAGATTTAATTTAATTTTGGCGTTACTACAATTTCTGGCATTTTTCATTCTGGTTTCTTGCATTTTAATTTGTTGTATTAATTTATTGTATTCTTTTTTCCTCTGCTTGTTTTTCCATGCATTTTGGCTGATAAAACATCCTCTTATAAAAGCTTTGAAAGCATCCCATACAATTTCCCTGGGAGTATCTGCATTATTATTTATCTTGAAAAATTCCACTATTTCCTTTTTACATTTTTGGACAAATTTTTCGTCTTTAAGTAATTTTATATTTATTGAACACCTATTTTTCTTATACTCTTCTTTTAACGTCAGGAGAACAGGACTATGGTCTGCAAATGTATTTGGTAATATTTCACACTCCATCACCTCCTTTATTATCTCTGCTGACGACCATACCATATCAATCCTGGACCATGTATTATGCCGTGTAGAGTAATATGTGTAGTCCCTTTTTTGTCTATTTCTGGTTCTCCATACGTCAATTAAGTTATGTTCCTCCACTATTTGCATGAAACTTTTTGGTAGTACTCCTCCCATTTTAGATCTCTTCCTGACTTTTTCCCTATCTATTACAGGATCTAATACCGTGTTATAGTCCCCTAGTATGCAAATATTGTTAGCTATAGTTTTGTTCGCAATTGTTTGCAATCTTTGAAAGAACATCTTTTGGTTTTGATTAGGCACATAAATATTTATTAAAAGAGTCTTTCTCCCATTTCTCATAATTGTAATGGCCACTATTCTACCATCTTCTGACCCACACACCCATTCAGGTTCCAAGGAATCCTTTACATAGATCACAACAACCCTCTTTTCCCCCTCAGCTGCAGCAATAAACGCTTTACCTAACTTTTTGCATTCTAAATAATGGACGTCAGGTTTTTTTTATGTGGGTTTCCTGTAAGCATATTACATCGTCTTTAATTTTTTGTAACTGATGGAATTTTCTTCACCTTTTGTGCGTGCTATTTAAACCATTTATATTTATTGAAATGATGTTAAATTTATTGCCTGATGTAATTTCCTTAGCTTAGTGTTTATTCCCTCTACTTTTATGTTTAAATCTGGTCAGAATATGGTAATTAGCTTTGCTGGATTTAGGTTTATTATTTTTTTTAATCTTTTTTCCTGTCTTTTTATATGTCTCTTGGTGTCTGTTTTCTTACCCAACTTCTTCACCTTCTTCTTCCTCCTCTTCCTTTTCTTCTTCTTCTTCTTCATCTTCCTCATCTTCCTCTTCTTCCTCCTCCTCTCCATGCAGGCCGACTACTTTAGCAAAGCTAAGGAGGCTACATTACAACCCATTGCTGCCATTGTGAATTGTCTGTGCGCTTGTCTTAATTATATTTGAATTTTATGTGGTTACTTTGCACTGGTGTTGCCTGCATTTCATAGTTCTTCGACTCTGTTGTTTACCTTTTCCCTTTTAGAAACTTATATATGTATACATACACACACAATAAGCCTAATGAGGATAACTCTACAACTCTGCTGATGGCACCCAGCTATACCTGTTGATGGACAGCTGCCCAGACCCCACAATGCAAAATTTGGCCACAGGGTTGGAGGTCAAGGTGGGATGGCTAAAAAGAGTCACCTGAGACTGAATCCAACAAAGACAAAGGTTCTGTGACTGGGGGGGGAGGGCTTAAGGATCGGGAAACAAACTTTCTACTCTTGATCGGGGTGCCATTGGCACTGGCGCAAACCATCAGGAGCAAGGCTCCCTGTAAGCTGTGGAGTCTTGTGAGGAAAAATTCTACTTTGTGAGCTACTGGCATGAAAGTGGTGAGCGAGTGATACATTAGTTTGGTCTGAAGCCAACACCTGGGGATTGTTTTTTAAGAATGTAAGATGTATTTATTATATTTTAAAATAATGTTGATGATATATATTTTATTGTTGATCACTACCCCCATGGCCCTGTGTATTCATAAATCCAATTTATAAATAAATAATCCATACATCCGAATTATAAATTAATACATAAAAGTTTATACTAGAATAAAAAAATTTACTTTCCACCACTGGGGGAGGGAAAGATGGTGTCCTGATGCATAGTCATGCTTTGAAGATCTCTCTTTTCAAGGCTGATTTCTCTTAATAGGCCCTTGTTATTTTAATAATAATTCATTAATTTGTTAATTTATGAGTTCTCATAACATGGGGAGGAAAAACAAATGTGTTCAGCAGCAAAGACTACTCAACAAATAAGAATTGATGACTTATCATTCAAGGACATTATCAGCTTTCTCTGCCCTTTCCTCATTAAATAGATGTGAGAACTTTGAAACAGAGAAGGATTTATCTTCTCAGTCATTCCCAAGTTGCAGTCTCTAGGTTCCTCCTGATTCGCCAAAATTACCGGAGGAAGGCAGGCCAACCCACTTGTGTGAGAGTGAGGAATGTGGGTTGAACTCTCAAAAAGACGTTTCACTGAAATTTATAGGAGATCACTGTCTCCTTACTACTGAGACCGCGGTGTCAATTTCCCAGCAGTTGAATCATATCTCCTTTCAATTTAATCAGCTCAATCACTGCTTTATCTCCTTCACTCAGGACTTTGAGCTCCTTGTCTTTTTCGAGAGGTACAGAGGATGAGAGAATAAATAACCCCAGGAATAATTCAAAGCCTTTTATGCAGAAGTCACAATTCAAACAACAACCAGAGGAAGAAAGGGATGCAGGAAGAAATCTGATTATGGAAGGGTATGCAGACTGCACAACCACCAGATAGTGATATATACATCATGAGCACTGGTGAAATCAAAGAGACATTATCTATTCTTTAAGCCAGCCTTTGAGATCTGAGGTTTCATTGCATAGACCTTGTAAAAACTGAAAGAACCATTGGGGATAAGAATTCTTTTGACTTTATGTTGTGTCCGCTGGCTGCCACCAGGGGCCAGCGAGTACCCAGAGCTTGACTCTGGGTGAACAATGGGAACTGGGTTCCTGGTCTCTCCAACAGGGGAGCCAATAGAAACCTGGGAGGGAGATTCAAACCCCCCAATGGGATCCAGGGGTGTCCCCTGGATATGTAGATAGTTGGCCTCCTGGCCGTTGTCTTTGTCTTAGTTGTGTAACAGTGAAGCGTGCAGTACGTTATGGGAGCTGCAGCTGCTTCGCCATGCAGTCAACCCACTACACGATACTTTAGTCATCTAACTATCCCACAGATGTTGTTAAAAAGTTGTAAACTTCTCTCATTGTTTGAAATGAAAGTTACTAGAGTCTTTGTTGACAAGGCTGTTCGTCTACTACAGTGGGCACTTCCCACCACCACTTAGATGTCTGGCAGGGGGGGAAAGGTGCCAAAATGGGGTGAGGAATATCAGCATCACCGAGAAATGATGTGCACCCAGTAGTGATATCAGCATGTTGCTGCCGGTTGCTCTTGCATTTGGGGGAGACTCTATGGTTTAGCCATATGTGAACAGGTGGAAACGCTCTTGCATTTGGGGGAAGACTCTATGGTTTAGCCATATGTGAACAGGTGGAAACTCGAAGGGATGGTAGTGGATTGCTGGCAAGGATCCCCCCCATAGGTTCCTCCCTTGCCCCTTCACTGATTTCCATTGTTTTAAAGTTGCCAGAATTTCCTCCATGGCTATTGTAATGTCTGGTTTGGCCCTGAGAGAGTAAGAGTGAATGGTCACCCTCTAAACATGGTTTGGATCCTGGGGAAGGGCACAACAGATGCAACTTTAGCAGAGAATTCAACCCACCCCTTCTGTAACATTAAAAAGGTAAAGGTTCCCTTGCTCGAAAGCCAGTCGAATCCAACTCTAGGGTTGCGGTGCTCATCCCCGTTTCAAAGCCGAACAGCCAGCGCTGTCTGAAGATATTTCCATGGTCATGTGGCCGGCATGACTAAACACCAAGGTGCACGGAACGCTGTTACCTTCCCACTGAAGTGGTACCTATTTATCTACTTGCAATTTCTTGATTTCGAACTGCTAGGTTGGCCGGAGTATAACTCACTGGCACATCTTTCCCCCCTCATTCAGGTAACATCCAACAGTGATCTCAAGTCGTCCCCCCCATTCTTACCTCTATGCATACCTGAAATTCAGATAACCTAGAATAATGGAAACCAAGCAAAGGAAAGGACTTACTCTGAATTTCAGGGTACTTTATCATCAGCAACAAGCCCCAACGCAATGTAGTTGAAGTGGTCTCCATGCCAGCACCAAATAAGTCCATCACCACAGCTTTTAGGTTTTCATTATGGAAAAATCCATTGCTCTGGTTCTTGTTCTTTTCCTAGGAGATAAGAAGAAAGCATTCCTTTCCTTTTCTTTGTCCAATTAAAACTCTATGGCTCAATGCCCTGAGCGGTATAACAATCTGAAATTTCATTTGCAATCTCTATTTATTTCTCAGAAGACAAAAGGAATGAATTATTGTTTAACATCCAAAGTTATATTAGGATTTTGATCTGAAATGGGACCACCCTGCTTGGAATAGAAGAGTAGAAACCCGCCTACCAGCATAAAATGAAATGACATCTTAGGTTGGAATATAGAGGACATTCCAATAAAATATGAGAAATTGTATCTATTCTACCAAACGAGCAAGAGCAAATTCTGTCCGAGTAGGGAAGATGCAAAAAGCTGCCTCTCATTAACATTGTGGAATGGGCATTCATTCTAGCAAGAGCAAAGGCCCTGAGAAGACCAGGAGGGAAGAGAATCAGGGGGTATTCAAAAAAACTGTGAAGAACAAACTCATCGAGCACAAAGAATAGAACTGTTATGAACAAAGAATAGAACTTTTATGATCAATCTGCCTAATCCATTTTTAATTACATTTACAGATTCAAGAAGCCAAAGAGCTAAAGAAGGCCTAGATTTATTTTTAACCTTTGGTCTTAATATTAATTTTTACCATTTCTGTATTTTAAACTTTTTAGATTCCTGTTTATCATTTTAGATGTTTTTTATTTTATAATTTTACTGTTCTTTTACCTGTTATTGTTTGCTGGTCTATGACCATAATAATTGATGGATTGATGGATTGATTCAGCAGGTCCCAATGCCTTAAATAGATTCTGTGGTAAAAGCAATAGCTGACCATATCTTGTCCATGATCCTAAGCACTGATGATTTATAAGAACCCTCCTTCAATAAAGTCAGATAGCCATTAATAGAAAAAAGCAACTTTAAGCATAGATGAAACGCAAGTATCCATGCCCTAGCTTCCAGTGATGGCTGACCAAATTTGATACGCAAAGCTACAACAGCAACACAGTGTGGAATGTTTATCAGGTTTCGGAGGAAGTAAAGATGTGGAAAATTAACAGATTCCATGGCCACCTAAATTCTTATTGCCACCCCATATAATAGGAATTACCTCTGGGTACATATCTCCTTCTTGTTGTCCAAAAGAAACTCAGAATCAGTGCTCCCTCTGAGCTGAGTTCGTGTGAGCTGGCTCACAATTTTTTTTAACCTCCGGCTCACACGTTTTTATCTTAGCTCAGGAATTTATGCAGCACCCAAATTGCTCGCTCACGACTTTCATGCCAGTAGCTCACAAAGTAGAATTTTTGCTCACAAGACTCCACAGCTTAGAGGGAGCATTGCTCAGAATACCCCCAATACAAGTTTAATTTTGTTTCTCACAGCTTTTTGATGCAAGGCCCAGTTTAAATTCAAAGGAAATAGAATTCGAATAAATGGAAATTCTTTAACTCGTTAACATAATAATTATTGCATAGATAAACAAAAATTGCATACAATCACAATAAATATAGCTAAGTAATAAATAATATAACCAAAAAGTTACATAAAGTGCTAGCACAAATAACATAGAGATAGTGGGCATTGGTAGCATCGAACATATAGTCTGGGTCATATTGGCAAGACACCAGTTGTTGATGTTGATGTTAATATTGGGGGCAGGGACTAATAGGCTTGCCAAGTCCCCCCGGGGGGTGAGGAACCCCCCACCCCAGAGGCCCGTTCCCCACCGCCGGCGGATTTGGCCCCGGGGGGACCCCCACCCTGAAAACACGTGACGTGCACATCACCCAGAAGTGACGCAACCATGCTGGGCACGCTGGGGGCGGGGCCATGGTCATCCGAGGGAAAACTCTATGGTGTTCCCTCGGACGGTCATGGCCCCACCCCCAGCATGCCCGGCGTGGTCGCATCACTTCTGGGTGATGGGGTTGTGGTCGCATCACTTCCGGGTGATGCGCACACTCCTGGAGCAGCACTGGAGTCCCCCGCTCCAGCGCCAATCCGACTTGGGAACCCTAGGGCCTCAATCTGTTAGGTGCAGCTTACTAATCGAAGGCCTGGTGGAAAAGCTCTGTCTTTCAGGCCCTGCAGAACTGTAAAAGATCCTGCAGGGCCCTGATGTCTTCCGGGAGCTCATTCCACCAGACAGAGAACATAAAATAAAAAAACAGAAAATTATATCTCTTTCTCAAATTTCTCCAGCAAACTAACAGTCAGCAGAAGATTTGCCCAGAAAGAAGGGAGGGAGAAAACTCCCAAAGTCTCCTATCATCCCTATCACACTCGGTTGAGCTCAGCATCTCAACTCAGTGCCTAATGCCTATCAAGGTCAAACACTTTCAAATAAAGCCAGAAGTTAGGAGTTGAAAGCTGATAGAGCCGTGGCCCAGTTAAACAAGGGGAAGGGGGAAAACACTTCACAAGGTTCAGCTACAACCACCATCCAACTTGCCCGGTCTTCTCCCTTGTTAAAACCCTTACTAAAAGCCCCACCTCCTAAAATGGAGGGGGGGGGAGTTAGAAGAGTCAGAAGCAAGATAAATATAAAATATCAAGACCGAGACTAAAGTAAACAATAATAAAACAAAATAAAAGAGCACTGTCCACAAATATCTCATTCCATTCAGCTGGAATCAGAATAGCCAAAAGAGAGTATTTAAACTAGATAAATAGTCAAGGGACTTTATTGTATGTGGTCAAAGACCATCACAATTGAGCAGATAAAGCACACAAGCAAAACATGGACAAAGAACAGCAAACAACAAAGCTATAATGTTAAGAACACGTAACGGTTAATTAAAACAGATTAGCACCTTCTTTGTGTGCTGGTGAAGTAGTCCAACCGTTAAGTGCATCTCAAACCCGAATTTTCTTAACTGCCAGGGTGAACCTTGCTACTCTATAAGAGTAGCTAAATAAATAGAATACATCAGTACATAATAAAATAAATATCAAGAGGGCTCTGAGGATTTCACAACATTGAATGAGATTGGAAAGTCCCACTCAATCTTCTCAACATTCCCTCTACCCTAGATGGGAACCAGCTACACATAGGAAATGTCTTTGCAATACACCAAACCATGAGAAGAAATAAAAGGAACAGGAGCAAAGATGACAGTCCTGTTTCTTTTTCATGAAAATGTGAATGAAACAACGGGATGTTCTAGCTCCAGGGTTCTCAATGGATATGCTAGTTAAAGAGGAATTTGCATGTTCCATCCTCCAGGCATCTTCCTAGTTCACTGTATATCTTTTCTGTAGATGAGAAAGCCATGTGACCATCCTAGTATAAACAGGAAGCAAAGAAACCTGTGATTGGGAGGGAAGGAATTTAAAGAATATCCAGAGAAAATGGCAACCTACAGCAGCTGCCATTTTGCGATCAGATGTCAGAAGGGTTGGACTGTTGCAGTGAGAGACTCAGCATGCCTGGATACTGGGGTGTGCTACATCACTCAAAGTGTGTATGGATGTGATCTCCTTGAATGGGATGCCTCTCTTTGTCTGAATCTAGGAGCTGCCCTCTGAACCCTCTGAACCCTCCTCTCCCCCTTCCCCCCGTTGTCCTCTCACTTTATCACATGGCCTTCCATGGAGAAACGTCTCTGCAGGTCTGTCCTGTAGATATAGTGCCCTCATACTCCCACACACATGATGCCAGATTATCTGGCCATTTGTAATAGGGAAAGTACTCTTTAGATTAAGCTTGTTCGTTTTTCTCTTGCTTGAGCAATTACAGGGTTTTCCCAACTGCTGGCAAGAACAAAAAACGCTGGGAATTTGCTTAACAGCTGGTCCCAAACTCTGAGTGCAGAAATAAACTTTTTCTCTCTCTCCACACTATTCTGCCTAGGCAACACAAAGTACGAATGCACACACACACACACACACACACACAAAAAACCTGCTCCAAAACCTAGGCCTACTAGCTCTCTCGCTAATAAAGAGACCTCATACGGTTCCGCAGGGTCTGCAAGATGGAGTTTGGCAGGGCCTGCAAGACGGAGCTCTTCCGCCAGGCTTTTACGTAGAAGCTGCCATTACCACCACCACCAACGGCGTGGGTAACAACTGGGTAAGAGGACGGCCCTTGAAGATCTGCCATGATACTGCGCTGGGTTGGTACCACTGGACTGGCCGCGTACCAGCTACAGGACACTATCTACCTCAAATAAAAAATCTGGCACCTAGCATTGGAAGACCATCTTGTTCTTTATAGAGTACTTTACTTTTGTGGTGCGATTATTTTATTCTGTTTTAAGCTGTTTTAATCTTGTTTTATATGTGGGCATTATTGCCCTCTTGTAAGCCACCCTGAGCCCGCTCGTGGGGAGGGCGGGGTAAAAATACTAATAAATAAATAAAATAAAATAAATAACCCCATAATGATTAATTTCTAACTTGATAAACGTAGCACTCCCCACAGCCACCAATCTTCTGGGTGAACTGATAATCATCATCTCAATATTCAGTTGAAATACAACAACAAATATTCTAATAGGACCAAACAGCCTTATAATTACAGCAACTTGCTCACTAGACATCTTCCTAATAACACAACGAAACAGAACACCAAGATGGGTTACAATCTGACCCATCCCCCAACCTGAGAGATAATTTCAATGCATGCCTTTTTAGAATTGAGCATAGGCAAATTGAGATCATATCAATGGAGCTTGAGGTCATTTCAATGCATGGCTTCTTAGAACTGAGCATAGGGTTGCCAGGTCCCCCCCAGCGGGGGACTTTGGGGGGCATTACTGGAGGGGGTGGGGAGTCCCCAACATGATGACATCACACAGATGTGAAATCATCACGTTAGGGAGCAGTGACCCCTGCCTCTCCCCAGCAACGTTTAAAGGGTCTTTTTAAACATTGCTGGGGAGAGTGGGGGGGGGGACACGCCGTGTGTTCCAAGCCCTCAATTTGGGGCTTAGAGTGCAAGCGCATGGCCCCCGCCTCTCCCCAGCAGCGTTTAAAGGACGTTTTTAAATGCTGTTGGGAAGAGGAGTGGGGAGGGTGGGTGGTTGCTCTTGGGGGCAGGACTTCCCCCCACATGCCAGCTGGATGGCAGTGGGAAGGAACCCCCTCAAATTAGGAAACCCCTGCAATACCAGAGGGGTCGGGCAACCCTGTCTGAGCATCAGCTCAAGGAGGAAAAAGCTATTTTTTCATTAACTCCTTCACAACCTTCAGGGTGTGAACATGAGATCATGAGACGGGAGAATGGAGATGGTAAAGCACACAATCTGATTATTAGTACACTGGCTAATTCCCAAGTGGTGTACGTATAAAGACAAGAAACTGCAAAAGGAATTATTAAACCTTAAGAAAGGTCTATGGAGAGTAAGACCAGGCTAGCAAGATTTTTTTGTTTGGAGGACTTTTCTCAGTTAGGCTACAAGAAAGTGGAAATGCAGAAACCCATATAGAAACATACTGTCGAAGGCTTTCATGGCCGGAGTTCATCAGTTGTAGATTTTCTGGGGCTGTATGGCCGTGGTCTTGGCCAAGACCCACGGCCATACAGCCCGGAAAATCTACAACAACTAAGAGAAAAAAAAGAAGAGAAGAGATTGGATTTATACCCCACTCTTCATTACCCAAAGGTGTCTCAGAGCAGCTTACAAACTCCTTTCCCTTCCCCTCCCCACAACAGACACCCTGTGAGGTAGGCGTGGCTGAGAGAGCTCTTGACAGAAACTGCTCTTTTTCAGGAACAGCTCTTATCAGAACTGCAGCTTGCCCAAGGTCATCCAGCCAGGTGCAAGTGGAGGGGTGGGGAATCAAACCCGGTTCTCCCAGATTAGAGTCCGTGCACTTAATCACTACACCAAACTGGCTCCTAGAAGAAGAGAACAAGAAGAAGAGGAGGAAGAGGAAGAGGAAGAAGAAGAGATTGGATTTATACCCCACCCTTCATTACCCAAAGGTGTCTCAGAGCAGCTTACAAACTCCTTTCCCTTCCCCTCCCCACAACAGACACCCTGTGAGGTAGGCGGGTCTGAGAGAGCTCTTGACAGAAACAGCTCTTTTTCAAGAATAGCTCTTATCAGAACTGCAGCTTGCCCAAGGTCATCCAGCCAGGTGCAAGTGGAGGAGCAGGGAATAAAACCCGGTTCTCCCAGATTAGAGTCCGCGCACTTAACCACTACACCAAACTAGCTCTCACACCAAACTGGCTCCAAACTAACCATATAGAAACGTTGCTAAATAAGCCTGCAACTTCTGCTAAAGTGCTAGATGTGGATTTACATATTGGACTATTTCTAAATTCCCTTCCTGAATCTTATTCTGCATTCATTTCAACATTTAATGGGAAAGATTCTAAACCCGAGGATGTTCCGGGGCTGATAAGCGCTGAGTACCATAAAGAAAAGGGCTACCGTGAGCTGCACAAGAGCAAGAATGACTCAGATAACACGTGGGTAGCCATGGTGGGGAGGGGAAGGGAAAGGAGTTTGTAAGCTGCTCTGAGACTCCTTTGGCTAGTGAAGGGCAGGGTATAAATCCAATCTCTTCTTCTTCTTCTTCTTCTTCTTCTTCTTCTTCTTCTTCTTCTTCTTCTTCTTCTTCTTCTTCTTCTTCTTCTTCTTCTTCTTCTTCTTCTTCTTCCTCTTCCTCTTCCTCTTCCTCTTCCTCTTCCTCTTCCTCTTCTTCAACAATTGTAACAAGCCACGTCATATCCAGAGGGAGTGCTTGCTTGATAGAAAAGTATCAAGAAACGAGAAGGGGGGGGGACCTCAACCCAAGATACAGCTGTGATATATGAGGGTCAAACTAAGAAAATAAGTTATTATAAAGATACAAACATTTATTATGGTGTACACATTAATAAAAGATAAAATAGGTTAAAAGAAATGATCCAAATATCAGACTCTTTAAACTTTTTACATACAAAGCTGTTAGTTTCACTTACGCAATTGATGGGTATATCTGTTATGACCGGTAGACCAAACACATTTCGGCCCCTTAGGACCTTCCTCAGTGGTCAATATTACTATTGCAAAATGACACACATCCAGAAATAAATATATGAAAAAAGATTTTCTTTAGAGCCAGGTGTTGCGTTCTCATGTGATGCACAATTGCTAAAAGTTTACACAGTAGGCCGTGGATAGTTGTTGCCAGAACAATTGGGAGAGCGTGTGCAGTTACCACGAGAGATTATCTGTTGTGTATGCTGGCCGCCACCAGG
>NW_015165437.1:0-7278 GCF_001447785.1 Gekko japonicus
ACTTGATATTAGCAGGGAGAGATGATAATTTTTTAAAGAAAAGGTGGTTTAAAGTAAATACATGGATGGAATAAAATGTATAATGTACACTCCAAAAATGTTATGTATAAAGTGAATTTACATCTTTTTTGTAATGGAAAATATATAAATAAACTTTACCAAAAAAAAGGAGCTGAATGAGAGACGGAAGGCTGCACGCATGCGTGGTCGACGCTCATTCAGTCCTGAGTTTTGACAGCAGCCTGGACCTTGTTTCAAGGAGCTAATGAGCTAATGAGCCAGCACGCTATTTCAACAGACCTGTTGCTTTGAGCAATTCGTGCTGGCAACTTGATTGACAGGACCAGACGCTCTGTGTGACCTTGCTCCGGACCCTATGAACTTTTGGCAGTTTGTCACTCGGCTTCGAAACTCTGGCTTCTTGACCCTCTGCATTGTTTTTGACTACAGCTTTGGCTCTGCGTTTCTTGGACTTCACCTGTTTTATGGACTCTGACCTCCGGTACGTTTGACTCTGGCTGTGTGAACTGTTTAGGACTTGTTTGAACGTTTTGCTGACTGAAACTCTTGGCTGAATCCCAGACTGGCTATCGGACTTGCTTTGATTAACCTGCGCTCCCTGGCCCTGCCTTGACAGATTGCCAGAACCCCACACGCTCACTCGTTTCCACCATGGAGGACGCAGCGGCAGGAGGGACTGACCCTCTTTCGGGAGTGCTAAGTCAGCAATTAACTCAAGCTGTGCTATTGCTGCAGCAGCAAACAGCAGCTAACGCTGCTGCTTTGGCGGTTTCTGCTATGCCTCCACCATGCTGCCCTGTGAATCCTCCTGACAGGTTTGGTGGAAAGGTGGATGAGTTTCCTGCTTTTCTAGCTCAATGTGAATTGTATATGGAACTCCGTGACCAGGACTTTACTACAGATAAAACGAAGGTCTGTTTTATCTTGAGCCTTCTTAAAGGGCAAGCTGCAAAGTGGGCCACTCCCTTGCTAGTAGGGAGCTCCCCCTTACTGTCTAATTACCAGGGCTTCAAGGCTCATCTCTCGGCCGCCTAGGCCAATCCTGTGAAAGCAGAGATGGCTAAACATAAGATACAGGCTCTCAGCCAACGCAAGACCTCGGTCTCTCAGTACACCACTGAGTTCCAGCTGATAGCCCAAGACTTGGCCTGGGACGAAGCAGCCCTCATGGATCAATATACTGAAGGACTGTCCAATGAAATCCTGGATAAGTTGGCTCATAGTGAACGCCCAGCTAATCTGCAAGACCTCATCCACCTGTGTCTCTGTAATGACGGGCGGCTGCAAAGCCGCCACCAGAATAGAAAACAGTATAGCACCTACTCCAGAACCCTGCCGGCGTCCCCAAGGGTCCCTTCTCCTGGCCCCTCCACACCTTCTCCAGACACAGAGCCAATGCAATTAGGCGTTGCTCGCCCCCACCTTACTCCTGAGGAGAAGCTGCGAAGGCGCACTCAAAACCTGTGTCTGTACTGTGGAGAAGCGGGGCATTTTTCCTTCGGCTGCCCCGCCAAACAGAAATGCCAGACTGTGCCAGCCCCAACGGTAAAAGGGCAGCCCCAAGCCTGACTGGACCCCCCGGTTTGGGGCCTATCCTGGGGTCCTCCAGCTCCTCGTATCCACCTCAGGCATCTTTCCTGTTGCCTGTGCGACTACAGCTCCCAGATGGCAGATAGCTATTTATCCATGCCATGCTGGATTTGGGAGCCGCCTGTTGCTTCATGGACATTCTCTTTGCCAAAGAACATGGCGTCCCCATCCAAGAAAAGAAAACCCCAGCTCTGGTTGAGGCCATCTGTCAGGTTCCACAGCAAGTAACTCTTCACACACGTTTCTACTGAAGCGTTATGTTTATTAGGGCACAAGACTGGTACCATGTCCACAGGATTATTGTTAGGAATGACTATAAGGCGGGAACACCCAATAGATATAGTCGAGCAAGGCCACTAGCTAAGCAAATGAACTTCGAACGCGCGTGTGCAGGGGATTGCTCCCGGCGGGAGATTACATAATGAGCAGGAGAGTCGCAGGGCATCCTGAGCAGAATAATTCACACCAAAAGTGAACCGCAAGCTCATCCCACCTCACAAGGCCAGACGGATAACGGCGTCTAGCTCCCACAGCTCTCCCAAGCATGATTACTGCCAGCTGTGAGCTGCAAGCAAGGGAACACGGGGGGGGGATCACACAAAAATGACAGCTAGCTGACACCATCGATGGACGCCTACTCCGCTCTGGACCCGTGGTGCACAAAACACAGCCACTCACCCTATGGGTACAGCAACATCAGGAACAGTTGACGTTCAACCTGGTGCGGATGCCTCAGTTTCCCATCATCCTTGGTCTTTCTTGGCTGCGCAACCACAACCCTCAAATTGACTGGGTTCATCAGGACCTCCACTTTGCGACGGTCTCCTCGTCCACAAAGCTAGACCTTCATGGTGCGTATAACTTAGTCAGAATCAAGGCTGGAGACAAATGGAAGACCACCTTCAGTACCCGTTACGGCCAATATGAACACCTGGTCATGCCCTTTGGATTGACCAGTGCTCCCGCCGTATTTCAACACTTCATGAATGACGTCTTCCGTGACCTCCTCGATCTCGATCTGTCGAGGATGGGTGAGTGGGCATCAACATGGCAAATGGGGCTCAATGTGGCCAAGTGCAAGGTGATGCACATTGGAGCCAAAAATCCTAAATATAAATACACATTGATGGGGTCTGAACTGGCAGAGACTGAGCAAGAGAGAGATCTTGGAGTCGTAGTAGATAACTCACTGAAAATGTCGAGACAGTGTGTGACTGCAATAAAGAAGGCCAATGTTATGCTGGGGATTATTAGGAAGGGTATTGAAAACAGATCAGCCAATATCATAATGCCCCTATATAAATCAATGGTGAGACCTCATTTGGAATACTATGTGCAGTTCTGGTCACCACACCTTAAAAAGGATATTATAGCTTTGGAAAAAGTGCAGAAAAGGGCAACTCGAATGATAAAAGAGTTGGAACACTTTCCCTATGAGGAAAGGTTAAAGTGCTTAGGGCTCTTTAGCTTGGAGAAAAGACGACTGAGGGGTGACATGGTTGAGGTTTATAAGATTATGCATGGGAAAGAGCAGGTAGAGAAAGAGGTACTTTTCTCCCTTTCTCACAAGACAAGAACTCGTGGGCACTCCGTGAAATTGCTGAGCGGTCGGGTTAGAATGGATAAAAGGAAGGACTTCTTCACCCAAAGAGTGATTAACACATGGAATTCCCTGCCACAGGAAGTGGTGGCGGCTACAAGCATGGACGGCTTCAAAAGGGAATTAGATAGGCATATGGAGCAGAGGTCCATCAGTGGCTATTAGCCACAAGGTATAGATAGGGGCTCTGGGGCAAGTGATGCTCTGTCTTCTTGGTGCTTGGGGGGGCCAACAGTGGGAGGGCTTCTAATGTCCTGGCCCCACTGGTGGACCTCCTGATGGCACCTGGTATTTTTGGCCACTGTGTGACAGAGTGTTGGACTAGATGGGCCTTTGGCCTGATCCAACATTGGCATCTCTTATGTTCTTATCATAGCTTGCTTCACCAGACTCACTTAATCACTCAGCCATTTCATGTTTTAACCTGGGTCCGAGACTCAGAACTCTGAGCATGAGATTTCTGTGGTGAATGTCAATACATCAAAAGTAGGTTTGCGTAGACTCACCTCCTGGACTTCCTGGGGGTGAAGCTGCACACCAGCAGAAAGGAGGGTGGGTGAGGCATCGCTACCCCCCCCGGACCCTGGCTGAAAGGCTCCTAGCCTGAGAGGTTGCCTCTTTGCCAGCACGATGCTGGGGATTCGAGGCACCTCTCCGTCCCAATGGTGCTTCTGCTGAGTGTCCGAATGGAACTAGTGACGCTGACCAGGACAAGTGCTGGAGATCGAGCGGTTAAAACAGAGGCTAAACGAGGTCGTATGACCGAATATGAACTGTGAGTCGGATTAGAGCGTATTTGCTAATTTAAAAAGAAAGCTCCCTACCCCAGAGACTAGAAAGTAAAGTGAGCGTGGGAGGGGCCCCTCCCATGCACATACACTTAAAAGCAAAACCTGGGGGGGAGCGGAAGCAAAAGTAACAAAATCTGTTGGGACAGACTTACCAAGGCATGTATGAGCGCATATTCAGAGGCTTTAAAAATCTTTGCGAAAGTAAACAATCCATAAAGATGGCGGGGAAGAGGACTGAGAAAGAAAAACTTTCAAAAGCAAAAGTAGCTGAGAGCCCACGACCGGAAGGAACCACCGAGCTGGCCAAAATGTTGGCAGAATCCCTACGCCCCCTGCTGGACCAGATGACTAATCTCAAGGAACAGCTGTCAACAATGAACCAATGTATCACTACTCAGCAGCTGCAATTGAACGAGACTCTTAAAATTATGGAACAAACAGCTGAGAAAGTGAAAGATGTTGACGCCACTGCTCAAAAAGTGAAGAAAAAGGTACAAAAATTGGAAAAGAAGCAAGTTTCTACAGAAGAACAGGTTTTACAATTACAAATGGAAAAGGCAAACCTGGTCCTTCGTTTCCAGGGTGTCCCAGAGACTAAGGGAGAGAATCTGAAGCAAATGATGAGCGAAGCACTGGCCCCAGTGACAGATTTGAAGGTGGAATTTTTGATGAGCGAGATGGATGTGGCCTATAGGTCGTATTCTGGATATATAAAGAAAAATAATCTGACTGGAGAAATAGTAATGGGATTCTCGAAGAGGCACGTGAGGGATTCAATCCTGAGAGCGACAGCGGGGTTACCTTTGAAAATTGGGGACAATACTATCAGGATCCTGAAAGATATCCCATTTGAAATAAGACAAAGGAGAAAGAAATACAAAGATTT
This sequence comes from Gekko japonicus, assembly GCF_001447785.1. NCBI lineage: Eukaryota > Metazoa > Chordata > Lepidosauria > Squamata > Gekkonidae > Gekko > Gekko japonicus. The sequence continues at coordinate 4,889 of NW_015165437.1, forward strand.
AATTCTTTTTCTTCAAACAAATTGTGTACAGGTGGCTAATTCCAGAAGGCGTAATCTTCAAACTTCAGGATAAAAAAGAAAAGATTGACTCTGTTTCCAAAGCACGGGAGTTTCTGAGAATCCAGTTGGGAGAGCCAGAGGAGGTGGAAAAAGAGGAGAAGGGCAGTAAGTCCAGTGATGAGCTGGACTTGGGGTCTTCTGGAGAGGACTCTCTTTCTGAGAAAGGGGCGGTGGCTCCTAAAAGTCCTTACAAACAGCGGAAAAGACAGGATAAGAAAAAATGAAGGCTGAAGGACTCTGAATTGTGCCTTTGAAAATATTGTTGTTAATAATGAGATGATCTGGGGTTTCTTTCCAACAGTTAAATTTAAGATTTAAAAGTTACATTAGCATGTCTGACTAAGTTCATAAAATTGTTAGCGTTTTAAGGGATGGCTTTGTATTTAAGCTAATTTGATTATCTCCTCTCTTGGGTTTTTAGTTAGTAGTGGGTATCTTTTCTTTCTCCTTAATTGTAGTTCCCCTCCCCTATTTTTTGTTGTAGTTTGTAGTCCATATATAAAATGCAATTTAAAAAATCCCCTTCGGGGGGCCAAAAAAGAAGAAGTAGGTTTGCAGCTTACAGAGCTAATAATTTAAGCATGTTTTTATTTTAAAATTTTAAAAATCTTAGTGTTTGTGTCCTTTATAAAGTTTATATCTCCGCTACCTGGCATTACATTTTATGACACACTTGGCCCGGCCCAACAAGGTCTCAATTATGTCAGATCCGGCCCTCATAACAAATGAATTCGACACCCCTGGCTTAAATATTTCATATAATCTTTTCATTTCCTATTCCATTAGTCTAATAAACTTTCTATATTCCTAAAAATCTGAAATTGCAAGTTAAGCCTCTATTTGACATGCACAGATCTAACAATCATTCAATAGTTCATAAAAAAATATAATTCAATAATTCCCGAGTTTTTAGAAGGAATATTCCAAATATTTCAGTACATTAAACAAACTTAATAGCAAATAATTTCTTATTTCATATAATATTCTATAGTATATAATATATATGATGATAGAAAATCACTGAAAAGAATTGTATTAAAAGGAGAAGGAAAAACAAGGTTATATAAAAAACAAAAAAGGAGAGAGACTTTACTTTAAGATGGATAGAGGTAAACAGAAAGGAATAATAATAAAAATGTTAAATGTTAATATTAGTATGTTAATATAATTAGTAATTTCAGTTGCAAAAATTAAAAAGTTAATATTATTTTAATGATTTAATAATTTACGTAGAGAAGATAATTTCTTCACTAGAAGCAGTTCTAATTTAGGGCCACCAGATAGCACCAGTATCATTGCAAGTCAATATTGTTCAGTCGCACAGTTGAGTCCGACTCTTCACGACCCCATGGACCAGATCACACCAGGCCTTCCTGTCTTCCGCCATCCTCTGAAGTTGCCTCAATTTCATGCTTGTTGCATCTATGACACTGTCTAACCATCTCATCCTTTGCTGTCCCCGTCTTCTGTGACCTTCAATCTTTCCCAGCATAAGGGTCTTCTCCAGTGAGTACTTCCTTCTCATTTGATCACCAGAGTATTTGAGCTTCAACCAGTATCTGACCTCCCAGGGAACTGTCAGGGTTGATTTTCTTTAGGATTGACTGACATACTCTCCTTGCAGTCCAGGGGACTCTCAAAAGTCTTCTCCAGCATCAGAATTCGAAAGCATCTATTCTTCGGTGCTCAGCCTTCCTTATAGTCTAACTCTTGCAGCCATACATGACTACTGGGAATACCATTGCTTTGACCATGCGGACATTTGTTGGCAGGGGGATGTCTCTACTTTTTATCATGCTGTTTAGGTTCACCATCGCTTTCCTCCCAAGGAGCAGGCATCTTTTAATTTCATGGCTGCAGTCACAGTCTGCGGTGATTTGGGATCCCAGGAACGTAAAGTCTGTCACTATTTCCACGACTTCCCCTTCTATTTGCCAAGGAGTGATGGGGCTGGATGCCATGATCTTAGTTTTTTTGATGTTGAGCTTCAAGCCCACTTTTGTGCTCTCCTCTTTTACCCTGAGCAAGAGGCTCTTTAGGTCCTCTTCGCTTTCTGCCATTAGAGTGGTATCGTCTGCATATCTGAGGTTGTTGATCTTTTCCCCAGCAATCTTAATTCCCGCTTGTGATTCATCCAGGCCAGCATTTCGCATGATGTACTCTGCAGATATATTAAATAAGCAAGGTGACACTATACATCCTTGTCGTACTCCTTTTCCTATGCTAAACCAATCAGTTGTTCCATATCTGGTTCTAACTGTCGCTTCTTGACCCTTATACAGACTTCTCAAGAGACATGTGAGGTGGTCTGGTACTCCCATCTCTTTAAG
>NW_015165437.1:9305-15617 GCF_001447785.1 Gekko japonicus
AGTGGGGAATCAAACCCGGTTCTCCCAGATTAGAGTCCGCGCACTTAACCACTACACCAAACATGAAGAAACCACGGAGACTGATGTAGCGATCAGCATGTGTTATGTCCACTGACCACCACCGGAGGTCAGCGCATACGCCTGAGCTTCAGTCCTAGTGGAGGAGTGGGGAATCAAACCCGGTTCTCCCAGATTAGAGTCCGCGCACTTAACCACTACACCAAACATGAAGAAACCACGGAGACTGATGTAGCGATCAGCATGTGTTATGTCCACTGACCACCACCGGAGGTCAGCGCATACGCCTGAGCTTCAGTCCTGGACAACAATGGGGACTAGGATCATAGTCCCTCCACTAGGGGAACCAATGGGACCGTGGCGGGAGATTCAAACCCGCCAATGGGACCCAGGGGTTGTCCCCTGGTCGTGTATATAGTTGGCCTGCCAGCCGTTTGTCTCTGGTCTTGTTGTGTACCTAATAAAGCGTGCTATGCACTACGTCGTCGTCTGTCGTTCATCCATGCGGCAACCCACTACACAATAGCATGGTTTACTGGTACACAACAAAGACAAAAGGAGCCTAGTCCCCATTGTTACTCCAGAGTCAAGCTCTGGAGTGTTCGCTGGGCCCTGGTGGCAGTCAGCGGACACAACACTTTCCAAGGCCAAACTTGTCTGTTATTCCAGTTACCTTTTGACTTCCTACTTTTCCAGTCCCCTATGATGATAAGGACATCTCTTTTTGGTGTTAGTTCTATGAGGTGTTGTAGTTCTTCATAGAACTGGTCCACTTCAGCCTCTTCTGCATCAGTGGTTGGGGCATAGACTTGGATTACTGTGATGCTGAATGGTTTGTCTTGGAATCAGACCGAAATCATTCTGTCATTTTTGAGATTGTATCCCAGTACTGACTTTTGCACTCTCTTGTTGACTATAAAGGCCACACCATTTTTTCTACAAGATCCCTGGCCACGGTAGTAGATACTTCTGCGTTAAATTCGCCCATTCCTGTCCACTTTAGTTCACTGATTCCTAAGATATCGATGTTCAGTCTTGCCATCTCATTTTTGACCACATCAAGCTTACCTTCCAAGTTCCTATGCAGTATTGTTCTTTGCAGCATCGGACTTTCCTTTCACCATCAGACACATCCACAACTGAGCGTCCTTTTGGCTTTGGCCCAGCCGCTTCACTCTTTCTGAGGTTACTTGTACTTGCCCTCTGCTCTTCCTCAGTAGCATATTGGACACCTTCCGACCTGAGGGGCTCATCTTCCGGCGTCATATCTTTTAGCCTTTTGATACTGTCCATGGGGTTTTCTTGGCAAAAATACTAGAGTGGGTTGCCATTTCCTTCTCCAGGGGATCACTCTTGGTCTGAGTACTCTGCTGTGGCCTGTCCGTCTTGGGTGGCCCTCCACGGCATAGCCCACAGCCTCATCGAACCACGCAAGCCCCCTCGCCAGGACAAGGCAGTGATCCATGAGGGAGCAAGTCAATGTATGTTACGTCAAAGATCCAGTTTCCAAATAAGGCTTGAAAGTTCAGGGAGACTCCATTTTAAAATATCCATTATTGTAAAAAGAAAAGGTCCTTGCAAATCTTTCTGCATGACTCTTCTAAAATTTTTGGGCACATTCAGCTGTATTTTCTCTATGTATTCCTTCCATTCCTCAAACCCCATCTTCTCCAGCCTCTACCCCAAAATATCTAAGAATTTCCTAACCTAGGGTTGGCAACTCTATCTCTTTCCCACCCAACAGCCAACTTAACGTTATTGGCCCCGCTGTATTAAGGTTTTCCCCCATCCCCCAGCAGCCTCCAGCCTCCCCCAGCCAGTAGCAGAGGTAACTGGGCAGATCCCAGGGCTCAGAGCTATTAAGGGACCAGCCTCAAATGCAAATGTTGACATCTGTGCTCTTCCTTTGTCCAGAGGCTAGCCAGGTTTAGGGCAGTGGTTACATAAGTCCAACCCATCCCCGTTTGAAGATGAAGAAATGAAGAAGAGATAGGATTTATATCCCACCCTTCACTCGGAGTCTCAGAGTGGCTTACAAACTCCTTCCCCTCCCCCTCCCCACAACAGACACCCTATGAGGTCAGCGGGACTGAGAGAGCTCTGACAGAAACTGCTCTTTTTCAAGAACAGCTCTGACAGAACTATGGCTTGCCCAAGGTCATCCAGCAGGTGCAAGTGGAGGAGTGGGGAATCAAACCCGGTTCTCCCAGATTAGAGTCCATGCATTTAACCACTACACCAAACTGGTTTGCCACTCTTGAATAAGGCTAGGTGTTGGCACACAAAAACAATAACACAGCACACACGGGTAAATTAGCTAAAAGAAAGTTTACTAAATAATAGGAAGGATTACATGGGAGGATAAAAACAACAAAAAATCTGTCTATTTAGCTACACCTTTTTAGCTGATTTTAACTCAAGGATGGAGGCTTTGGCTACTAAACTCTGTTCGGTGTAGTGGTTTGGTGTACAGCCAGTTTGGTGTAGTGGTTAAGTGCTCAGACTCTAATCTGGGAGAACTGGGTTTGATTCCCCCACTCCTCCTCCACTTGCACCTGGCTGGATGACCTTGGGCAAGCCTTGGTTGGCCACTTGGCCGTTGGTCGTGGGGTAGAATGGCGCTGACCTGATGTGCTTGATCAGGTTGCCGCTAAGGAACTGCTGGAATTCCTCTGACGTGAACGCCGTCCCATTGTCAGAGACGATGGTGTCTGGCAGGCCGTGGGTGGCGAAAATCTGTCGGAGGGTGTGGATGGTGGCCTTGGAGGACGTTGCAGAGACTGGGCTTACCTCCAGCCACTTGGTGTAGGAATCCACCGTTACCAGAAAAAGCAGTCCATGGAATGGGCAGCGGACACAACAGTCACCATTCCAAGACTGTCCATGAAGGATGGATCTCCTTGGGGGGTGCCCCCTATGTTTTCCCAGTCTGTTGTAGGGTCAATATATGACTCATGATGCTCAGGATGATCACAACATTTCCAATTGATCCAGTGATTACTTCACAGGTCCACTTTTGTCTGGCTGGTCAATGCCCTAAGGGAGAGACTTCAATGACAGGGGATGGAGGTGTGGTGGCATCTGGTTTTCAAATGGGGATGATTGCCAGAGAGTGAAAGCAGTCCTGACCATGTTTGAAAAAGCAAGGCATCATCACACCAGATATGGGCCGTCCCTGTGGTAGCCACGGCAGGGAGGTCAATGTGGGGAACAGGAGTCAGGTGGAAGAGTCCTCCCTGCTAACCGTACAAGACTGATCACCTGTACAAAGGCCATGGACAGACAACAACACTGGGCCAGGTGTATGGTGGGATGGTCACTATCAAACAGTTCTGGGTGAGATAATGCAGTCTTGTCAAGGTATCATTGAGATACACTCTGATTCCTGCCCAGAGTAGACCAAAAGGTGAAGGGTCCTGTGCTGGCCTCTGTTGGTGCACCTGTCAAGTCACGCTACTCCAACTGTCTGCTAGGAGGTGGTCATTGGTGATGTAACTCTTTTCTTCTACAGGTGATGAGAGGTTTTCCTGCTTTGGGGTTCCCACAGTGTGTCCACATGATGGACGGTTCTCCCATCCCAATCTGTGCACCTGTTGGCCAGGCGACAGTGTTAATCAATTGCAAACAGTTCTTCTCCGTCCTGCTGCAGGCCACCATCAATCATATCAGCCATTTCGTGGAAAGAACCATGATGCATGCATTCTGTGGTGCTCAAATATCATGGACACCATGGACACTGGACAGTTTGTCCCAGGAAACCACACCATCACTATCAAAGGTGTCCAGGTGCTGCCACTCGTAGTTGTGGATGCTGCCTACCACATGAGAAGGTGGCTCATCAGAGCCAGTTTGGTGTCGTGGTTAAGTGCGCGTACTCTAATCTGGGAGAACCGGGTTTGATTCCCCACTCCTCCTCCACTTGCACCTGGCTGGATGACCTCGGGCAAGCCGTAGTTCTGATCAGAGCTGTCCTTGAAAAAGAGCCGTTTCTGTCAAGAGCTCTCTCAGCCCCACCCACCTCACAGGGTGTCTTCTGTTGTGGGGAGGGGAAGGGAAGGGAGTTTGTGAGCCGCTCTGAGACTCCTTTGGGGAGTGAAGGGCCATGGGGTAGAAATCCAATCTTTTCTTCTTCTTCTAAAACACAGGAAGAAAGAAGACGCCCCATGAATGCCTAAGTGCAAAACCTCAGGACATTTCATTATGCATAAACCTTTCTCTTCTATCCAAGGAACTTCTACTGGATGCCCCATAGGTTCTGACTAATGACCAATTAACTCTTTCATGATATCAGAGAGAGAACTTTCAGATACTCCAACACTAGGAAAGCCGACTCTTGTCGACCAGCTACCTTCTTAAAACAGGGATTAAATGAGTCATCACAGACTCCCAAATTCAACTTGTAAAAAACCAGCACACCTAGTTTGGCCCTCAGCACTGTCTCCTCTGACTGGCAGGAGCTCTTCAGGGTCTTGGGTTAGTAGACCAAGACTGCTTTAACCAGAGAGCTTGGCAATTGCACCTAGGACTTCCTGCATCCAAAGCAGGTGTTTGCCACCAAGTCACAGACCCACAGCCTATGCACATCTTGTCTTTGGGGGAGTCACACCAACGACCCATCCTCCCCAGGACTTTCTGGCAGCAGCTCTCTAATGCCTCAGTCAGGAGGATTTTCCCAGCTCCACAATGCAAGATGGCAGAGATCCCACCAGGTGCAAAGCATGTACGTTACCACACAGTGACAGCTCTTTCCCAAGTTCAGTGTAACACAAAACGGTACCTTGGTAACTTTATTTCTGGTAAACCATCCAAGAGATCAGCCTTGTTTCTGTGTAAGGAGATAATGAAGAATCCAGTGGACAAAATTAAGTTACTTTCATAATTATCGTTTTTCAAAATATAAAACAAATGAGAACCCACAAGGACTTGCAGGAAGCATCTCGTCCCCTCCCACACACTATTTCCTCTGTGCCTTTGAAAGCCCCATAGACCCTCCCCTTTTCTCAGTTCCTTCTCCTCTTCTCCCCCAACAGCCAGCCTACACTTGTCTGCCCCTTTGTCTTTAGTTTCATTCCCCCCTCCAGCAGCCTCTACCTAGGAAAACTATGGTCCAGTTGTGTGGTGCTGGCCACTGAGCCAGGCACATTTGCATGGTAGGGAACCCTCCAGGACTTGGGGGGGCACCTTACTTTCCCCTGTATCCTTCTCCCCACACTGTTTCCCTTTTCCACCCTCGTGTCAATCACCATGTTCTCTCACCTTTCCTTGCCTCATTCTCTCCTTCTCAGCCATTCATCAACCTTCCTTTTATCTGCCTTCCATCTTCAGCTATATTATATATTTACTTCATTTATACCCCACCTTTCTCCACAGTGGAGACCAAAGCAGCTTACATTATTTTCCTCTCCCACTTTTTTCCTCCTCATAACAACTCTGTGAGGGAGTTTAGGCTGAAAGTATGTGGCTGGCCCCAAACCACCCCATGAACTTCCACAGCCAGATGCAGATTCGAACCTGGGTCTCCCAGACCCTGCTCTGAAGCTCTGACTGCTACACCACTCTGGCTTTAATAGAGTAGCAAGCATTCAGGCTTAGGTGAATCCACCCTCCAAAGCAGGCATTTTCTTGAGGGTAACTGATCTATGTCATCTGGAGAGCAGTTGTAATTCCAGGTGATTTCCAACCCCTGCCTGGAGGTTGGGAAGCCAAACTCTCCTGGAAAAAATGGCTGCTCTGGAGGGTGCAATCTATGGCGTGCCCCACCTAGCTCCCTCCCCTCCTCAAACCCAACCCTCCCCAGGCTCCACCCCCCCTCAAATCTCTAAGAATTCCCTATCCTAGGCTGTGGTCAGACGTCAGCATGGTCGGGAAGCACTCCTATTACACTCATTGATTTTTTGGCACAGAGTTGGTAGACCACACGTCCCGGCTTGCTGCGGGCTCAGCCCGTCAGTGCACAATCAGACATGTGGTCAGGAAGCACCCCAATACCTCCGTTGAAATTAGGCACATGATCACACATCCCATTTTGCTGCAGGCGCAGCCCATCACTGTGCGATCAGATGGCACGTTTGGGCGAATGTCCCCCCCCCATTGTTTTGTCCATGTGCATAAATTATTAATCAAATCTCCACGTGGAGGGTTTTCATGCATGCACACCTCTGCTTCCAAGAAAAAACTCTCCACTTCCTAATGTCCCCCATCCTTCTACAAAGGGCTTAGTTCTAATTGGAATACGGCTAGCCATAGCTGCCGCAGGGATGCAGTTCCCACACCTTCCCCAATCGAGCCTCCAGC
>NW_015165437.1:15893-23406 GCF_001447785.1 Gekko japonicus
CAGGAATGCAGTTCCCACACCTTCCCTAATCTAGCCTACAGCTGGTGATGGAGACAGAGATGGAGCTGCTGGCTGCTGTTCTCAAGCTGGGGTCTGAAGCTATTGGGATACTCTCCCCTGTGCCTCCTGCTCATGTGCCAACATCACCAGGAGCTGGCAGGTATTAGAAGGAGGGCTGCACTCAGGCGAAGGTACACAGTCAGCTGGAGAGCGAGGTTATGGCAGCAGCTGGCCCAGCGGTCCCAGAACATGGCTAAGTTGGTTTGGCTTGCTGAAGAGGGTCCCCCACGCCCACGGTGGTCTACCCATGGTCCACACAGTGGTAGAGGACTTTTGTCACCTATATCTGGGAGGGAGAGAAGTGGATGTCCAGATAGTGGCAGGCAGAATGCACAGTCCCTGTACCTGTAGAATTGTGTTATGCCAAGGTCTTTGTGCTGTTCTGGTTTTGTTATGACTTTTGTATCCTGAGAACACTCTCTGTCCATGTGGGGTGGTGTTCCTCCAAGTTCTCAGTGGCTTCCCACCTTTGTTCACTGTATTACTTCAGTATAAAGACCAGAGTAAGCATTTGTGGCCCATTCTGAGCACACAACCCACTCCCCACCTTTTTGTCATTGTTGAGGAAATAGTTTTCACCGTATGTGAGGAGGAATGCACATGCTGTTTACGTCACCCAGGCCTCTTCTGTCAGAGTTCCTGGAGTGTCACTATTGTGTAGTGGGTTTGCCGCATGGACGAAAGACAAAGACTGGCATAGTGCATAGCACGCTTTATTGGTACACAGCAAGACAAGGGACTAACGGCCGGCTGGCCAACTATATACACCCCTGGGGACACACCCCTGGGTCCTGTTGGTGGGTTTGCATCTCTCGCTACGGTTCCCATTGGCTCCCCCAGTGGAGGGACTAGGAGCCTAGTCCTTATTGTTCTCCCAGAGTCAAGCTCTGGGGTAATCACTGGCCTTATGCCGGTCAGTGGACACAACATCCCTCCCCCCATAGTTCGGAACCACCCTAGGTCACATAGTCCTTTCAATAAGATGGGAACCGCCGTTCTCTGGTGGACCGTCGGGGAGCCGGTGCGTGGACTTCCGGGCCCTCGTCCGCTGTGCTGGGATGTGCTGAAGGTGCCGGCCCCACTGGCTCTGCCGTGCCAGTTGTCAGGGTCTCTTCCGTAGCTGCCGGTGGAACTGGGGCAAGGTTCAGACGCTCCTCTGGGGACAAGTCCGGTGCTGAGGCTTCCGGTGCGTCCCTTTCAAGGTCCAGCCGTAGTTCCGGACTCTCCGTGCCAGGGTGTTCTGGGAGCATGCGCCGCCGGAGCTGATTGATGTGCCTCCGCAGTACCTGCCCACACTCGGTTGACACCTCATACATCACGGTGCCGATAGGGCGAATGATGCGGCCCGCCAGCCATTCTGGTCCCCTGCCAAAGTTCCGGGCAAAGACAGGGTCTTCTGGGAAAAACCCACGAGGCTCTGCCCGGTGCTCTAGCGCATTCCGTGGCTCCGGAGCCCGATCTGGGTGCAGGCGGTCTAGTAGGGTCCTTGGTCGCCGGCCCATGAGGAGCTCCGCCGGGCAGCTCCCGCTTACTGGGTTTGGCGTGATCCGTTGTGCTAATAGGAACTGGGCGATGCGCCGTTCCCAGTCTCCCTCCATCAGGCGGCTCAGCGCTTCTTTCACCGTCCAGACCATCCGCTCCACTTGGCCGTTGGTCGTGGGGTAGAATGGCGCTGACCTGATGTGCTTGATCAGGTTGCCGCTAAGGAACTGCTGGAATTCCTCTGACGTGAACGCCGTCCCATTGTCAGAGACGATGGTGTCTGGCAGGCCGTGGGTGGCGAAAATCTGTCGGAGGGTGTGGATGGTGGCCTTGGAGGACGTTGCAGAGACTGGGCTTACCTCCAGCCACTTGGTGTAGGAATCCACCGTTACCAGAAAAAGCAGTCCATGGAATGGGCAGCGGACACAACAGTCACCATTCCAAGACTGTCCATGAAGGATGGATCTCCTTGGGGGGTGCCCCCTATGTTTTCCCAGTCTGTTGTAGGGTCAATATATGACTCATGATGCTCAGGATGATCACAACATTTCCAATTGATCCAGTGATTACTTCACAGGTCCACTTTTGTCTGGCTGGTCAATGCCCTAAGGGAGAGACTTCAATGACAGGGGATGGAGGTGTGGTGGCATCTGGTTTTCAAATGGGGATGATTGCCAGAGAGTGAAAGCAGTCCTGACCATGTTTGAAAAAGCAAGGCATCATCACACCAGATATGGGCCGTCCCTGTGGTAGCCACGGCAGGGAGGTCAATGTGGGGAACAGGAGTCAGGTGGAAGAGTCCTCCCTGCTAACCGTACAAGACTGATCACCTGTACAAAGGCCATGGACAGACAACAACACTGGGCCAGGTGTATGGTGGGATGGTCACTATCAAACAGTTCTGGGTGAGATAATGCAGTCTTGTCAAGGTATCATTGAGATACACTCTGATTCCTGCCCAGAGTAGACCAAAAGGTGAAGGGTCCTGTGCTGGCCTCTGTTGGTGCACCTGTCAAGTCACGCTACTCCAACTGTCTGCTAGGAGGTGGTCATTGGTGATGTAACTCTTTTCTTCTACAGGTGATGAGAGGTTTTCCTGCTTTGGGGTTCCCACAGTGTGTCCACATGATGGACGGTTCTCCCATCCCAATCTGTGCACCTGTTGGCCAGGCGACAGTGTTAATCAATTGCAAACAGTTCTTCTCCGTCCTGCTGCAGGCCACCATCAATCATATCAGCCATTTCGTGGAAAGAACCATGATGCATGCATTCTGTGGTGCTCAAATATCATGGACACCATGGACACTGGACAGTTTGTCCCAGGAAACCACACCATCACTATCAAAGGTGTCCAGGTGCTGCCACTCGTAGTTGTGGATGCTGCCTACCACATGAGAAGGTGGCTCATCAGAGCCAGTTTGGTGTCGTGGTTAAGTGCGCGTACTCTAATCTGGGAGAACCGGGTTTGATTCCCCACTCCTCCTCCACTTGCACCTGGCTGGATGACCTCGGGCAAGCCGTAGTTCTGATCAGAGCTGTCCTTGAAAAAGAGCCGTTTCTGTCAAGAGCTCTCTCAGCCCCACCCACCTCACAGGGTGTCTTCTGTTGTGGGGAGGGGAAGGGAAGGGAGTTTGTGAGCCGCTCTGAGACTCCTTTGGGGAGTGAAGGGCCATGGGGTAGAAATCCAATCTTTTCTTCTTCTTCTAAAACACAGGAAGAAAGAAGACGCCCCATGAATGCCTAAGTGCAAAACCTCAGGACATTTCATTATGCATAAACCTTTCTCTTCTATCCAAGGAACTTCTACTGGATGCCCCATAGGTTCTGACTAATGACCAATTAACTCTTTCATGATATCAGAGAGAGAACTTTCAGATACTCCAACACTAGGAAAGCCGACTCTTGTCGACCAGCTACCTTCTTAAAACAGGGATTAAATGAGTCATCACAGACTCCCAAATTCAACTTGTAAAAAACCAGCACACCTAGTTTGGCCCTCAGCACTGTCTCCTCTGACTGGCAGGAGCTCTTCAGGGTCTTGGGTTAGTAGACCAAGACTGCTTTAACCAGAGAGCTTGGCAATTGCACCTAGGACTTCCTGCATCCAAAGCAGGTGTTTGCCACCAAGTCACAGACCCACAGCCTATGCACATCTTGTCTTTGGGGGAGTCACACCAACGACCCATCCTCCCCAGGACTTTCTGGCAGCAGCTCTCTAATGCCTCAGTCAGGAGGATTTTCCCAGCTCCACAATGCAAGATGGCAGAGATCCCACCAGGTGCAAAGCATGTACGTTACCACACAGTGACAGCTCTTTCCCAAGTTCAGTGTAACACAAAACGGTACCTTGGTAACTTTATTTCTGGTAAACCATCCAAGAGATCAGCCTTGTTTCTGTGTAAGGAGATAATGAAGAATCCAGTGGACAAAATTAAGTTACTTTCATAATTATCGTTTTTCAAAATATAAAACAAATGAGAACCCACAAGGACTTGCAGGAAGCATCTCGTCCCCTCCCACACACTATTTCCTCTGTGCCTTTGAAAGCCCCATAGACCCTCCCCTTTTCTCAGTTCCTTCTCCTCTTCTCCCCCAACAGCCAGCCTACACTTGTCTGCCCCTTTGTCTTTAGTTTCATTCCCCCCTCCAGCAGCCTCTACCTAGGAAAACTATGGTCCAGTTGTGTGGTGCTGGCCACTGAGCCAGGCACATTTGCATGGTAGGGAACCCTCCAGGACTTGGGGGGGCACCTTACTTTCCCCTGTATCCTTCTCCCCACACTGTTTCCCTTTTCCACCCTCGTGTCAATCACCATGTTCTCTCACCTTTCCTTGCCTCATTCTCTCCTTCTCAGCCATTCATCAACCTTCCTTTTATCTGCCTTCCATCTTCAGCTATATTATATATTTACTTCATTTATACCCCACCTTTCTCCACAGTGGAGACCAAAGCAGCTTACATTATTTTCCTCTCCCACTTTTTTCCTCCTCATAACAACTCTGTGAGGGAGTTTAGGCTGAAAGTATGTGGCTGGCCCCAAACCACCCCATGACTTACTGTAGGCGTCTACCAGTATGAAGAAAAGCTGGCCCTGGAAAGGTCCCGCAAAATCTAGGTGTAACCTGGACCAGGGGTGATGTGAGGATTCCCAGGCCCGCTCCGGGGTTCGGGGGGGGTTCGGGGGGGTTCTGGCCACGAGGTTTGGCATGGCTGGCACCTCTTTACTACATTGTCAATGTCTTTGTCCAGTCCCAGCCACCACACATAACTCCGGGCCAAGGCTTTCATGCACACCACCCCTGGATGCGCCCCGTGCAGGGCGGTGAGAACCCGTTCCCTTAGGGGCTTAGGGATGACCACCCAGCTTCCCCACAGTACACAGCCCTTGTGGGCCGACAGTTCATCCTTCCGGGAGGTGAAGGGAGCAAGGTCCGGGTCCCCTTTGGCCTCCGGCCACCCCCTCTCCACCCAGTCTAAGACCCAACAGAGAAGTTTGTCCTTGGAGGTACAGCGGGCCACCTCCTTGACGTGGACAGGCTGATCTGGCGAGGACTCCAGCAGCGTGACCTGGAGAGTGGGAGCCAGATCTGGGTCGCAGACAGGCAATGGGAGGTGGCTCAGGGCGTCTGCATGACCCATCGCCTTCCCTGGGCGATGAACGAGGTTGTAGGAGTACCCCGCCAAGAAAATGGACCAGCACAGCACCCGGGGCGACATCATCTGGGGTGTTTGGTGGTCGGGGGCGAGGAGGCCCAACAGCAGCTTATGGTCCGTGAGGACCGTGAACGGGCGCCCATACAGGTAGTGGTGAAATTTTTTCACCCCTGCCACAATTGCCAGAGGGACACTACTAATCTATTAACAGTTTTTTTTATTTTCTTAACAGATAAAGATGAAAGACGATTGACAACTCGCAGAAGAAGCTAAAAGAAGATTTGTGTATTACTAACAAAAGATTAACACACTAATAATAAGATCACCCAAACTTTTCTTTATCCCACTATATACCTTCCTCTTTTTTATATGAAAAATGAATAAACTCTCTCCTTTTTAGGAGAGTCAATAAAAAAAAAAAAGAAAGGTTCTGGAGGGAACTGAAATAATTGGTCTTTATGTAAACGTTATGATTGGTTCTTAACACACTAGTGGGCAGAAGTTTGTCCTTGGAGGTACAGCGGGCCACCTCCTTGACGTGGACAGGCTGATCTGGCGAGGACTCCAGCAGCGTGACCTGGAGAGTGGGAGCCAGATCTGGGTCGCAGACAGGCAATGGGAGGTGGCTCAGGGCGTCTGCATGACCCATCGCCTTCCCTGGGCGATGAACGAGGTTGTAGGAGTACCCCGCCAAGAAAATGGACCAGCACAGCACCCGGGGCGACATCATCTGGGGTGTTTGGTGGTCGGGGGCGAGGAGGCCCAACAGCAGCTTATGGTCCGTGAGGACCGTGAACGGGCGCCCATACAGGTAGTGGTGAAATTTTTTCACCCCTGCCACAATTGCCAGAGGGACACTACTAATCTATTAACAGTTTTTTTTATTTTCTTAACAGATAAAGATGAAAGACGATTGACAACTCGCAGAAGAAGCTAAAAGAAGATTTGTGTATTACTAACAAAAGATTAACACACTAATAATAAGATCACCCAAACTTTTCTTTATCCCACTATATACCTTCCTCTTTTTTATATGAAAAATGAATAAACTCTCTCCTTTTTAGGAGAGTCAATAAAAAAAAAAAAGAAAGGTTCTGGAGGGAACTGAAATAATTGGTCTTTATGTAAACGTTATGATTGGTTCTTAACACACTAGTGGGCGTGGTTATACAAGCCTGGAAAGTTTAAAAGAGAGCTTTGTGCTCTCATGTTTTCGTGTTGTTTTCTGTCATGTTCTAATAAAGCTGAATCACTTGTTTAAGAGCTACCTGAAGTCTCATACTTAACACCCTAGTTCAAACTGTATATAGTTGGGTTATTCGGAGTGTTGTGTTGTTGTGTTCTGAGGTAATAAAGAAATCACTTGTTCAATACGCTGCCTCAATCTCTAAATTGAGATTATACCCAGAGGAATTGTGAAGGAGC
Organism: Gekko japonicus; assembly: GCF_001447785.1. NCBI lineage: Eukaryota > Metazoa > Chordata > Lepidosauria > Squamata > Gekkonidae > Gekko > Gekko japonicus. Next base: position 22,515 of record NW_015165437.1, read on the forward strand.
ATCTCACCCTACCAGATGAGGAGACTTTAAGCAACAGTATTCACTACACAAGTTTGTCATGGCAACTGCATCCACCTGTGGCACAGATGCCTAGGACAGAGACACCCACAATCCATAAAAGAGCTTGAAAACTGAGGCTTAACCAAGGACATGAAGATGATGTCATGTAAAACATATATGAAGTGAACGTGCAGCATTTGAGAACTGTTACACCTGGCCCTAGTACAGTGATGGTGAACCTTTTAGAGACCGAGTGCCCAAACTGCAACCCAAAACCCACTTATTTGTCGCAAAGTGCCAACACGGCAATTTAACCTGAATACTGAGGTTTTAGTTTAGAAAAAAAACAACTCATACATTAACTTAAGATGATCCAAACAAAGTAAGGAAAGCAATCCCAAAGGCTTTCATTTACTTAAAATTATTTGGCAGAGAATTTGACACTTTAATGATGGTCTGGGCCTGGCTGGGGCGATGGCACACGTGCCCACAGAGAGGGCTCTGAGTGCCACCTCTGGTACCCATGCCATAGGTTCGCCACCACTGCCCTAGTAAGTCCTCCCTCAAAGGCCAAAATAGACCTGGAAAGGGCCCTGGCTACTCGCCCTGTCTTTTACTGACAGAACCCAGCCGGGAATACTGTGGGGCCTAGCCACAGCCCCTGAGGGAGTCTGCTGCTTAAAGCTCCAGGCACTCCTTAGAGCATAAGAACATAAGAGACGCCAATGTTGGATCAGGCCAAAGGCCCATCTAGTCCAACACTCTGTCACACACTGGCCAAAAACACCAGGTGCCATCAGGAGGTCCACCAGTGGGGCCAGGACACCAGAAGCCCTCCCACTGTTGACCCCCCCAAGCACAAAGAAAACAGAGCATCACTTGCCCCAGAGCC
>NW_015165437.1:23501-23649 GCF_001447785.1 Gekko japonicus
GTAGCCGCCACCGCTTCCTGTGGCAGGTAATTCCATGTGTTAATCACTCTTTGGGTGAAGAAGTACTTCCTTTTATCCATTCTAACCCGACCACTCAGCAATTTCATGGAGTCCCCACGAGTTCTTGTCTTGTGAGAAAGGGAGAAAA
>NW_015165437.1:23793-24020 GCF_001447785.1 Gekko japonicus
TGAGGTCTCATGTCTGATGGTGAAAGGAAAGTCCGATGCTGCAAAGAACAGTACTACATAGGAACCTGGAATGTAAGATCTATGAATCAAGGTAAGCTTGACGTGGTCAAAAATGAGATGGCAAGACTGAACATCGATATCTTAGGAATCAGTGAACTAAAGTGGACAGGAATGGGCGAATTTAACTCAGAAGACCATTATATCTACTACTGTGGCCAGGAATCTCG
>NW_015165437.1:26605-31653 GCF_001447785.1 Gekko japonicus
AAGATCTCTCTCTTGATCAGTCTCTGCCAGTTCAGACCCCATCAATGTGTATTTATATTTAAGATTTTTGGCTCCAATGTGCATCACCTTGCACTTGGCCACATTAAACCCCATTTGCCATGTTGACGCCCACTTGCCCATCCTTGACAGATCCCTTTGGAGTGCCTCATAATCCTCACTGGTTTTCACCACCCTGAACAACTTTGTATCATCCGCAAAATTAGCCACATCACTGCCAACTCCAAATTAATGAACAAGTTAAAAAGCAAAGTGGACCAAGTACTGATCCCTGCGGTACCCCACTGCTTACCTCCCTCCACTGAGAAAATTGCCCATTTATACTCATTCTCTGTTTTCTATCAATTAGCCAGTTTTTTATCCATTTTATCCCATGATTTTGGAACTTACTTAGGAGCCTTTGATGAAGAACTTTATCAAAAGCTTTCTGGAAGTCAAGATAAACAATATCTATTGGATCCTCCTTGTCTACATGTTTGTTCACCCCCTCAAAGAACATTAACAGGTTAGTGAGACAAGATCTTCCCCTACAGAACCCATGCTGAGTCTGCCTCAGTAGGTTTTGTTCATCTATGTGCCTACTAATTCTTTCTCCTTCTATCTTTTTCAGATCCTTTTAATGTCCACAATGTATGTTTTTTAGATCTCACATTTTTCTGCAAACCTGGGGCCCTTTTCAGGTTTGTAGAAAGATCTGTCTTTCCTCTTCCAAGCTCCAGTCATCGGATTTAAGTATCCAAAGATTGGCCGACTTTGCTATTAGAATATGTTTTGCTTTATTGCTATAGCTTGTTAGCTATGTAAAGACCATGCAATTAAATTGAATTAGATGAAAATGAATTAAACGCTATTAGTGTTTTCCATTCTTAAGTCTTATTTAAAATCAGCCTCACAGCAGTCCCATTTGAAATCCATCCCACCCAGGGGCCCCTGCACCCAAGCACATATTACCTCTGTGTTTCACAAAATACGGAGGTCCTCCAGCTCAGCCAACTTCCTTTGGACACCTGCCTGCAATAAAAACAAAAACATCATTTTTTACACACAGGATAGTGAAGCAAACACAGAGAAAAATCTCCACTCTGGCTATCACAGACTAAGCAACAAACCAGCAGATCCAGTCAGCTTGACTCAATTTTACGATCAATATAAATTCTATAATTACAAAGTCTTAGGGAGGAAATCCCTGCCAGGTAGGGCAGAAGTTTCTACCTCATTTTTTCTTTAAACCCATGTTGGGGTATTTTGGATGGAGAGTAGGAGAAAGAATTGCATCCTACCCTTTCTCCAATGAGTTGTACAAGGAACTAATCCCTTTAGTCCAACATGGGCTGTGTGCAATGTTCCCTCTAAGCCGCACAGTCTTGTGAGCAAAAATTCTACTTTGTGAGCTACTGACATTAAAGTTGTGAGCAAGCGATTTGGCTACTGCATAAATCAGTTTGCTTTGGAGCCATCCTTCCTGAGCCAAGACAAAAATGTGTGAGCTGGAGGCTAAAAAACTGTGAGCTAGCTCACACTAACTCAGCTTAGAGGGAACACTGGCTGTGTGGTAAAGTGCTTAAAGGGTTGAATAAGAACCAGCAGGTTCTGAGTTCAACCTCCTGCTCACACTCCTTGAGCTGCTCATTCTCTCCACCTTACCTTGAAGGGCTGTCGGGAAGTTAAAATGAAGGAACAGGGACCTGTGTACATTGCCCTTAGTGGAAGAGTGAGATGTAAACAGACTAAGATCAATCAATCCCACCTTTCTGCTAGTGTTGCCAATCTCCAGATGGGACTTGGTGATCTCCCGGAATTACAACTGATCTCCTGCTGACAGCAAACAGGTCCCCCTGAGAAAATAGCTGCTTCGGAGGGTAGACTCTTTGGCATCATACCCCAATGAGCTTCCTCCCCTCCCCAAACCCTGCTCTTTCAAGGCTCCACCCCCAAATTTCCCAAGTCAGAGTTGGCAACCATAATTTCTGCCCTTACAAGGGCCACCAAGGCAGTTAATGATTTAATACATATATGATAAAATCACAATGAACTTCTGATGATCAAGCAAAGATTTGCACCCAGGTCTTACCAGAACAAGTATACCTCCTCAGGCACAGCACCACACTGAGGAATTTTTCAGACTGCCTTAAAATTCCATTTTATTCCCTGATGTTACTGTGGTTTTTTGTGTGTGTTCAGACAGCTTCGTAAACATCCCAGTGCTGTCCAGTTTCTTCTAATACTGGTTTCTCCAGTACTTTTAATTTTCATTGCAAAATGAATGTGCAAGAAAGCCTCTTCCTTGGAATCTGAACATTTCCCCCCACTTGAGGATTGTTGTGCAAGCTCACTGTCAGGATCGGACCCCTTTCATGATCAATGCTTGTGACTGCATTGCCCTGTGCTGCTAATGCTTACTTTTGCTTTTGTAAACCCTGCCCATGACAAATGTGTGAGAATTAGTGCCTGGAGTTATGTGGAGGCACTGCTCGTAACTTTCCCGTAGCTACCCCCATACGGTTCACAGATACCAGCTGGGCCTTGGGAGCAATAAGACTTGAGACATAGCTAGTTAGGTTGTATATTCTTTCATGACCTGTGTGTGTGTGACATATGACTGAGGGGTGGGACCCATTCCCCAATTACCAATCCTGTGCGATTGCTTGTTAATTCTGACAAAGGTGTTAACCTTACCAGAATTCCAAATCTTACCAATTCTTACCTTATTAAGGAATATTGTGTGGAGAGTGGTTCCTCTGGGATCTGACACTCACCCAGAAAGCCAATGGTGCTACTCTCATGTAAGGGGATCTCCAGTTGTGACACACCCCATCTGAATATTTCCACCATCCACCAGATCGTCTCTTGACTCTTCAAACCTCCCCTCCCCAGGGAAAAATCCTTTGTGTTACATTCTTTTCATGTTTTCAGCTTTAAAATGTCAGGGTCTAAGTGATGGAGCAAATAAATTATCTTTTCTGCTTCAGAATTACTGTTGGATAGCCCCCCTCACTTTACACAAGAGTAAACATACTGAAGTCAATGGGGCTATCCTCATGTAAGGGGATCATATGTGTTCCAAGAAAGTTAGGTGGAGCAAGGAGACTGCTGAAATGCTGGAATGGTTCAGGACATCTGCAAAAAAAGGGGATGGACAGAACAGATAATCCCATGGGGGAAATCTGAACTGATCCCACCAATAGCACAATCATCAGAACCACCACAAGAAGTGCAAAAATGTGAAAGGCAGCTGCAGTCTGAAAAACGCCTGAGTCATTTTCTCACACCCTCATGCCAAACAGCTCCTGTCAAAAGTCCCTCTTCTGCATCTGTCTTCTATGCTGTCTTGTTGCCCTCCTCTGTGCATGCTGAGAGGCCCTTTTTATTACTACTTTACATTTTTGAACGACACTGTGAGGAAAGTGGTTGTGCCCATGTGCCTCATGAGGGAAACCCACCAAACTAAGCTTATGACCCTGTTTACAGATCTGCCCCGGAGATCCGCTCGCACTAGGCAGGCTCCTTGGATGACAGCACAACTCTGCAAGGAGTCAGACGTTTGAAAATGATCTGGAAGTAGCTGGTGTAACATGCCTAGTTTTAGCCAACCAGAATGACCCAACGTACCGTTTCTCTTAAAATAGTGGGATCAAATGAACGGGAATTATCCTGCTGCATGTCATAAAGTAAGAGGCTGGGAGCTATAAATATGTTACCAGCTCTGAGTTGGAAGATTTGGAGGGTGGAGCCTGAAGAGGGCAGGTGAAAAGTACGCATACGGAGAGTGATTCAGCAAAGCATACCTTTATTTAGTCAGGAACAAGATGCTGGGGCCGGCTGACAGGCTGGGTTATAATTCCCCCAAACCCACCACCAAAACACACACCCCACTTCCCAATAGGCTATTTACAGTAACTGCAAGACCTATTGGCCTCACGGTTTGGGACCTAGCCCACTGATAGGGCCGGCTAGAATCCTTCTGGCCCATTGTCTTTAGGTGTGAAGCTTCAAGTTTGGCTCCTGGGCAAGTCCGGACATGCCCGGCCCTGTCAGGGCTGGATACACTACACCCCTCCCCCCTTGGTCTGCAAGGCACCCACAGACAAAGTCCTTCAGGTAAGTTGGTGACTTCCTGGTGCGGTTCGAGCGGCGCGGTTCCGGGGTGGCTGCTGCTTCTCCCCCGGGGGCCCTTGGCAGCGAGCTGACTGAGGGAGGGGTGGTGCCGGTGTTTCCGGCGCCTCTGGGAGAGGAGTCTCTGGTTCCCCCCACGGGTTGAGGCCGAGGGTCGGCCTTGGGTGCAGGTCGGGGTTCGGCCGCCGGCAGTTGGGCCCCTTGCAAGGGTTCCGGAACCTCGGCCAGTTCTGAGTCCTCAGGGTCTAGCGGTAGCGTCCAGCGTCGTAGCTGGTCTATGTGCCCGTGTAGCACTTGGCCATCCTCACACGAGACCTCGTACGATCTGGGGCCCTTAACTTAGATGACTCGAGCCGGAATCCAGGTGGGGCCCTTGGTGTAGTTCCGTGCATACATGGGATCTTCCGGGAAGAACCCCCTGGTGGCCTCGTGCGGCCCCATGCTCGGGGCCTCCGGCAAAGCCCGATCGTGGTGCAGCCGATCCAGCCGGGTCGCCAGGCGGTGGCCCAGAAGTAGTTCCGCCGGACTGTGCCCCGTAGTGGTGTGGAGCGTAGTCCGCTGGCCAAACAGAAAAGATGCCAGTTTGTAGTCCCAGTCCGACGAATCCATGCGGCGGGGGGCGTCCTTGGTTGTGCGGACCATGCGTTCCGCCTGGCCGTTGGTCGCGGGGCGAAATGGGGCTGACCGGACGTGGCCGATTCCGTAGTACCTCGTGAAGTCTAGGAATTCCGCAAAGGTAAAGGCGGTCCTGTTGTCCGTGACCAGCATTTTGGGAATCCCCTGGGCACTGAAGATATGCCACATTGCCCGGATGGCCACTTTGGAGGACATAGAGGAGATGGGGACCACCTCCAGCCACTTACTGTAGGAGTCTACCAGTATGAAGAAGAGCTGACCCTGAAATGGTCTCACAAAGT
>NW_015165437.1:32454-36675 GCF_001447785.1 Gekko japonicus
TAACCGCCTTGAATGCCGCGGCTTGCGGCGGGCCCCAGACCCACGGCGCTGACTTGTCTAGGAGGCGGTGGAGCGGCTCCGCTACTGCAGCTTTGAGGGGCAAAAAAGAGTGATAGAAGTTCAATAGGCCCAGGAAAGCCTGTAGCTCCGTCTTGGATTTCGGGGCCGGGGCGTGTGTGATGGCCTCTACTTTGTCCGGGGAGGGGTGAAGGCTGGAGGCGTCAGCAGCAAATCCCAGGAATTCCACACGTGGCACACCAAGCAGACACTTCTCCCGCTTGACCTTGAGGCCCGCCGAGTCGAAGCGATGAAGCACGGCCCGCAGTCAGTCCGCAAAAGACGAGTGGTCCGGGGCCGCAATCAACACGTCGTCTAGAAATGGCTGAACTCCGGGGATTCCTTTTAGGAGGGAATCCATAAAAGATTGAAAAATACCAGGCGCGACTGAGACCCCAAACTGTAGGCGGTGCACCTTGAACGCCCCCTTGTGCGTTGTGATAGTCTGCGCCTCTACCATGGAGGCGTCAACCGGTAACTGTTGATACGCCTGGGCCAAGTCCAATTTGCCGAAAACCCGGGCCCCTGCCAAAGCCGCCAACACCTGGCTCACTACTGGCACCGGATACGCGTGAGCTTGCAGGGCTTTGTTTAATGTGCATTTGTAATCCGCACAAATGCGTACTTCCCCGTTCGGCTTCACGGGGGTGACTATGGGGGTCTCCCATCGGGCCGACGCGACTGGTTCCAGGACCCCTTGTTCTACGAGGCGGTCCAGTTCTGCCTCAACCTTCGGCTTCATGGCGATTGGCGGTAGCTGGGCCTTGATGCAAATCGGCCGCACCGCCGGGTCAAGGCCCAGGGATATGGGAGGCCCAGTGTAACGTCCCAGTGTGCCATCAAAAACTCGGGGAAACTCCGCGCAAACCGAGCCCAAGTCCCACGCTTCGACCTGGTGAATCCCCTTCACTGAGAGTCCCAGGGCCTCGAACCAAGCGAGCCCTAGCAGGCTGGCGAGAGGCCTATTGACCACCAGCAGGTCTAGGGCGCCCTTAAAGTCCTGGAACTGCACCCGGAACTTGCCCCAGCCCCTCACTGCCACGGGGTTCTTATTGAAGTCCCGTAACCGAAAACCCTGTGACTTCTGTAAGGGGGGGGCCTGGGGACACAGCGTGCGGAACGTATCCGCGGAGATGATGGAGTAGGTCGACCCAGTGTCGATCTCCATGCGGCAGGGGGACCCCTCTATAAGGACGGTGACATGCATTTTGTGGGGGCCATTGGGGGGCAAGTTACAGACCTGGTCAGCCAGGACGACCTGGACCTCTGCTGCTCTCGGGGTCAGCAGGGCAAGTTTCGGAGCCTGGAACAGAGCGGTGAGCAGCAGCCAGAGACTCTGGTTGCAGAGCGGAGCGGCTCACAGAGGTCTCGGCGTCGGGGCTCGATGCGGTGCTCGGGTCGGCGTCCAGGTCGTTGTTCATGGGGGTGGAAATCCCATCCTCGTCGCCAGTGAAAAGTACACATACGAAGAGTGATTCAGCAAAGCATACCTTTATTTAGTCAGGAACAAGACGCCGGGGCCGGCTCACAGGCTCACAGGCCGGTTTATATTCCCTCAGAACCCACCACCAAAACACACACCCCACTTCCCGATAGGCTATTTACAGTAACTGCGAGACCTATTGGCCTCATGGTTTGGGACCTATCCCACTGATAGGGCTGGCTAGGATCCTTCTGGCCCATTGTCTTTAGGTGTGAAGCTTCAGGTTTGGTCCCTGGGCAAGTCCGGACATGCCCGGCCTTGTCAGGGCTGGATACACTACAGCAGGGTTTGGGGAAGCAGCCATTTTCTCCAGGTGAACTGATCACTGTTGCTAGAAGATCAGTTGTAATCCCAGAAGATCCCCAGCCACCACCTGGATGCTGGCAAACCTAGCTATAAAAAGTAGCTCTGTTCTCTATTCAGTTTTGTTTTGTGTTGTACTATAATATCAGCAGACACACCTCTGGGACTTTCTTGACTGACAATTTATGTAAGATTGCTCCATGATCACTCAAGGACAGCCTAACTTTTAAACTCTTCCCTTTTTAAGCTGCCACTTTGGGAAGAGCAATGGTGAGAGCCAGTGTGGTGTCTTCTTTCCTTTCTTCTTCTTTTAGCTCTGTGTGAGTGGTGGGGTGCTTGATCCTCTGTTTAGCTACCATTTTGCTTTTTTGTTTTGTGTGGGTGGGTAGAGTGCTACAATCCCTGCTGCGCTTCTTATCCTTTTGTTTTCTTTTGGACTTTTATTTTTCTTCTTTTGTTCTGAGTTTGAGCATTTATTGGGCGAGGGGCAAGCTGATCCCTTATCACTGACTGACCTTCTCATTGAGAAAGCTCCTGATGCAGTTCCACAGAAGAACCCACATGGTTCCCTGGAACAGTATTCGAAAACAACTGTTATAATCAAATAAATGGCTTACCAAAAGTATCCCAGAGTGAAAGATGGTATTAAGCATAGCCCAAATACCAGAGGAGCACGATGCTTTGAAAGAAGACCTCTGATCTTTGTTTTCCCTGCAAGATAAGAACATTGTATGAGACAAGACAATGTAAATATTGGTCTTTCCATGATGCCCATTTACATGGAGAACCAGTCAGTTGTGCAGGATCCAGATGTGTTCCCTCAAGGTTGTACTATTATACTAAATTTATACCCCACCTTTCTGCCCTCAGAAGGACCACCAAGGCAGCTAGCAAATTAAAACATACATAATAAAATCATACTTTAATTTTTACAAAATTTAATTTATCTCATCACAGTGTAATATAAAAACTATAACAAAAAATAAGCTAAATAAACCAAGAGAAGAGGAAAAAAATCCAACACAGGACCTAACGGACCTTTATCCAACAAAATGGCACCTGCAATTGGATCCATCTTGAATTATTTCTTTTTTTAAAGGTATTTTTATTGATTTTACAACACAAAAAAAGAAAGAAAGAAACAACAACAATACACAGACACCTACAAACATACAAGAAAGAAGACCGCCGTATCTTATCTTAACAACAACACAAAATTCTAACATAACTAACTGCTTCCACGTTTCTGAACAACACAACTCAGATCACATTTCTAAGTGTATTTCTAACCTTATCTTAACTCTCTCTTTACATTAATCCTAACCACAATTACCTATTATGTCCAAAGGTTACACTCTTTAAAAAAGAAGAAGAAAAAAACTAAAACTTGAAGATCAAATTCAAATACAAGCAAAATAATATTTTACCATCTTGTCGCAAACCAAACCAAAGGAAACCTCAAAATTCTGAGCTTTAATATTCAAGCTCTCTTCATATTATTACAAAGTATCATAAGCTAATGCCTCATTTCCTCCAACACAACTAAATAAAAAAAAATCTGTTTATAACTATGGGCCTTAAAAATAAACTAACAGTTTTATAGACACCTTGCTTTTATCTTTACGTCTCCTTTTACCTTCTTATAAATTAAACACTCAGTAAGGGGAGGATTAAGTAAGCTGAAACATCAAAATTCTTAGCTATAATATTGACTAAATATTAACTAAACTATTAATGCCTTATACATCTGATAAGAAAACCCCATTTTCTCCAATAGTACTAGGAAATAGCAGTCTTAAATTGCCATACTATGGCTGCGGTCACACGGCACAGTAGCCACGGTAGAGAGACAGAAGACAGGCGGAGTATCCGGGCGCGATCTCACCGGCACATCTGGGAAGCGTAGCACTCCCGTGGAACAACAGAGGCTTCCCGGCAAAGACGCGCGGCAAAAAACTATCCAAAAACCGCGGGGCAAGGGCGGGCACATGATCGCGTTGCCGGCGGAGTCCCATGGCATCCGGCGCCCACCCATGTTCCGTCGGATGTTTTTTTCACCACCACAGGTTGCGCAACAGCACTCAAGCGCGCATGCGCAAGAAGGGAAAAGCGAAAGCTCCGAAACCCCGCATAGTGGCGCACGCCATCGCGAAACCGAAAGCGGGGAAACGCGACCTGTCCCACAGTCCCCATGAAGCATTCATCTAAATCCCAGCACCAAGCACCCCCACGGCGAGTCATGAGCACGGTGACCCCTCCGCCACCAGCAGCAACCCCCCGCCACCCGTGGGAGGGGAAGGACGGCCAGGGGGCGCAGTCCCACGTGGTGGCGGCCAGAGATCCTGGACTTTCTGGACCTGTGGGGAGACAGGGCGATC
>NW_015165438.1:0-9022 GCF_001447785.1 Gekko japonicus
GGATTTGTGCCAAGGGCAGCCCCATGTAGCTTTCATGCCTGCCCCTGACGTGGCTGCAGAAGCAGAGCCTGACAGCCAGGAACAGGTGGACTTGGCACCTTTAACTGAGGAAACTGTAAGTTCTGAGGAGGATAGCACTCCCCAGGAGACACCTGTCTGATCAGGCACTGCCTGGCTCAAATGCATCACCACCCAACTCTCCCCCACCTGTTAACCGGCTCAGAAACCAAAGACAGCAGGAGCTGAATGAGAGACAGAAGGCTGCACGCATGCGTGGTCGACGCTCATTCAGTCCTGAGTTTTGACAGCAGCCTGGACCTTGTTTCAAGAAGCTAATGAGTTAATGAGCCAGCACGTTATTTCAACAGACCTGGTGCTTTGAGCAATTCGTGCTGGCAACTTTGTTGACAGGACCAGGTGCTCTGTGCGACCTTGCTCCGGATACTTTGACCTCTTGGCAGTTTGTCACTCGGCTTTGGAACTCTGGCTTCTTGACCCTCGGCATCGTGCTTGACTACGGCTTCGGCTCTGCGTTTATCTGACTTCACCTGATTTATGGACTCTGACCTCCGGTACGTTTGACTCTGGCTGTGTGAACTGTTTAGGACTTGGTTAAACGTTTTGCTGACTGAACTCTTGGCTGAATCCCGGACTGGCTATCGGACTTGATTTGATTAACCTGCACTCCCTGGCCTCGCCTTGACAGAAGCCAAGAGAGGATCACTGGCCCAGAGTCAGCTAGTGAGCTTTGGGCAGAGTGGGGATCCGAACTCAGGTTTCCAGTTCGTAATATGACATTTACCTCCGGGTTGGGGGTTACCTGGAGATTTTGGAGGTGGAGCCTGGGGAGGGCGGGGTTTGAGGAAGGGAGGGACTTCAACGGGGTACAATGTCACAGAGCCCACCTTCCAAAGCGGCCATTTTCTCCAGGGGAACTGGCCTTGGTCACCTGGAGTTAAGTTGTAATGCTAGAAAATCTCCAGCCACCACCTGGAGGCTGGCAACCCTGCTGAGACTCTAACCACTACTCTACATCATAAAGATGAAGTTTTATGTGTGACAGGTCTACAGCCGTAAGTATTCATAACAATCGTGACTCTGCGTGACCAACCCAATAGTTGATTAGATAGACAGGTGAGAGCCAGTTTGGTGTAGCGGTTAGGAGCGGCAGACTTTAATCTGGGAGAACCGGGTTTGATTTTGATTCCCCACTCCTCCACATGCAGCCAGCTGGGTGACCTCGGGTCAGTCACAAGTTCTCTCAGAGCTGTTCTCTCAAGCGCAGTCCTCAAAAGTGAAGGGTGGGGTATAAATCCAATCTCTTCTTCTTCTTCTTCTTTTATCCTTGCAACAATAGCTCTGTGAGGTGGGTGAGCCTGAGAGAGAGAGTTACTGGCCTAGGGTCTCCGCCAAGCAAGGATTCGTACCTGGGTCTCTCAGAGTTTGGTCCAGTGTTCTAACCAGTTTGGTGTAGTAGTTAAATGCGCGAACTCTAATCTGGGAGAACCGGGTTTGATTCCCCACTCCTTCACTTGCACCTGCTGATGTGACCGTGGGTCAGTCACAAGCTCTGGCACAGCTGTCCTTGAAAAAGAACAGTTTGTGTCAGAGTTCTCACAGCCCCACCCACCACACAGGGTGTCTGTTGTGGAGAGGGGAAGGGAGAGGAGTTTGTAAGCCGTTCTGAGACTCCAAGTGAAGGGCGGGGTAACCCCCCCCAAGGAATATGCATCTCACTGATTTGCAAAAAGAATGAGAAGATGTTGCTTGGGAATTCTTCATCCTATTTCATGTCAGTTCTGTGGCGACAACATGGAGCTTACCATGGTGCGTGGGCTACCTACCGAGAAACCATGGCCACTGTTCCCTCTAAGCTGAGTTAGTGTGAGCTAGCTCACAGTTTTTTCGCCTCCGGCTCACACATTTTTTGTCGTAGCTCAGGAAGGAGGGCTCCAGAGCAAACTAATTGATGCAGTAGCCAAATCGCTCGCTCACAACTTTAATGCCAGGAGCTCACAAAGTAGAATTTTTGCACACAAGACTCCGCAGCTTAGAGGGAACATTGACCATGGCTGCTTCTATACAGATGCCTTCCTCCACAGTCCCCCTCAAACTGAGAGCCAGTGTGGTACAGTGGTTAAGCGCAGCAGGCTCTACTCTGGAGAACCTGGTTCGATGCCCCACTCCTCCACGTGAAGTCAGCTGGGTGACCTCCGGTCAGTCACAAGTTCTTTCAGAGCTGTTCTCTCAAGGACAGTTCTGGAAAGAGCTCTCTCAGCCCCACCCACCTCACAGGGTGTCTGTTGTGGGGAGGGGAAGGAGAAGGAGATGGTAAGCTGCTCTGAGTGAAGGGCGGTGTATGAATCCTCCTCCTCCTCCTCTTTCTTCCTTAAGTTTGCCAACTGATCACAGAAAAGCACACTCCTATGCATCTTGGAGCAGCATGCCTTGCAGGCATTAGCTGGTGACAACATGGACAGACTGGGTCTCGTCACGGGGAAGACAAGAGTCACTGGAAAAGACAATCGTGCAGAAAAGGGCAACTCGAATGATAAAAGGGTTGGAACACTTTCCCTATGAGGAAAGGTTAAGGCGCTTAGGGCTCTTTAGCTTGGAGAAACGACGACTGAGGGGTGACATGATTGAGGTTTATAAGATTATGCATGGGAAAGAGCAGGTAGAGAAAGAGGTACTTTTCTCCCTTTCTCACAATACAAGAACTCGTGGGCACTCCATGAAATTGCTGAGCGGTCGGGTTAGAACGGATAAAAGGAAGTCCTTCTTCACCCAAAGAGTGATTCACACATGGAATTCACTGCCACAGGAAGTGGTGGCAGCTACAAGCATGGACGGCTTCAAAAGGGAATTAGATAGGCATATGGAGCAGAGGTCCATCAGTGGATATTAGTCACAAGGTATAGATAGGGACTCCGGGGCAAGTGATGCTCTGTCATCTTGGTGCTTGGGGGGGGGGTCAACATTGGGAGGGCTTCTAATGTCCTGGCCCCACTGGTGGACCTCCTGATGGCACTGGTATTTATGGCCACTGTGTTTTACAGAGTGTTGGACTGGATGGGCCTTTGGCCTGATCCAACATTGGCTTCTCTTATGTTCTTATGAGAAGTGGAAGGCAGTAGGGACAGAGGGAGACCCAACCTGAGATGGATTGCCTAGATCAAGGAAGCCACAGACTCCAATTTGCGAGACCTGAGCAAGGCTGTGGATGATAGGACGTTTTGGAGGCTGGTCATTCGTTTGTGCCTGCATTTGTCAAGTTGGGGCCAACCTACGACAACCCCATAGGATTCTCAAGGCAAGAGATGTTTGGAGGTGGGTTGCCACTGCCAAAAATAAAAACAAAAGAGGGGAAAAACAGATATTGATAGTAATATTTATCTGTCCAATAATATTTATTTGTTTACTAAGGATATTTATTGGCCTGAAAGAGAGAGAGGTGGAAAGAAAGAACAAAAGAGGTGGAAAGAGAGAGAGAGAGAGAGCAAATAAATGGGGGAGGAAGGGGGAAGGAAGGAAGAGAGAGGAAGGGAGGGAGGGAGGGAGAGAGAAAGAAAGGTGAAAAGAAAGCAAACAGATGGGGAGGGAGGTGGGGGGAAAGAAAGCAAATAGAGAAAAGACGCCAATGAATTGTCAGCAGTATTCCCTCTGAGCTGAGTTAGTGTGAGTTAGCTCACGGTTCTTTAGCCTCCCACTCACACCTTTTTGTCTCAGCTCAGGAAGGGTGGCTCCAGGGCAAACTGATTTACGCAGTCGCCAAATCGCTCACTCACAACTCTAGTGCTGGTTGCTCACAAAGTAGAATTTTTGCTCACAAGACTCCACAGTTTAGAGGGAGCATTGATTATAAGTAAGTATGGAAGGGGGGAGGATTTCCTAGGCCCAACATTGCTGTTGGGATCTCCTTGGGTGGGTGGGGGTGGATGGGAATTGTGCAGAATGCCGAGGTTATTTAATAGCACCTGGAATGTAAACTGATCTCGTACCTCCTCGAATCTGAATTGGGAGCATGAATTAATCATGCAGAGGGTGCCTGGTTCTGTTTGCGGTGCTCGCTGGAAACAGCCGCCAAGAACACTTCTGACTTCAATAAACTGCTGTTGTTGGTTGGGAGGGGAGGGGATCTTGTTATCAATTGGCCTTTAAAAAAAAGGAATGTGATGATCCGGGAACGGAGCCCAAGTCGGGGCTGCTGATATGGCGCAGCCCAGCATCTGTGCCATTGTCAGGAAGGGTTGGGCTCCACCGGAGCTAGAGATTAGAGTCCGCTATCTACATAAGGGTGCCAGGTCCCCACTGGCCACCAGTGGGGGGTAGGGTTGCCATCTCCAGGTTGGGAAATGCCTGGAGATTTGGGGGGTGGAGCCTGGGGAAGACAGGGACCTCAGTGGGGTACAATGCCATAGAGTCTACCAGAGCTTTTTTTGCAGGAAAAAACCAGCAGGAACTCATTAGTATAATAGGCCACACCCAATAGGAGAAACTCATTAGCATATTAGGCCACACCCCTAACAGCCAGGGCTATTTTTGCGCAGGAACGCACAGCAAGGGAGGTACAGCCAGGGCTATTTTTGCGCAGGAACGCACAGGAACGGAGTTACGGCTAGCTCCCAAGTTGGCCACTCCTAGCAGGAACTCATTAGCATAAGAGGCCACACCCAACAGCAGGACCTCATTCGGATTGGCTACAATTAGGGGTGTGTGGCCTAACATGCAAAGGAGTCCCTGCTACAAAAAAAGCCCTGGGTTTTGACAACAAACAAGGTAAGCAGAATAACAAGCAAAAGGTGGGTGTGGCTGGATGAGCACACTTCTGGTAACATGGGGGTGCGGCCTAATGTGCTAATGAGCTGTGCTGTCAGGGGTGTGGCCTAATATGCTAATGAGTTTCTGCTGTTGGGTGTGGCCTATTATGCTAATGAGTTCCTGCTGGGCTTTTTCTACAAAAAGAGCCCTGCTAACAGCACAGCTCATTAGCGTATTACACCATACCCCCATGCCTTCTCTTGGCTTGCCTGAGCACCCCGTGGCTGCGGGGAGCCAGGGCAAACGGGCCCTTGGAGGGTAGGCAAGGCAGTTTAAACTTTCAGGGGCCCGCCTAGCCCACCCACCTAGGAGTCGCCGGGGGGGGGGTGTCGCTCTCCAGGCCTTCCCTCTGTAGCCATGCAGAGGCTTTAGCTGTAGTGGGCGTGGCTAACTCTGAAGCCAGCCGGAACTCCATTCCTGTGCGTTCCTGCCTCAAAATTGCCCTGGAGTCTACCCTCCAAAGCATCCCTTTTCTCCTGGGGAACTGATCTCTGTAGTCTGGAGGTGAGCTGTAATTCTGGGAGATCTCCAGGTTTCACCTGGAGGCTGGCATCCCTACTTCCCAGTGTGGTATAGTGGTCAGAGTGGGACCAGAACAGGGTTGGGGAAGAAGAAGAAGAAGAAGAAGAAGAAGAAGAAGAAGAAGAAGAAGAAGAAGAAGAAGAAGAAGAAGAAGAAGAAGAAGAAGAAGAAGAGAAGAAGGAGAAGAGAAGAAGGAGAAGAAGGAGAAGAGGAGAAGAAGGAGAAGAAGGAGAAGAAGGAGACGAAGAGATGAAGAGATTGGATTTATACCCTGCCTTTCACTTGAAGTCTCAGAGCGGCTTACAAACTCCTTTCCCTCCCCCTCCCCACAACAAACACCCTGGGAGGTAGGTGGGGCTGAGAGAGCTCTTTTGAGAACTGCCCTTGAGACGGCGGCTCTGAAAGAACTTGTGACTGACTCAAGGTCACCCCAGCAGCTACATGCGAAGGAGTGGGGAATCAAACCCGGTTGCCCCAGATTAGAGTCTGTGCTCCTAACCACGACACCAAACTGGTTTAGAATCTCATCTCAAGCTTGAAGAGGAAGAAGAAGAGTTGTTTTTTTATACATCTGCTTTTCTCTACCTTAAGGAGTCTCAGAGTGGTTCACAATTGCCTTTTGCTTCCTTTCCCCTCAACAGACACCCTGTGAGGTGGGTGGGACTGAGAGAGCTCAGCTCTGAGAAAACTGTGACTGGCCTAAGGCCGCCCGGCAGGCTTCATGTGGAAGAGGAGTGGGGAATCGAACCCAGTTCTTCCGATTAGAGTCCGCCACTCTGAATCACTGCACCACATTGGCGCTCGTTGGAACACATTGGCTGACCATGAGTCCATTGCCCTCTTTACCTAGCTCACAGGCCGCTATGAAGGGAAAACATGGAATAATCCATGCACGTTGCCCTGAGCAGCTGAGAAGAAAGGTGGGATATAAATGTGAGGAGTTGATGCATATTCATGCTCAGAGATAGAATGCCAGGCTGACCCTGCCAAACGGCAGTAGGATCAGGAGCAGGGACATGTGAGGGGGGGGATGACATCAGCAGCATCTCTTTGTCACTTCCAGGGGAAACCCAGAAGTTACGTAGGGCAGTTCTAGGAACAGTTGGAAACTCTATAGTAAAGCCATAGACTTTCCAGTGATTCCTAGAGCTACTGAACACCACTTCCAGTTGTTGTTGGGGGGTTTTCAGAAGTGACATGGCAAAGTAGCTGATGTTGTTGGGTTTTTCTTCCCTGCCATTTCCTGGAGTGGCAGCAGGCAACAGAATCTGGGGGTGGGGAATTGCTCGCCCCGACCAGGGGACTGAGCTAGCGCACAGTTTTCTAACCTCCAGCTCACAGATTTCCGTCTTAACTCAGGAAGGATGGCTCCAGAGCAAACTAATTTATGAATGAGTTAAACTAATTTATACATCAGCTCCTCACAACTTTAATGCCAGGGGCTCACAAAGTAGAATTTTTGCTCACAAGACTCCATGGCTTAGAGGGAGCATTGCTGACAAGCCCACTCACTGATGTGGTTATCAAAATTGTTAGTGTACTTCCTACCAAACCAGTGATTAAAATCTGGTACGAACATAGTCCGATTTTTAGGGGGTGGAAATCCGAAAACAAGATGACTCTATCAAAACAGGAACTCATACAGGAACATGCAAAGTTGCCTTATCAGAATATTTCCCCTCACAGAGGGAAAAGGAAGTGTTCGCATTTGACTTCCCCTTTTTGCTCCACCTGTTTCCCATGGCACAATCGATTTCTGATGAACTCCTGAGGAGTTTCGGTAGGGTTGCCACCACGCAATGTTCCGGGCCCCGGGGGGAACCCCACCCCCAAAGCACCCGACGTGCAAGTCACCCGGTCATCCAAGGGAAAACTCTATGGTTTTCCCTCAGATGGGCAGGGCCCCACCCCCAGCGTGCCCGGCGTGGTCGCGTCACTTCCGGGTGACGTGGTTGCAGCGCGCACGCGTTCCAGGAAGAAGCCGGGAGTCTCCCGCTTTGACAGCAGGTAAGACTTGGCAACCCTATTCCTGAGCTAGGACACAAGTGTGTGACGCTCCTGGAAGAAGCCGGGAGTCTCCCGCTTTGACAGCAGGTAAGACTTGGCAACCCTATTCCTGAGCTAGGACACAAGTGTGTGAGCTGGAGGCTCAAAAACTGTGAGCTAGCTCACACTAACTCAGCTTAGAGGGAACGCTGGTTGCCAGCTCTGGGGTGGGAAATTCCTGGAGATTATAGGGGTGGATCTTGGGAATGGTGGGGTTTGGGGAGGGAGGGACTCCAACGGGATATGATGCCACAGAGTCATCTTTCCAGAGCGGCCATTTTCTCCATGTAAACTGATCTTTATCACCTGGAGGTCATTTCTCATTCCAGAAGATCTCCATCTACCACCCGGAATTAGGTAATCCTAAATTTAGGGACAAACTGCTTGAGGAAGGGGAACACAGGGAAGGATCTACTCTAGCACCTTCCGTAGACTGTCCCAGTGGATCCAACCCCCATGCCCCTCCCAAAGCTATGGATTTCTGATCACTTAGTAGAGTTTCCAATTTCCAGGTGGGATCTGGACTTCTCCCAGAATTACAATGGGTTTCCCAACAACAGAGACCAGTTTCCCTGGAGGGAAAGGCAACTTAAAAGGGTGGACTGAGCTTCCTCCCCTCCATTTGCCCTGAGCTTCCTCCCCTCCACAGACTCCACCCTTCCCAGCTGCCACCATCCTCAAATCTCCAGGAATTTCCCAAGCTGGAGTTGGAAACTCCACCTACAACTAGGGCTGCCAGGTCGCCCCTGGCCACCAACCAAAGATGAGGGGGGGTAGCGTTGTCAGATGCAATTTGGGAAAGTCCTGGAGATTTGGGGTTGGAGCCTGGGAGGACACAGACCTCAGTGGGGTAGAATGCAATAGAGTCCACCCTCCAAAGCAGCCATTTTCTCCAGGGGAATGGATGTCTGCGGAAAACCACCTTCGTCCGTCCCTTACTTTGAAAACCCTACAAGGTCATCCTAAATTGGCTGCAACTTGATGGCTCTTCACATACACGTCAAGCCAGTTTGGTGTAGTGGTTCGGACACTAATCTGGGAGAGCCGGGTTTGATTCCCCCACTCCTCCACATGCAGCTGCTAGTGTGACCTTTGGTCAGTCACAAGCATTCTCAGAGCTGTTCTCTGGAGAGCCAGTTTGGTGTCGTGGTTAAGTGCGCGGACTCTAATCTGGGAGGACCGGGTTTGATTCCCCACTCCTCTACTTGAACCTGGCTGGATGACCTTGGGCAAGCCATAGTTCTGACAAGAGCTGTTCTTGAAAAAGAGCAGTTTCTGTCAGGAGCTCTCTCAGCCCCACAGGGTGTCTGTTGTGGGGAGAGGAAGGGAAGGTATAGACAGGAACTCTCAGTCTGGGGCAAGTGATGCTCTGTATTCTTGGTACTTGGGGGGGGGTTCAACAGTGGGAGGGCTTCTAGTGTTCTGGCCCCACTGCTGGACCTCCTGATGGCACCTGGTATTTTTGGCCACTGTGTGACAGAATGTTGGACTGGACGGACCATTGGCCTGATCCAACATGGCTTCTCTTATGTTTTTATGTCTGAGGCAGTGATGCTGCCTTGGTGCTGGGGGGGGCAGTGGGGGGGGGGTTCTGGAGCTCTGGCCCCCCTGATGGACCTCCTGATGCCACCTG
>NW_015165438.1:9059-11287 GCF_001447785.1 Gekko japonicus
AGGAACATTAGCATAATAGGCCACACCCAACAGCAGAAACCCATTAGCATATTATACCACACCCTGACATCACATCTCATTAGCATATTAGGCCACACCCCCGTGTTACCAGAAGTGTGGTCATCCAGCCACACCCACCTTTTGCTTGTTATTCTGTTTACCTTGTTTGTTGTCAAAACCCAGGGCTTTTTTTTGGAGGAAGAACTCCTTTGCATGTTAGGCCACACACCTCTAATGTAGCCAATCCTAATGAGTTTCTGCTGGGTGTGGCCTATGATGCTAATGAGTTCCTGCTGGGCGTGGCCAACTCAGGAGCCAGCCGGAACTCCGTTCCTGTGCGTTCCTGCCCAAAAATAGCCCTGGGCCTGATCCAACATGGCTTCTCTTATGTTCATATGCGTGGTGGAAAGTCCCATCAGAGGAGGAGGAGGAGGCTGTATTTATACCTCACTTTTCTCTACCGTAAGGAGTCTCAAGATGGGTAGCCGTGTTAGTCTGTCTGTTCTTTTATACCGCTAAGGAGTCTCAAAACAGCTTACAAGCACCTTCCACTCCCCACAAAAGGCACCTTGTGAGGTAGGTGACCCCATAGGCTTTTCAAGGCAAGAGATGTTCAGAGGTGGCTTCCCCTTGTGTATCTTTTGGCGTCAATGCTCTAGTATTCCTCGGTGGTCTCCCATCCAAATACTAACCGCAACAGACCCTGCTTAGCTTCTGAGATCTAACAAGGACAGGCTATCCAGGTCAGGACATGAATCAGTATCAGGCGCAGGGCTCTTTTTGTAGAAAAAGCCCAGCAGGAACTCATTAGCCTCATAGGCCACACCCAACAGCCAAAACCCATTAGCATATTAGGCCACACCCTGACACCACAGTTCATTTGCATATTAGGCCACAGCCCCATGTTGCCAGAAGTGTGGTCATCCAGCCACACCCACCTTTTGCTTCTTATTCTGTTTACCTTGTTTGTGGTCAAAACCCAGGGCCTTTTTTGGTAGCAGGGACTCCTTTGCATGTTAGGCCACACGCGCCTACTGTAGCCAATCCGAATGAGTTTCTGCTGTTGGGTGTGGCCTGTTATGCTAATGAGTTCCTGCTGGGTGTGGCCAACTCAGAAGACAGCCGGAACTCCGTTCCTGTGCGTTCCTGCCCAAAAATAGCCCTGAGCAGGCAGCACTGAGGAGACCAAGACTGTCCTTTAGGTGGACTGGCCCAATTTAAATAAGTCACTCGAAACCTTGGCAGCTGCAGCTTTCGAATGATTTGATTGAGAAAAACAGCCCTTCTGGTTTTCTGAAAGTTTCGGGGTGTTGCTGTTGTTGTTTTTTCTCTACACCTCGGTAAGAGCGTTCTTTATCATAAATCTTGGAAAGCTGAGATGGCTTATTAAATTGTGCTCAAAGTGATTTATAACTGTTCTAGGAGGAGGGAAACAAAACATGCCTAACAGAAAATGACATGTCTTTCCCCACACACTCCCCTTCGGATGTTGCTTCAGTAGGAAAACCCCCAGCTGGGAGCTGGCTCAACTGCAAGAGAGATCAGAGCCACTCAATGGGGGAAAGATATTCCCAGAAGCACCCAGGAAGCAGCAGATGGTCTGAAGGAAGTATCTCCACTGGCCTTGCTAACCTCCAGGTGGTGCCCGGAGATCTCCCCAAATTACAACTGATTTCCAGACTACCGAAGGTCCCAGAAGGTGGGACCAGAACCAACGGGTTGAAATGAAATCAAAAGAGTTTTCGGCTAAACTTTAGGGAGAACGTCCTGCCAGTTAAAGCGGTTCCTCAGTGGAACAGGCTTCCTCGGGAGGTGGTGGGCTCTCCTTCTTGGGAGGTTTCCAAACAGTGGCTAGCTGGCCATCAGACAGCAAGGCTGCTCCTGTGAACTTAGGGAGGTGATGAGAGGGAGGGCAGGAAGGATTGCCTCAGTAACTAGTTCTTGTGGCCCTTTCTTATATGCCCAGTGTAATGCCAATCACTGCTTTGGGGTCAGGAAGATTGGTTCAGGGATGCTGGAGGTTTTTTGCCTTCCTCTGGGCATAGAGCAGGGGAGCAGGGAGGGAATGGGGTGTGGGGGTAGCTGTGGATTTGTGCATTGTGCAGAGGTTTGGAGGAGGAGGAGGAGGAGAAGAAGAAGAAGACTTGTTTTTTTAACCCCACCCTTCACTACCCAAAGGAGTCTCAGAGTGGTTTACAATCTCCTTCCCTTCCTCTCCCCACAACAGA
>NW_015165438.1:11937-26556 GCF_001447785.1 Gekko japonicus
GATGACTGCCCTTGAGCGAACAGCTCCGAGAGAACTTGTGACTGACCCAAGGTCACTCTAGCAGCTGCATGTGGAAGAGTGAAAAATCAAACCCAGCTCTCCAGATTAGAGCCTGTGCTTATAAGCACTACACCAAACTGGCTCTCATGTACTCCACAGAAGAAGAGGAAGAGGAAGAGGAGGAGGAGGAAGAGAAAGAGATTGGATTTATACCCCGCCCTTCACTACACTAAGGTGTCTCAGAGTGGCTTACAAACTCCTCTCCCTTCCCCTCCCCACAACAGACACCCTGTGAGGTAGGTGGGGCTGAGAGAGCTCTTGACAGAAAGCGCTCTTTTTCAAGGACAGCTCTTGTCAGAACTACAGCTTGCCCAAGGTCATCCAGCCATGTGCAAGTGGTGGAGTGGGGAATCAAACCCAATTCTCCCAGATTAGAGTCCGCACACTTAACCACTGCGCCAAACTGAAGTCCCTCCGCACCCCAAGCCCTGCCCTCCTCAGGCTCACCTCCAGAATGTCCAGGTCTCACCCAACCCAGACCCTAGAGGGAGCACATGTGCAGACACTTCCTCCACGCATTGGCCCTGCGCAGATGCCCCTGCAATCACTCGCAGGAAGGGGGAAGGAGCAGCATGCTTGTTCCCCGTAGGTTCGGTCAACGTGTGTGTGTAGGGAGGTCTGCTTGCTGTGCATGTGCAGATGTTTGCTTGTGTTTGTTGTGCATGTGCAGATGGTATGTGAATGTGTGTCCAGTCCTCACAACTGTACATGCTTTAATTCAATGGCCATGCCCGTATGCACAATCTGGACCCTGGATTTTTCAGGAAACTGATCTCCTAGTGAAAAATTCGAACGAATTTTTCGGGGAACTGATCTCCTGGTGAAAAATTCAAACGGATGCACGCTCAGACATTCACACACAACATGAACGCATGTGCATAATATAACATACGAGAAGCCCCCAAGGCTGTCTCAGGATCACCTTGACAATACACCCTTTCCCTGTGACTTTTTTCCCAAACGAGGGTCCGATAGCAACACCAGGACTTCCTTGCACGCAGCCCGAGAAAACTACTCAGACTCTATTTGCTTAGTTGACACGTCCCCTGATTTATATACGTGTGTGTTAATTTCTGTCCCGATGGCCTTTCTGCCACTCAATTATACGTTGCTCCCGCAAAACAAGAACTAGTTACAGGTGCTGAAGGACAAACACCATATATCTCTCTCCCTCGCAGGTCTCCCTCGCTTCAATTAGTGCAGCGAGAGTCTCTTCGATCATAATTCTGTCATCGCAAAAGAATGGATTATTTTTTTGTCTTTCCGAGCATAGCCTAGAAGGCCAGGCTAGTTATGGATATCCTGGGTCTGGGGTGACATTCAGGGGGCATCTCACAGAATGGCTGGAGGCCAAATCCATATCAGTAGCATTAAAAAAAGTCCCAATCCATAAAGTGTGAACAAGCAGGTGGGAACAAAAGACACCCACGGTGGCGACCATGTTGCCTGCCAAATGCTTTTATAAAGTGGGCACCCCCTCTCCATCTGCTCGTTCATGGAGATCCCGAGAGACGCGTCCACCATTATTTTTTTAATTTTTATTTATTTATTTACATGTGACTTCTATACCGCTCATGACCCCTACTGGGTCTCAGAGCGGTTTACAGGTGGCCTACATTTTTGTAGTCAGATCCTACCTAGGGCGACAATTGTGCAGGGAGGGGTTGCCTAACAGCACCCGGACGACAGGCTTCTCTCCGTTCTCGGTGGCTCCGGCGTAGTCTCGGCGTTCCGGTGAGCAGCGACCACTAGTGATTCTCTAAAAAGATCTCTTCTATTTTCACTCACACGCAACGGATTTCGCGCAATCACAAACGCCCGTTTCGCATAGATTGCTTTCTATCTGAGCGTGGAGTCATTACAATCCGCATCAATTTCCACTTACCAGCTCTTGAAGCAAACATCCCATGTTGACCGTCTCATATCAGAACCCTTTTGATCGACTCTGTCATTTTTGTCACGGATGTTTTGACTGGACTTCAACCTCCAGGTGGGGCCTGGAGATCTCCCACTATTACAATCGATTTCTGGGTCACCAGGTCCCATGGAGAAAATGGCTGCTTTGGTGGGTGAACGCTATGGCATCGTATCCAGCTGAGGTCCCTCCCCTCTCCAAACCCCACCCTCCCCAAGCTCCACCCCCATACAAATTTGGTGTAGTGGTTAAGTGCGTGGACTCTAATCTGGGAGAACCGGGTTTGATTCCCCACTCCTCCACTTGCACCTGGCTGGATGACCTTGGGCAAGCCATAGTACTTTTTCAGCTGTTCCTGAAAAAGAGCAGTGTCTGTCAGAGCTCTCTCAGGCCCACCTACCTCACAGGGTGTCTGTTGTGTGGAGGGGAAGGAAATGGAGTTTGTAAGGCGCTTTGAGTGAAGGCGGGGTATAAATCCAATCTCTTCTTCTCTTCTTCTTTTTCTGATAAAAATGAATGTGTGTGTGCATGTGGGGGGGGAGAGAAAGAGTCATGTTGGCGTTTGGCTTCAGGTGCAAAAAGGTCTCCCACATTGGCGGTGCAGAGGATTGCACAAAGACGACTGGGTGGACAAACACCATCCCCCCCCCCCAGCGTTTCTCTCCCTCTTTTTAATATGCAAACGGCTCTCTGCCTGCAGAGGTGCTTCACCTGTCAGCCATGATTAATTCGCCATTTCTTCCAATGTCTCCCTTTGATTATTAACGATAATGATTTGATTTATGAGCTTTGCCAGCTGAATATCCTATATTGCCAACAGAGAGAGAGAGAGAGAAAGAGAGAGAGAAAGAGAGAGAGAGCGAACACTCTCTCCCATTTTCCCCCAGACAGGCTGGCTATGTGGAAGAGAGACAGAGCAAGGATAACTCAATGCAAGGAGGAGAGAGACTTTTGCAGGCTGTCGGGATGTGGCTCAGATCAGCGGCGACGAGAAGTTAATGAAATAATCAGCTAGTTTATGGGGGGGCGGGTGGAGAGCCATGTTCCCTCTAAACTGAGTTAGTGTGAGCTAGCTCACCTTTTTTTAGCCTCGTGGCTGAAGACCTCCTGGGATTAGAATTGATCTCTAGGTGACTGAGATCAATTCCCCTGGAGAAAATGGCTGCTTTGGAAGGTGGGCGGTATGGCATGGCACCCTGCTGAAGCCCCTCCCCTCCCCAAACCCTGTCCTTCCTGATCTCCACCTCCCACCAAATCTCCAGGAATTTCCCAACCCAGATCTGGCAACCGTAAAGGCACAAGCAGGGAAGCATCAGTGTGGTTGCAGGATTCACCCTTTGATGTACATGTGTTCATTTGAAGGTTTATCAAAGCGGTATGCGTGTACTAGCATTGCGCTCTCTCTCTCTCTCTCTCTCTCTCTCTCTCTCTCTCTCTCTCTCTCTCTCTCTCCCAATTCAATTTTTGTGTCAGGGGTAATTATTTTTACATGCATTTGCCCAACAAATTATTTAGTTTTCAAGTACACAGGGCATGGATATTGTTCTATGGTTAAAGTGAAAGCATACATTTGTTGCTAGTCCCCCGTTCATCTGCACCCCGCTCCCTTCCAGCCTGACTGTATATACTCCACATGCAATACCATGAGCAATTCCTATGAGGCACACAAAGAACATGGGTAGCAAAAAGGCGAAAGATTTATGCGATCTGAAGAGAAACCAGAGTATAAAAAATAAACAAAACAATTATGAACTTAAACCCCTATATTGATTGCACAAAACTGGGAAGACAAAGGAGCTGGGACAAGAAGTGTTGAATAGTCTTTAATAAACCTCAAAAGTCTATAGAAAAACAAGGTTTAGTCAACACAGAGTAGAAATGAAGATTGGAAAGGAAAATTAGACTGCAGTCATGTCCCCTCTAAGCTTTCTCTTTCCCATGCTGAACATACCCAACTCTTTCAGCCTTTCCTCGTAAGACTTGGATTCCAACCCTCTCGCCTCCTCTTCCTCCTCCTCCTCCTCCTCCTCCTCTTCTTCTTCATCATCATGGAGTGTTCAAATATTGATGTATACATCTGAGGAAGATACTAAATGAGTCCGTTATCTGAAGGTTCATTATGATCTCATAACGTTCAAGATAATAATTGACTATACTGGACTTTTTTTTACCACAGCCGGCAACGCATGTTCATACACTGTTTGGTGTAGTGGTTAAGAGTGTGGACTCTAATCTAGGAGAACCAGGTTTGATTCCCCGCTCCTCCAAATGCAGCTGCTGGCATGACCTTGGGTCAGTCACAAGTTCTCACAGAGCTGTTCTCTCAAGAACAGTCCTCAAAAGAGCTCTCAGCCCCACCTACCTCACAGGGTGCCTGTTGTGGGGAGGGGAAGGGGAAGGAGATTGTAAGCCACTCTGAGACTCCGAGTGAAGGGCAGGGTATAAATCCAATCTCCTCCTCCCCCTCCTTCTTTCTCTCATTGTGTTTTGTACTCTGTAAGTAGGATGTCAACATCATAACATGTGTGTTTTTTTGGGGAAAGAGAGATCTAAGGATAGTGGAATGAGCTGCCTAGGGTGGTGGTGAGCTCACTGGCAGTCTTCAAGCAGCGGCTGGACAAACCCTTGTCAGGGATGCTCTAGGCTGATCCTGCACTGAGCAGGGGGTTGGACTAGATGCCCTGTATGGCCCCTTACAACTCTATGATGCTATGGTTTATGATAGACTTGCCATTTGCCCGCCCACAGCAGGTGAATCCTACCTTCACCCCAGCCCCAATCAACTGAGAAATGGTAGTGAAACGTCTTGAAAATATCCCCCACAATGACGTTCTAGGAACTTAACCCGCATCTCTGTGGTCTTTACCACAGAACATTGGGGAAGTTCCTGGAACATCAACCCAAAGTGATGTGACATCCTTCTCAAGCTCCACCCTCCCCAGGCACCACCCTTAAAACCTCCCAGCATTGGCCGAGGTAGTGGTGGCAACCTTATCTAACAAGCAAAGGGTGCAATTATTTTAATAATAGGAATGGGCAAAGTTGGGTCTGAGGCATTGTAATGGTATAAATACCAGAATGAATAAATAAACCAGCTATCCACCTTCTCGCAATATAAAAGCCAGTTAGCATGAGGGTTTTTTTGTTTCTTTCTTTCTTTCTTTAATTCAAGAGGGAATTAGATAAGCATATGGAGCAGAGGTCCATCAGTGGCTATTAGCCACAAGGTATAGATAGGAACTCTCAGTATGGGGCAAGGGATGCTCTGTATTCTTGGTGCTTGGGGGGGCAACAGTGGGAGGGCTTCTAGTGTCCCGGCCCCACTGCTGGAGCTCCTGATGGCACCTGGTATTTTTGGCCACTGTGTGACAGAGTGTTGGACCGGATGGGCCATTGGCCTGATCCAACATTAGCTTCTCTTCTGTTCTTCTGTTCATTTTCCCCTCACCTTTCGCCCCAGTTGGGGGATCCAAAGCAACTTATATCATTCTCCTCTCCTCCCTTTTATCCTCACAACAACCCTGTGAGGTAGGTTATGTTGACAGAGTGTAACTGGCCTGAGGACACCCGGCAAGCTTCCATGGCAGTGGGGATTCAAACCCGGGTCTCCCAGATACCAGTGTGACGCTCTTAACCACCCCACCCCACTGAATACAGCTTTTCATTATATGCTACCTACAAACATGATAGCACATCTAGGAATTCTAAGAAAGCCAGGATTGAATTTTAACAAGTTCTTCAGAAAAACACAAATTCACCGAACGACCTTTCGAAATTCAAAATTGAGTGTGACATTCTGCGTAACTGTACTAGGAAATGATGAGTTCATCAAAATCAGGCCGTACAGAACCCCAAAGGTGGGGAGCTGAGTGAGATTGCGAGATAATATTCACAGCCTACATTCCTTGAAACTCACCCACAGGTTGGGGTTTATGCTGATATCCATTGTTTATCTGCAATCTTGCTGGGTGCAGATTTTTTTTGCAATAGCAAAGCACCCTCTTTCTGCAACAGGCTACGTAAGTCACTGTGGGTTTAATCTCCACTTGGCATCTGCACGCTAACTCGTGGGGTCTCTAGATCGTAAGGTTGCCAGGTCTCCCCCGGCCACCAGTGGGGATGAGGAGGTGGGGTTGCCAGATCAGGTTGGGAAATTCCTGGAGATTTGAGGAGTGGAACCTAGGGAGGAAAAGGAGCTCAGTGGGATACAATACCATAGAGTCCACTCTCTAAAGCAACTATATTTTTCCCAGGAGAACTGATCTCTGTAGTCTGGAGATGAGCTGTAATTCCAGGAGGTCCCCAGACTCCACCAGAGGTTGGCATCCCTGCTAGATCCATGTATGTTATAAGCAAGGGCATCTACATGAAACCCAACTCTAAGGCCATCGCTTTCCAACTTCCTATTTTTACATGATAACATAAGAAGAGCTCTGCTGGATCACACCAGTGGTCCATCTAGTCCAGCATCCTAAGAACATCAGAAGAACCTTGCTGGATCAGACCAGTGGTCCATCTAGTCCAGCTTCTTAAGAACATAGTAAGAGCCCTGCTGAATCAGACCAATGGTCCATCTAGTCCAGCATCCTATGAACAGAAGAAGAGCCCTGCTGGATCAGACCAGTGGTCCATCTAGTCCAGCATTCTGAGAACAGAAGAAGAACCCTACTGGTTCAGACTAGTGGTCCATCTTCTCCAGCATCCTAAGAACCTAAGAAGAGCCATGCTGCTTCCGATCAGTGGCCCATCAAGTCCATCCTGCTTCACACAGCAGCCAACCAGTTGTCATGGAAGTCTAACAACAGGGAAAGACCTTCCCCTGATGTTGCCTTCCTAGCACTGATTTCCCAATATTTACTGCCAATTACTCCTTTCTTTAAAGGAGCAATTTTGCTACCCAGTTTTGCTATCTGCAGCGCTGCCTATATAGCAAGCTATGCAGAAGAAATATATTCACTCTTGTAGGCTTCACACCAGACAACAGAATCAACCTGAACAGCCCTAGAAGCAAAGCCCTCTTTTAGCCACAGAGCCATCAGTATGATTTATTTATTAAAATATTATTCATTAAAATGCATATACAACACCTATCCTCTCATATAGTAATTGATGGATACACTGTACAAATTATCAGGAACTTTTCTATGGTGAAAAAATCTGCACAACCTTGTTGATTGGTAAGCACCCCTATCAGTTGCACAGTCCACTATCTATCCCCTTCCCATTCAGGGACTTCCCAGCAGGCAGCCATGCCCCAGAATAATGGATAGATCTGAAGATTATCAAGTATTAACAACTGTCATTAAAAAAAAAACTAAGATCAACTGTAACACATTATCAGACAAGGCATTTGGCTCACTTCTTGATGAATTAATATTCAGAGGCACATCCCGTAATAAACAGACTTTGAAATTTGTGTCTGTTTCTGTGCACCTGTAATCATTTTTAAATTTCCAGGGCCTTGTTTTTGGGCGGGGGGTCAGGAGGAAGGTAATGCATAGGGATGGGCATGAACTGGCTCACAAACTAAAGTCCATTATGAATTTTGGCCAGTTCGTGGTTCGTGAAGTTAGTGGCAGGTCAACTGGCATGAACTTTCCATGAACTTCCTAGCTGTTTGTGGTGGTTAGTGCTGGCTCATAAATGGATACATTTCCAGACACACTGTCTCCACTCAATCTAAATGTTTACCGGACTTCAAAACAATGCAACAGGGTGGGGGAGGAACTTGGAGGCCTTATAGAGGAGCACATCGGGGGAGATCCCCTGCATTTTTGCTGTCTCTGGCTTGCACAGGATCTGTTTTGAGCCTCCTGAAACTGTGCCTGTCAAAATGACTGCCTGTCAGCTGTCATTTCCCCAGAAATCACTTTCCTGGGGGCACCTTCTTTGGGGGGGGGGGCATAACCCGGACCTTGTAAATCCAATCCTCACCAAACTTGGAGGGCAGGTAAAGGAGAATAATCTGGAGATCCTCTGCAAGTTTAGTTTCTCCAGCACACTGGGAGGGGTGTTCTACCATAGAATCATAGAGCTGGAAGGGATCTCCAGGGTCATATAGTCCAACCCCCTGCACAATGCAGGAAATTCACAGATACCCTCCCACACGCACACACCCAGTGACCCCTGTTCCACGCCCAGAAGATGACAAAAAAAACCCTCCAGGATCTCCAGCCAAACTGGCCAGGAGAAAAATTACTTCCTGACCCCAAAGTGGCGATCAGCATTTCCCTGGGCGTGTAAGAAAGGGTCACGAGAACTAAGCACTGAGGCAACCCTTCCTGCCCTCCCTCTCATGATCTGCCTAAATTCATGTCACAAACCTCGTAAACCAAACCAGTTCATTTGTGGCTAAAAGTTTGTGACGTGGTTTGTGAACCAGGCATACCGCAAACAATGAACCAAACTGCATTTCCCAAGTTCGTGCCCATCCCTAGTAGTCCATTTTGTCATCTGTCAGACTTTATACCTGAAATACGTCGACACTATCTTGAGCCAGCTTTGAAATGGAAGGGGGGAAATAGTTAATTGAACCATGAACAAAGAGTTAATGACAGTGCTTTTTCTGCAAATAAATAAAATAAAGTATTTATTTGTTCATTTGTTTATTTATTCCCTTTCTCCCCAATGAGGAACCAAAGCAGCTTATTGACTTACTTACTTTCCTTTTCCTAAAAATGGTTAAAAAACTCGACATTCTGACATTTTGTGAGATAAGAGTGTTGATTTTACCCTGACCTCAAAGGCAGGAACAATCCAAATATGGAATACAACAGAATCTGCCCTGTAATACTTTGTAGGGGACGGCATTAAGGCAGACTAAAGTGAATTGGGGGTTGTTTGGTTTGGGGGCTGTTAGGTATCTTATGCTGCGGCGGGGGGGGGGATAGAAGCAGGGGTCATTTCCTGCAGGAGCGCACAGGAGCGGAGTGCCGGCAGTAAAGAGCCCAGGGGGCGGGCACATGCAACAAGCCCCACCCCCTGCTCCCAGCAACCCTCAGTCAGAGCAAGAAGCAGCCAGGTAAGTTGCAGAGCTCCCCCCGCCCCCCGGTCCAAAACAGTCCAGTGGCACCTTTAAGACCAAGTTTTATTCAGGTACAAGCTCTCCCTCCTCTGCGAAGACAGATCTGCACACCCCCCCCCACATAGCTGGCAATCCAAAACAGTCCAGTGACGCTTGAGTCGTAGGTTTTACCTTCTGACACACTTCTGGTGATGTCAGGGGGTGTGGTATATGCAAATGAGTTATGCTAATGAGTTACGCTAATGATCTCCTGCACCTGGATAGAAGTCAAAATAAATAAATAAAATATGTATAAAGATTGGGGGCTGTTAGGTATCTAATGTATAATGGAAGTGTCTGAGGAGATAAAACACCAAAGAATGACTCAAGCAGACTCCGCTGAGAGTGAATCACCAAGCTCTGGTGATCCAGCTCTGTAAATCGATGCTGAACAAACGAAAGGGTCTTCTGCCTTACCTAGCAAGAAGACATCTTTGACTGTAGGCCCTAGCTGCCCTTATCTAGCATCTATGGTCTTCATCCATCGAGAATGGTAAAACATCTTGTTTAAGGAAGTACAGAAGACTTTCAGCTTCCGAAGCAAAAATAATCATTAGCAGGGCTTTTTTTGTAGAAAAAGCCCAGCAGGAACTCATTAGCATAATAGGACATGCCCAACAGCAGGAACTCATTAGCATATTAGGCCACACCCCTGACAGCACAGCTCATTGGCATATTAGGCCACCCCCCCCATGTTACCAGAAGTGTGGTCATCCAGGCACACCCACCTTTTGCTTTTTATTCTTTTAACCTTGTTTGTTGACAAAACCCAGGGTTTTTTTTTTTAGCAGGAACTCCTTTGCATGTTAGGCCACACACCCCTAATTGTAGCCAATCCTAATGAGTTTCGGCTGTTGGGTGTGGTCTATTATTCTAATGAGTTCCTCCTGGGCGTGGTCAACTTGGGAGCCAGCCGGAACTCCGTTCCTGTGCGTTCCTGCCCAAAAATAGCCCTGAATTAGCTTTAGCAAAGGTAAGGTTTCCAGTATGTGTGAGAGAGAAACAGTATACCTCATTGTCTCCTCCTCCATTTTATCCTCACAACAACCCTCTGAGGTAGACTAGGCTGAGAGTGTGTGACTGGCCCAAGGTCACCCAGCAAGCTTCCGTGGCAGAGTGATGATTAGAACCCAGACCCTAGTCCAACACACTGGTGTCAATTCAATAGTTTTGTTTTCAGTAGCAGTGTTCGTTTCATAGCCCTTAGAGTGATTTTTTAAAACCATTTTATATTTTATATAATGGTCCAAAAAAAAACAATGTTAAAAAGATGACTGTTTATTCAAATGTGACACATTTACACCATAGCTTTCCACAATAAAGAGAGCCAGTTTGGTGTAGTGGTTAAGTGCACGGACTCTAATCTGGGAGAACTGGGCTTGATTCCCCACTCCTCCACTTGCACCTGGCTGATGTGACCTTGGGCAAGCCGTAGTTCTGATAAGAGCTGTTCTTGAAAAAGAGCAGTTTTTGTCAAGAGCTCTCTCAGCCCCACCTACCTCACAAGGTGTTTGTTGTGGGGAGGGGAAGGAAAAAGGAGTTTGTAAGCCGCTCTGAGACACCTTTGGGTAGTGAAGGGCGGGGTATAAATCCAATCTCTTCTTCTTCTTCTTCTTCTTAAGCTCAAGGTAGCACACATGGCTAGGGTACAGTTGGGGAAAATAGAAAGTCACCTAGGGAAATTCACAGCTAAAGGATGATTTGAACCCAGGACTCTGTAGTCAGAAAGCCAATGCCCTCCCTCCACAATGATATGCTCGGTCCTACCTTAAAAACCCTACCGAGTTATATGTGTGTAATATGAACATCAGCTATTTAGGCGAGTGCAGCTTCAAGCTGGAACGGTTCCAACCCGTGCCGATGGATTTAATGGCTCAACCTCCATTTCAAGCTCACTGCAATGTACCATTAATTGAAGGTAATTGTCGAGAGGAGACTGCGTTTCAAACACAGCACAGCTCTTGACTGTTCCAGTGCAGGGCGGGTGCCCCAAGCTGACGATCCCGTTTCCCTAGTGTTCGACATTGCGTTTGTCTTGTCGTACAATTCTCTGATTGTGTCCCACTAAATAGTTTCTCTGTCCTCTTACGGCAAGGCCAATCGGTAAACCAAGCAACTGTGATGAGAGAGAGACAGAGAGATAGAGAGACACAGAGAGAGAGAGACAGAAGTCAGTAGCGTATTATGGAGAGAGGACGAAATGAATAGTTAATACTTTGCCTGACTAAAGTGAACATCGGCTCCCTCCTGAAATGTTGTTCATCTTATCAAAACTCTTTTCCCTTTTCCTCAAAAATTCTCAAATGTTTCCCCTGGGCCCAGTTTTCATCTCTTGCCCTGAAAACGCCATGTGGGGTCACCATAAGTCTGTTCTAACTCGATGGCCCTTTCCACTACCACCCCTCCGGGTTTTACGAGAAGTGAGATTTCTGGAGAGCTTTACTCTCGTCATTCATTTTCTCCACTGCTCTGCTCTGTTCACTTCCAAGAGCATCCCAAGAAGCCAACGGGCAGTAGGTTCAGGACAGACAAAAAGAAATACTACTTTACCTAGAGAGTGATGAAAATGTGGGATTCACTGGCAGAGAATGAAGTGATGGCCGCAGGGATGAATCGCTTCTAAAGTAGGGCGGTCTAAAAAAAAAAAATCTCATTTAAAAATGACGGAACCCTTTGAGATTTTTCCCCACTTTGCAAATCTTGTCTTCTTGTAAGGATGCCAGCCTCTAGGTAGGACCTGGGGATCCCCTGGAATTAAAGTTCATATCCATACTACAAGGATTATTTATTTATTTGTTAAATTTCTGACTCGCCCTCCCCTGCTGTAGCAGGCTTCAGGGCTAGTAACAACATAAAGATCAGTTTCCCTAGAGAAAATGCGGGGTGGACTCATGTGGCATTGTACCCCACTAAGTTCCGTGCACCCCCCAGGCTCCATTCTCAAATCTCTAGGAATTTCCCAACCTGGATCTGGCAACCCTACCTCCCCAGTTTGGTGTAGTGGTTAAGTGCGCGGACTCTAATCTGGGAGAACCGGGTTTGATTCCCCATTCCTCCATTTGCACCTGGCTGGAGGACCTTGGGCAAGCCCTAGTTCTGATACAAGCTGTTCTTGAAAAAAGAGCAGTTCCTGTCAAGAGCTCTCTCAGCCCCGCCTCCCTCACAGGGTGTCTGTTGTGGGGAGGGGAAGGGAAAGGAGTTTGTAAGCCACTCTGAGACACCTTTGGGTAGTGAAGGGCGGGGTATAAATACAATCTCCTCCTCCTCTTCCTCCCATCTCCTGCTGGTAGCCAGGGGTGGTGGTGGCCGCAACCTTATCTTTCTTCTCACACCATTCTTCAGATGTCTCACTCAGAGTTTTCCTTCAAATTTCATTTTAGGGGAATAGCTCTGCCACATCTTTCTCTGACCAGTTCGCGAAATTGTCGTGATCCTTTCCCTTGAATTGGTTTGTGGGAGGGGGGGGGAATGAAACCGCGACAACTCTACTAAACAATATCTCAGAGCCAATTTATGATATTCTCATGAGACTTTTCCGTGCACCACTTCCTGGTAAGGAAATGCAATGTTAATTTTTGCCTCTTCTGTTTAAACACAAGGGTTGTTTGGGGGTTTTTTTTTTTGGTGTCTCTCCTAGGGAAGTGTTCCGTATCTACCAGCGGCTTTTAGACCATGTTTAGAGTTGGCTCTTGAAATGATTAATTGGAAGTCTAGAAGTAGGTAAACGGTATGCTTTTAGCTCCGGTCCCCTGTGGTAAAACACAAACTCTGTCCAATAAACCATTCCAAATCCAGTGTTCGTGGCTTTCATTCTTCGAGAAAAAGGAAGAGGTGTAATGGATTTCACCTTGCTAACACTGCTGGCACCGAAGAGCAGAAAAATCAAATGGGGAAGAGAAATCGGCATGAACGAGACCATACGAGACGAGAGATCTTTAGTGTCTTTTAACGAGAATGATTATTCATCATTCACCCCCACCCCCTGTTTAGCTTGAAGAGAATATAGAACCATTCAAATAACTTAAGCGAAAGGATGAAATTGCTGCACTCAAATACCTGCCTGGTAGCTGAAATACCTATGTAATTATGATAAATACAGGTTATTAAATAGGTGTACGGTAAATGCTTGCTTTTGTATTGGCTTCCTCGCCGTATTCACTGAGTGATTCTGGGGGAAGGCAGAGTTCATGCGTGTACAATATCTTCTTGGAAGGGATGAAATATGAGTTTTGATACGAGACCCCAGGAATCCAGGCTGGATTCTGGGGAAACCACAAGAACCAAGGCCCTCCCTGACCGAGAAAGGGCCTGCTTGCACTTCCGCCCACTCCTCGAGATCTGAACCAGGAAAAGACGAATCCCAGAGAACATGGCTAGTGTTGTTCGTTTGGTGAATGCATTTTCATCCTGTCTTTCTTTCAAAGGAGCATACAGATAAATGTCGTTTCCCCCTCTTTCTGGGGTAGCCAGCTCCAAGCTTGGAAATGCCTGAAGATTTGAGGGTGGAGCCTGTGAGGGCAAAGATTAGGGAGGGACCTCATCAGGGTATAATGCCATGCGGTCCCCCTTCCAACGCAGCCATTTTCTCCGACGTAAGTGGAATACATTTATTTATTCATTCATTCATTCATTTATAAGTGGAATACATTTATTTATTTATTCATTCATTCATTTGATTTTTATCCCGCCCTCCCCACCAAGGCAGGCTCAGAGCGGCTTACATAAAACAGCGGTAATTAAACAACAATATAAATATCAGCATAAAATACACACATGGTTATTAAAAATAATTTACATAACGATGGTGGTACGGTAATAGTAAAGTGCATAACGTATCATACAGCGGTAGTTCCACTATCTGCAGGCTCAGGCTGGAAATAATATCGACACAGGGCGTAGGTGGTGAAATGAAACAACCTCAGATATGCAGACGATACCACTCTAATGGCAGAAAGTGAAGAGGACCTAAAGAGCCTCTTGCTCAGGGTAAAAGAGGAGAGCGCAAAAGTGGGCTTGAAGCTCAACATCAAAAAAACTAAGATCATGGCATCCGGCCCCATCACTCCTTGGCAAATAGAAGGGGAAGCTGTGGAAGTAGTGACAGACTTCACGTTCCTGGGATCCCAGATCACCACAGACTGTGACTGCAGCCATGAAATTAAAAGACGCCTGCTCCTTGGGAGGAAAGCGATGGCGAACCTAAACAGCATGATAAAAAGTAGAGACATCACCCTGCCAACAAAAGTCCGCATGGTCAAAGCAATGGTATTCCCAGTAGTCATGTATGGCTGCGAGAGTTGGACTATAAGGAAGGCCGAGCGCCGAAGAATAGATTCTTTTGAACTATGGTGCTGGAGAAGACTCTTGAGAGTCCCTTGGACTGCAAAAAGATCAAATCAGTCAATCCTAAAAGAAATCAACCCTGACTGTTCCCTGGAAGGCCAGATAATGAAACTGAAGCTCAAATACTTTGGCCACCAAATGAGAAGGGAGCACTCACTGGAAAAGACCCTGATGCTGGGAAAGATTGAAGGTCAAAGAAGACGGGGACGGCAAAGGATGAGATGGTTAGACAGTGTCA
>NW_015165438.1:26792-31459 GCF_001447785.1 Gekko japonicus
AGCCTCC
Organism: Gekko japonicus; assembly: GCF_001447785.1. NCBI lineage: Eukaryota > Metazoa > Chordata > Lepidosauria > Squamata > Gekkonidae > Gekko > Gekko japonicus. Next base: position 26,800 of record NW_015165438.1, read on the forward strand.
AGGAGGGGTCTGGGGATCTCCCGCTTTTACAACCGATCTCCAGCTGACAGAGATCAGTTCCCCTGGAGAAAATAGTTGCTTTGGAGGGTGGACTCTGTGGCACTGCGTCATGCTGAGGCCCCTCCCCTCCCCAATCCCCACCCTCTCCTGGATCTACCCCCCAAAGGCTCCAGGTAGTTTCCAACCCAGACCTGGCAACCCTACAGAGCTAGAGAAAAGCAAGAAGGTCACAGTCCACAATACAGTACAGCAAAACACAAAAAGGGAACTGTGCTGCGGTGGCTCAAGTGGTTAAGACGCTGAACTGCAGACCGGAAGGTCGGTAGTTCAGCAGTTCGAGACCCGAGTGCCGCGTGACAGAGTGAGCTCCCGTCTCTGGTCCCAGCTCCTGCCAACCTAGCAGTTCGAAAGCAAGAAATTGCAAGTAGATAAATAGGTACCACTTCGGTGGGAAGGTGACAGAGTTCCGTGCGCCTTGGTGTTTAGTCATGCCGGCCACATGACCACGGAAACGTCTTCGGACAGCGCTGGCTCTTTGGCTTTGAAACGGAGATGAGCACCACAACCCTAGAGTCGGATTCGACTGGCTTTCGAGCAAGGGAACCTTTACCTTTACTTTATATCACAAAAGTGTATATTTCCATGTAATGCCGAAAGTCCATTTTTTTTCAGACATACAATCAAAGAAGTCTTCACAAGGTAATGATGACGAAACTCTCCGCATTAACAGTTTCCGTTTCGTAGCGCCTTCATCAAAGATCAACAACACAACACAACACAACACAACAACACAAAAATGTCATTCCTTATTTTTCAAAGAACAATCCTGCAAAGACTTCTTGTGAAGACTTTTTTTGATTGTATGTCGGTATCACATGGAAATATACACTTTTGTGATATAAACGGCAGCAATTTTTGCACAGTAACCCTACAGAGCCGGCTGTCTGACTAGAACTCAATCGAGTTGCATGCTTTCTATCCTGTTCGGGCCAGTTGTGTGAATTCGGATAGCTGGCAACAATCCCAAGTCCGTGACCTTCTCTCGGTACAATTACAAAAAGTCACACAATGGGTGTAATTACCATATAAAACATTCGGCATACCTCAGCGGAGCACATCATCATTGGGAGAAAGACTGACAGGGCCCGTATTGTCAGAAGAGGGGTTTCATCTTGCTGTTTTTGGGACAGCAAGGCTCCAGGGAGGAGGGGTTACAGCCCGCCCTTTAGTTGGAATGACAGGAGAGCAAACAGCCCCCCCCCTTCAAGCTCAGTCATTTACAGGTGAGCCGCCATGTTATTCACACCACTGAATGACATTCCGTTGGGCTATCATCACCCCGGTAAGAGAAGCAAGGCCTCTTCGTCAGCACAGAGCTTATACATGCTTAAATGTGTACTGTCAGCTTGATATATGAACTTGCTGTGCGAACTGTGGCGATTGCTAGTGTGTGTCAATTCTCTCTTTCTCTCTCTGCTTTTTTAAAAAATAGGTCCTTCGAAAGCTTTTCATTACAACGCAAGCGTTCCTCTCTCCTTCTGTCTGAGACAAGGGAAGCCAGAGGAGAAGATTCAGACAGGGGAGAGGAAATCACTCAAACGGAGGGATTCTGCCAAAGTTGATAGTCGACAACTCGTATCTTGTTGGTGTTATCAGGGCTAATTTTGGGCAGGAACGCACAGGAACGGAGTTCCGGCTGGCTCCTGAGTTGGCCACGCCCAGCAGGGACTTATTAGCATAATAGGCCACACCCAACAGCAGAAACTCATTAGGATTGGCTGCATTAGGGGTGTGTGGCCTAACATGCAAAGAAGTTCCTGCTACAAAAAAAAGGCCCTGGGTTTTGACAATAAACAAAGTAAACAGAATAAGAAGCAAAAGGTGGGTGTGGCTGGATGACCACACTTCTGGTAACAAAGGGGTGTGGCCTAATATGCGAATAAGTTGTGCTGTCGTGGTGTGGCTTAATATGCTAATGAGTTTCTGCTGTTGGGTGTGGCCTATTATGCTAATGAGTTCCTGTTGGACTTTTTCTACAAAAAAAAAGCCCTGGTTATAACAACAAGAATGTGCCCTTGTTTTAGGGATGCAAGAGCGCCTCTTCTGTCACCTCCGGCTGAAATAGGAAGTGACATAGGGGACACGCTGGCATTTGTCAAAAAAGCCTCTATGGTTACAAGAAGAACATGCCCTTTCTTGGTGCTTGGGGGGGGGGCAACAGTGGAAGGGCTTCTGGAGTCTGGCCCCATTGGTGGACCTCCTGATGGCACCTCGTATTTTTGGCCACTGTGTGACACAGAGTGTTGGACTGGATGGGCCACTGGCCTGATCCAACATGGCTTCTCTTGTGTTCTCTTATTTATTTATTTATTTGATTTGTACCCCGCCCTCCCCGCAAGCAGGCTTAGGGCAGCGTACACAGTTGGTACAAAAATACCAACTTATTAATGTTTCTGCCCCGCGTGGCTATCCATACATCCCATCAGCATGGTGCGTCTCTTCCTCCCCACCCACAATTCTTTGAACTTATTATTTCAGACTGAGTAATAGCTTTCTTTTTAATTTCCTGCTGCTATCTGTTCACTCATCATGGTTTTCGCTCTTGTGATAAGCTTTTGGCGCATTGCTGATATGAAAGTGAGAGAGAGGGGGGGAAATTGCCAATAAAGTCATACCAAATGAAAGGGAACTCTAATCAAGGGGGATATTTTTACTCAGCTAAATTGCACAGAGGGCCCCGGGGGGCGGGCAGAGAAACCAAGTTAGAGCGTGAGACGATATTAGCTCTCCATTCGATCACTGGATACCAACAGGGCACAGTCCAGCTTCACGATATCTGATGCAATAGCGGAACCTGTGACCGGCTGATGGAAGCTCTGGTTAACTGATCCTTGTTCATCTCAATCCGAGGCCAAGTTATGGCAAAAGCAGTGCCATGTTGGTGTATCCTTTGTGCTCAGAAAGGACGACTCTGAGGCATTGCAAAAAAAAAATCCTTGTTTAAATCACTTCACAGGAGACTGGTTGATAATAGACTTTGGTATGATGGAGAAGCAACGGTATGTGAGCACTTTGATCAATGAAAACACAGAGAGTGTTTAGTCCCCTCGGACTCTAGGGGAAGCTATAACGAATGCTTCTTACTGCTCAGAGCTTATGGTATGCTTCTCTTGGTTCCCCCGCATTGCTCTTCTGGGCTTTTTCAAAATCTCTTTGATCCAATTTGAGAAATGGCAGAGAAAAAAGGAGACCATGGAAAGGAAACGAATGGGCGATTCTGCACTGGCTTTTCCCTCCGTTGTTTTAGCAAACCTACCTTGGAACAGAAATTCCCCTCATCAGGTTTTATGGTACCCTCTGCACTGCATGACACTTTCATTTTCTTTGATCATTGGGTTTTATGGTACCTTCTGCATAGATTTATGGCCGTTCAGGGGTGACTTTGCAGTCAGTATGGCGTTAGCCTGGGGTATCTGAATGTGGTTTTGAGCTGCACCTTTTCCTCAGTGTTGAGAATATGTGGAGCGAATGCCAGGTGCAGAACCAGCCAACGTCATGAAGCTCCAAGAAAAATTGCTGCATGTTGGCTGGCACCCGAACTGTGAGAACACCTCTGTGCGAAAAGACGCCTGGTGCCCAGTGGTGGGAAATCTCCTGTCCAAGCTGAACCTGGTTTTAGAACCAGAGCTGTCATGTTAGAACCTGACGCTGCCACCACTCTGGATTCAGGATCCCTTGAGAAGGCCCAGAACACCCTCCCAGGACCTTCAGACTTCCCTTTGGACTGAATGATAGGCATGAGGACCAGGCAGAGTAAACAACAAGGAAATGGTTTATTTTATAGGAGGTCAAACAAACAAGGTGCAGGCATAATAACACTAAGTGGGTGAAAAGAAAAGAAATCAAATGCCCTAACGTGTCTAAATATACTGTCCCTAGCTCACTATCTCAAGTGGCCTTAGACTACTCACCACTCAGGATGAGGGTTTCTTCCCCACTGCAGCCCTGCTTCTGGCCCTGTTCCCTGGGAAGAAGAACAACTCTTCCTTTGTACCAGCTCTTTTATTATAATTCCCCTTTCTCTGTGATTAGCTAATTTTGGCTCCAAAATCTCTCAGGGGTTTCTGGGAGTTGTAAGCCTAGCCTCCTCCCACTGCTACACAGGCTCCCTGGGCCTGCTAGGCCCTACTGGCACAGCCCAGACCATGACAAGAGCGATTCAGAGATTGATTACAGCTGCCTTACACCAAGTCAGACCAATGGACTGTCTAACTTGATAAAGTCTCCTCTCACCTTGATTCTCCACTCTCCTCCTTCACATGCTGAGGCCCCTCCCCCCCTGCTGGATCAGACCACTGGTCCATCTAGTCCACCTAGTCCAGCATCGTGTCTCACACAGTGGCCAACCAGTTCCTCTGGAGGGCCAACAACAGGGTGTAGAAGCTGAGGCCTTCATAAAAACACCAGAAGAGCCCTGCTGGATCAGACCTAGTCCAGACTCCTGTCTCACATAGTGGCAACCAGTTCTTCTGGAGGGCCAACAACAGGGTGTAGAGGTAGAGGCCTACATAAAAACACAAGAAGAGCCCTGCTGGATCAGACCTAGTCCAGCATCGTGTCTCACACAGTGGCCAACCAGTTCTTCTGGAGGGCCAACAAC
>NW_015165438.1:33210-34859 GCF_001447785.1 Gekko japonicus
GATGCTGGACTAGATGGAACACTGGTCTGATCCAGCAGGGCTCTTCTTATGATTTTATGAAAGCCTTGGCCTCTATGCCCTGCTGTTGGCCCTCCAGAGGAACTGGTTGGCCACTGTGTGAGACAGGATTCTGAACTAGATGGACCACTGGTCTGATCCAGCAGGGTTCTTCTTATGTTCTTATGAAGGATTCAGCCTCTATGCCCTGTTGTTGACCCTCCAGAGGAACTGGTTGGCCACTGTGTGAGACAGGATGCTGGACTAGATGGACCACTGGTCTGATCCAGCAGGGCTCTTATGTTCTTATCTTCTCTACCGTTGTCAGTGTTGTGTTGTGGTTAGAGTTTTGGACTATGATCTAGGAGAGCCAGGTTTGACTCCCCTCTAAGCACTATACCATGCTGTGACTGGCCCAAGGTCACCCAGCAGTGTTCATGTGGAGTAGGGAGTCAAACTTAGTTCTCCAGATTAGAATCCACTGCTCTTAACCACTGTACCACACTGAAGGAAATATGACCCTCCATATTCTGCTCCAGGGACATTGGGAGAAGCAGTAGCTGGACAAGATGGATTGGTCTGATCCAGACGGGTTGCCGAGTTAGTCTTTCCGTAGCAGTAGAAAAGACTAAGAGTCCAGTTGTACCTTAAAGACTAACAAAATTTGTGTCAGGGGATGAGCTTTCGTGAGTCACTGCTCGCTTTTGGAGATTCAGCTACAATGGGAGTCCATCTGTCCTTATCTCTTGGAGAGTGGAGTGATTTCACATGCCGAATGACAATAGCAGGTGAATGACAACAGCAGATGAATAACAAAAGCAGGTTTGATTTGGATGAGGTGTGATAGGCAGAGGGGTAGTAGGCATGGAGAAATCAGCATTGGTGGTGAGACGGGAAACCTAGGTCTCGAGTCATTCCAGGAGGATTGCCTTGTCTTCAGCTTCATTATCCAATAGTGCCTGCTATTTGTCATTCACCTGCTATTGTAGTTTGCCTGCTATTATCATTCAGCATCTGAAATCACTCCACTCTCCAAGATATAAGGACAGATAGACTCACTTTCTAGCTATATCTGACAAAATGAGTAGGGGCTCATGAAAGCTCATCCCCTGCGACCTATTTTGTTAGTCTTTAAAGTGCCAGTGGATTCTTGCTCTTTTCTACTGGTCTGATCCAGTACAGCTCTTTTTTTGAAAAGGTCAGCCCATAAAGGAGACTATATCTTATTTGGTTTTGGTTTTGTTTGTTTTTCATCAGAGGCCACTAAAATGTGGAGAGAGAAAAAGTGTATTTAAAAAAATAATAATCAAAGAAGCTTATTTTGTTCCCTCTGCTAGATAAGAGTTATTTATAGTGGAAGAGTCTGAAGGGGTCTATCAGATTTAACAGTTTTTATCATCTTTTTTTTGGAATTAAAAAACCCCCTCTTTAATAAAAGATGAAAGACTATCGTTCCTAGACTACTGACAACGAGTCTTTAAGAAAACATATATAAATTACTTCTCCAATGGTACCTAAGTCCCCATAAATTAGCCCTTATAGAGAGTACAACAGAGAATAAGTGCTGGAGATGTAATAGTTCCTCTGCAGGGGTGTTCCATATTTTCTGGTCTTGCCTCGAAGATTCAAACATTTTTGAAGACGGTGGTAAA
>NW_015165439.1:0-2231 GCF_001447785.1 Gekko japonicus
GACGTTTATTTCTTTTTCTTTATTGTATTCCTGTTTTCCTCTGGGACTTTCTCTATCTAGGTGGTATGCAGGGCAGGCATTGCTTCATGACTCTGGAGTCAGCTGGACAAACATGTCCCCCAAAACGGCCTCTGTCTCTGGCCTGGGAGCGGGGCTGCCCCTGCCTCTGTCTCCTGCAAGCTTTCAACCTTCCACCTACCAACCGGTTTCCTGCCCAAAAACTTAATAATATAAACAGCAGTTCCCACCCAGGAACCAGCTCTCCCTCCTGCAGGATTCTGGGGCAGATCTCCTCATCAACCTTGTTGGATTTCCTGCCCTTTCTCATAGGGCTATTTTGGGGCAGGAACGCACAGGAAAGGCGTTCCGGCTGGCTCCTGAGTTGGCCACGCCCACCAGCAGGAACTCATTAGCATAAGAGGCCACACCCAACAGCAGAAACTCATTGGGATTGGCTACATTAGGGGTGTGTGGCCCAACATGCAAAGGAGTTCCTGCTACAAAAAAAAACCCCTGGGTTTTGACAACAAACAAGGTAAACAGAATAAGAAGGGAAAGGTGGGTGTGGCTGGATGAGCACACTTCTGGTAACATGGGGGTGCGGCCTAATGTGCTAATGAGCTGTCTGGTCAGGGGTGTGGCCCAATATGCTAATGAGTTTCTGCTGTTGGGTGTGGCCTATTATGCTAATGAGTTCCTGCTGGGCTTTTTCTACAAAAAGAGCCCTGCTTTCTTCTAATCAATGTTATAAATTAATTAATTAAATAAAGACACACACCTTCTGTGCAACGGCCTACCTAAAGTTTGATGGGCTCCTCCCATCCAGTCCACAGAAAGTTTAAACCTGCACCTCCACAAGGGCAACCAAGACGGGAGAAGAGACGAGGGCTGCCACCACTCCCCCAACAGGGGCGAGGGTTGGCTCACTTTCAGGCCCCCAGATCCACCGGCCCCGATCCGGCTGATGGGGGAAACCCCGCCCCCCAAACCGCCCTGTCCCCTGCCAAAGCATCCAGCGCAATGACGTCATCCGGAGATGACGTCATCGCGCAGGGTACATTCCGGGGGGGGCACACTCTATCACTCAAGAAAAAACTCTATGTTTACCATAGAGTTTTCCTGTGAATGATAAGAGCCTGACCTGCAACATGCCCTGTGCGATGATGTCACTTCCACGTGATGTCATTGTGGTGCGTGCCCCCCCAAAAAAACCAAGATTAGGAACTGGGATTAAATGGAAGCTTAGAATCCTGGTTATTATGGGTTGTTTTTTTTAATTGTGCTATGCACTGCTTATGCTAGTCATGAGGTACTGGGTCTACCCTCTTTTTCCAGATGGCTTTTACTTAGGTAGCTTGCTTCAACCACTGCCCATCGAGGGTGGAAAGCATCCACGCCTTGCCTCACTGGGTTGGTGTGTGGGGAAAACTAAATCGGTTAAGTTTAGTTTATTCAATTTATATCCCGCCTTATCCCGCAAGCGGGCTCGGGGCGGCTTACAACATGGACAAAACAATAAATAATAATTCGACACTACGTAATGATTCACAAAAGCCTCAGCAATCCCAGTGAAAAATTTCTGATGGCGGGATTGGACAGTGGGCGTCCAAAGGGCTAAAGGAGCGGCTGAAAGTGGTTGTCTCCACAGAGGTGGCCAGACTGCAGCTCGGGAGCCGCATGCGGCTCTTTCACGCAGTCTAATTTAATGTTTAATGTGGAAAGAAATTTTAGAAATATAGAAAGTTTGGGTTTAAAATGAACCAAATAGTTCATAAAATCCATGTACCTGTTTCTGTCATTGCTAGCAAAACAGCAGACAGCCTCGGCCAGTTTGAATCAAACCCCATGATTCTTTGCAAACCCTGTTCCAAGCAAATCTCTTTCTTGGTCAACATTCCATTCCCAGGAAATCTCCACAGATGTGAGACTTGCCAATACCCCCAATTTCCTAGGCAATAAAATGTGTGGCCATTTGGGAAGTTAGCAGACTTCAATCCAAAAGACTAACTTCCTGAGGTACAGGAGTTCACACACCCCATCTCAGAGATAACATCAAAGGACAGTTTATTTCCCATGATTGGGGAACACCTGGAAGAAACAATGACACTGTATTGATCCTGTAAAATGTGTACACTTTTGTTGTGTAAGACCAAGGAAAGGAAGCAGTTTCCTGCAAGACAATTTCAACTTCTAAATGTTAATTTACAACTGTAAATTAAGGGACCTCTTTG
>NW_015165439.1:4086-17774 GCF_001447785.1 Gekko japonicus
CCAGACAATCTTAGGATCTCCTGGCTATTCTACACACAATGCCATACAATTATTACTATTGTTGTTGTTGTTATTGTAGTGGTTAAGTGTAGTGGTTGTTGGTGTAGGGGTTAAGTGTGCGGACTCTAATCTGGGAGAACCGGGTTTGATTCCCCACTCCTCCACTTGCACCTTCCGGATGACCTTGGGCATGCCATCGTTCTGTCAGAGCTGTTCTCTCAAGGGCAGTCCTCGAAAGAGCTCTCTCAGCCCCACCTCCCTCACAGGGTGTCTGTTGTGGGGAGGGGAAGGGAAAGGAGTTTGTAAGCTGCTCTGAGACTCCGAGTGAAGGGCAGGGTATAAATCCAATCTCCTCCTCCTCCTCCTCCTCCTCCTTCTTCTTCTTTTACTATTGTCACGGCTCTGGTGGGGTGTCACCTGACGCTGCCACCACTCTGGTTCCAGGATCCCTTGAGAAGGCCCAGAGAACCCTCCCAAAACCTTCTGACCTCCCTTTTGGCCGAATAATAGGCGTGAGGATCAGGCAGAGAGAACAATGAAAACAGTCAAACAACAAGGTGCAGAATAATAACAGTAAGTGAGTGAAAAGAAAAGAAATCAAATGCCCTAGCGCGTCTAAATACATACTGTCCCTAGCTCACTATCTGCAGTGGCCTTAGACTACTCACCCTTCCCTCCGGATGAGGGTTTCTTTCCACACCAGCCTTCCTTCTGGCTCTGCTCTCTGGGGAGAAGAACAGCTCCTCCAGCTGCTCCAGATCTTTTATTCCAAGCCCTCCTCATTTCCCATTGGTCAATTTTGGCTCCAAAACCTCTCAGGGGCTTCTGGGAGTTGTAGGCCCAGCCTCACGTACTGCTAGCCAGGCTCCCTGGGCCTAGTAGGCCTCCGGTGGCACAGCCCAGATCATGACAACTATCATCATCATCATCCCCAGTTCCTTCTCCGCAACATCCCTCCCACCTTCTGATTTCGGATTTAACAACCCGGAGATCGCTAGTCGAACTCGTATGTAGCGGAGGGCGCTTTGACTCACGAAAGGTTGGGGTTGCCAGCTCAAGGCTGGGGGACACCTGGAGATTTTGGAGGTGGGGCCTCGGGAGGGGAGGGATTAGGGAGGGGAGGGACTGCCACAGGGTCCAATGCCACAGAGCCCACCCTCCAAAGCAGCCGTTTCCCCCAGGCGAACTGATCTCGGTCGGCTGGAGATCAAGTGTAATAGCAAGAGATATCCAGGCGCCACCTGGAGACTGGCAACCCGACGAAAGCTTATGCTCTGCAACTTTTGTTGGTCTCTAAGGTGCTAATGGACTCATGTCTAGCTTTTCTCCTACAGACCTATACGGCCACCCTCTGGAACTGCCTTCTTACCAACGTACCTTCTTAAAGGTCTTAAAAGTTGCCACTGGACTCTAAATGTACCTTCCCAGTTGTTATAGATACAGAGAGGAGGTGGGAAGTACACGGCCCAGAAACCGCAGACATCTCCGAAGCCACAGAGGGCGGAAGAAGAATACCAAGCAAGACAGGCGAAGGAAGTTGTCTTAGCCAGTTTGGTGTCGTGGTTTAAGTGTGCGGACTCTTAGTGGCTATTAGCCACAAGGTATAGATGGAACACTCTGTCTGAGGCAGTGATGCTCTGTATTCTTGGTGCTTGGGGGAACAACAGTGGGAGGGCTTCCGGAGTTCTGTCCCCACTGGTGAACCTTCTGAGGGCACCTAGGTTTTGGCCACTGTGTGGTTCACAGTGTTCGACTGGATGGGCCATTGGCCTGATCCAACATGGCTTCTCTTATGTTCTTATAGATGGAATATTGTGTCTGGGGCAGTGATGCTCTATATTTGGGGGGGGCAACAGTGGGAGGGCTTCTAGAGTTCTGGCCCTGCTGGTGGACCTTCTGATGGCACTGGGGTTTGGGCCACTGTGTGGCACAGAGTGTTGGACTGGATGAGCCACTGGCCTGATCCAACATGACTTCTTTTCTGTTCTTCTGTCTGGGACAGTGATGCTCTGTCTTTTTGGCGCTTGGGGGAGGGCAACAGTGGAAGGGCTTCTGGAGTTCTGGTCCTGCTGGTGGACCTCCTGATGGCACCTGAGGTGTTGGCCACTATATGACACAGAGTGTTGGACTGGACAGGTCACTGGCCTGATTCAACATGGCGTCTCTTATGTTCTTATGAATAGAGGTGGTTTTGCCCTTGCCTGCCTCTGCGTAGCAACCCTGGACTTCCCTGGTGGTCTCCCATCCAAGTACTAACCAGGGCCCACCCTGCTTCGCTTCTGCAATCTGATGAGAATGCGCTCGCCTGGGCCACCACCTGCCAGATAACTCCACACCCTCTGGAAACCTGTACAAATCAGCAGCAGGAACCCGAACGGTTGCAGGCGCCACAAAGGCAGCCGAGGAGCACACACCTCTCTGTCCAGCACCTTCTCCTCGGAGACGTTCAACCGTACCGCCTTCCCATCCAGGTAGAACCACTCCGCATCTGTCCCACTCAAGCTCAGGTGGATGGTGTCGCTCTCCAGGTCGCCGAAGACTGTCAGGTAGGATACCAAGGTGCCGAAGGGACTGTTCTCCGGGATCTCGGTGAAGATGTTGCTACCCCCGCTGCACTGGTCCGCTACCGCTGGAAACGACACAAGAGAGGAGGGTCGGAAGGCGTCACTGTGAATTTGGCTCTCTTGGTGCTGCTAATTAAGCATTAGAGGCTTTGGGGGGGGGGATGCTTCTTGCACAACCAAGCAGGAGAAAGAGAGCACATCTAGCTTTGGAAGAAGTGCAGAAAAGGGCAACTTGAATGATAAAACGGTTGGAAGACTTTCTCTATGAAGAAAGGTTAACGTGCTCGGGGCTCTTTAGTTTGGAGAAACGACGGCTGAGGGGTGACATGATCGAGGTTTATAAGATTATTCTTGTCTCTCTGTCCAGCCTGAACCTGCAAGATGGAGCTCTTCTGCAGGGCCTGCAAGATGGAGCTCTTCCACCAGGCTTTCAATTAGGAGCCGCCGCTATCACTAGTAAATATTACTAGTAACCTGTAGAGCCTGGTTCCTGGTGAATTATCAGCAGCCTGTGCGCGTCGAGTAAGATCAATGTTGGAAATGAACCCCACATATATCCCCAAGAGCACTTCGGTCGGGGACCCAACACCGCCTGGTGATCCCAGGCCCCCGGGAGGTAAAGCTTGCTGCGACAAGGGCTAGATCCTTCTCAGTGGCGGCCCCTACCTGGTGGAACAAGCTCCCGGAGGAGATCAGGGCCCTGCGGGATCTTATGCAGTTCTGCAGGGCCTGCAAGACGGAGCTCTTCCGCCAGGCTTTTGTATAGGGGCCGCCGCTGCCACCACCACCAATGGTGGCGATACCATCGGGATCAGGGATCGCCCTTGGAAGCAGCATGGCACGGACAATATGGGATTGGCTGGATCTATCTGCTGGACAGTGTCACCCAATGGGGAAGGCTGAGGATGCCATTAAAACCACTCAAAAACCATCATGTTTACAGAAAGCACTTTATTATTGTTATTGGTATTATTATGTATGATTTTATTGTTTTATCTGGTTTTCTGTATGGGCTTATGCCCCTTGTAAGCCGCCCTGAGCCTGCTCGCGGGGAAGGAGGGGTAAAAATGCCTAAATAAATAAATAAATATGGTACGCACTCACGCAGCACTGCCGCTGTTGTGATATTGGAAGAACACCGCTAGCACTTAATATGTAATATTGTACTGTTTTAATCAACTGTTTTAATGAACTGTTTTAATGATTTGATGGTTGATCTGTGTTTTATTTTGTGTAAGCCGCTCTGAGCCCATTCTTGTGGGGTAAGGTGGGATATAAATCAGAATATAAATAAATAAATATAAACCTCGTGGCTTTGGGGACCCCTGACTCACCTGTGATGAGATGGAAGGTCATGTAGACGGCATGGAGGAGGACTCCGCATGTCAAAGGAGGCATATTTTGCAGCCACAAGACCCAGCGGCAGGGGGGGAGCCGTTCTCACATGCAGAAGTGCAGGCGCAGGGTCCCAGCAGCGGCCAAAAGCAAGTTCCCTGCAGGAGAGAAAGAAAACCCATTGATGGCCTGATGCAGCTTTGGTTTCTCTTATGTTGTTATGAGAGGAGGTGCTTAGGAGAACAGAGTTCCCCCAAAAGCCCAAAATGCTGATGCTCCCAGATGAGGAGGAGCCTAGGGTTGCCAACTCAGAGACTGCTAAATTGCAATGGATAATGAAGCTCAAGATAGTGCATCCTCCTGGACTGAATCAAGACCTTGGTTTCCTGTCTCATTACCAAGGCTGATTTCTCCATGCCTACGACCTTTCTGTGTATCACACCTAATTCAATCACACCTGCTCTCGTCATTCACCTGATATTGTTATTTGCCCGAAATCACTCCACTCTCCAAGATATAGGACACATGGATTCACATTCTAGATGTGTCTTCAAAAGTGAGCAGTGAGTCACAAAAACTCCTCCCCTGCCACAAATTTTGTTAGTCTTGAAGGTGTTCCTGGACTCTTGCTCTTTGCTACTGCTACAGACAGACTAACACGGTGACCCATCTTGATCTATCTCCATGGTGGGGAAAGAATTTTCAGAAATATAGAAGGTTTGGGTTTAAAATGAACCAAATAGTTTTATGAAATCCATATACATATCTGTCTCTGCCCTTGCTAGAAAAAAAACATGCTTGACCTTTCTTTCACTGAAGAGGTAACACATTCAAATTCATCTCTCTGATAACATCAAAGGACAGTTCATTTCCCACATTGGGGAACACCTGGAAGAAACAATGACACTGTATTGATCCTGTAAAATGTGTACACTTTTGTTGTGTGAGACCAAGGAAAGGAAACAAATTTCCTGCAAGACAATTTCAACTTCTAAGTGTTAAGTTACAACTGTAATCTGATTATTGAGGGACCCCTTTGATCACTGGGTATAAATACTGGTAAAATCCAACAGATCAGCGCTGACTCTTGGTAGGAGTCAGTCCGAGAGGCCTCTCGTTCGCACATGCATGGGGTGGGGGAAATTTTGCTTGCATGTTTATTTTTCTGTGCATTCTATCAATGTTTAGGAAATAGGATTTCTACTGTGTGGCAGGCTGGCATAGCGTCTTGCGGTCATCTTGCCAGACAAATCTCTGAATGTTTTTTTATAATAAAGATAAGTTTTATTTTAAGAAGAGACCTTTGAATGTCTCTGCCAGAGCCTTAGTGATTTCCAAGCTTACACTTCTGCCTTAGGTAAGGAGGCAAACACACAGGAGACACACGAACCAGAGGGGGGAGAGTGTGGGTGGCATGGGTAAACACACTTTCACAAACATGTGCAGCCATCCACATTTTTCTTACAACACATGGAAGGCGACATCCATCAACTTTGAGATATAAAGGCAGATGGACTCACTTTCTACCTGTATCTGAAGAAGTGAGCCGTGACTCACGAAAGCTCCTCCCCGCCACAAATGTTGTTAGTCTTTAAGGGGCTCTTGGACTCTTGCCCTTTTCCACTGCTACGGAAAGACTAACACAGCGAACCATCTTGATTTTCCTCAACGGAAGTCGCTGGAAGATCAGTTGGGATTCTGGGTGTTAAACAGTGGGGGTGCCATGGATGAACAGACTCCCCGTCTAGTGATCAGCTCTACTTTATTCAGTGATTTCAGCAAGAAGAAGGCTGTGGACCAGAGCCTCAGCTGGGTTATATTGCCTGCAGTGGCCACACCCCACTCTCAACCATAGGCTGTTTTCAAAACTTTGCACCTTGATTGGTTCCTGCCAGAATCCTGTTGGCCCCAAGCTCACCCTGTCTCTGGCAGCACAGTCCTGCAACGTTTCAGTCCCAATACATAACACTGGGAGATTTCCAGATACCATCTGGAGGACGCCCACAACTAGAGAGATACACTGTGAGTAAGAGTGATTTTTTTCGTCTGTTACCTGGAGGACGCCGGCAGCCCTACCTGTAGACACCAAGTCCCAGCGACTTGACTTCTCTGCATCCTGCTTTCTTGCATCCCTGCATGGACTGCAGGCACCCAGCAGAGAGAGACCCCCGAACGGCCAGCCAGAGCTTGCACCGGCCAAAGCAATGCAAAGCGAGACCGCAGACGGGGCCAGCCGCTGTTTCTGGCCTGGGTCGAACTCCCTTCTGTTTATTTGTCCAAAATCCCCCCTGGACGACGACCCAGCGAGGTTTGCAGGATCTCCCGGCGGGAGACGCAGAGAAGCAAGACATAAGACAGTCTGGAGCTGCCTTGGGGAACTGAGCGCCGAACCCTCTTTGCAGCGCCGGCAAAGAAGAGCCGAGCGAATGCGCGTCTGTCTGTCTGCAAACGCGGGGAGAGCAGGGAGCGAGCATGTGCAGAGTGCCTTTCTGGCTGCCAGCCTCCCCGCGTGGGCTGGGCGGGACCCAGGATCAGGTCTGCGTTCTCTTCCAATAGCCGTTGCAGAGCGGGGAGGGAAAGTGGATTGGGGCCTTTGCATTAGAAGAAGAAGAGATTGGATTTATACCCCGCCCTTCACTCGGAGTCACTGAACGGCTTACAAACTCCTTTCCCTTCCCCTCCCCACAACAGACACCCTGTGAGGAAGGTGTGGGTGAGAGAGCTCTGTCGAGGACTGCCCTTGAGAGAACATCTCTGAAAGACCTTGTGACTGACCCAAGGTCACACCAGTAGCTGCATGTGGAAGAGTGGGGAATCAAACTCAGTTCTCCCAGATTAGAGTCCATGCACTTAACCACTACATCAAACTGGCTCTCAGAGGAAAGGGAGTCCCCCCTTCCCTTTCCATTCCTTATTTCCTTACTTTATTTATACCCTAGCTTTTTCCCCAGTGGGGACCCAGAGGGGCTTATGCTGTCCTCCTCGCAACAACCCTGTGAGGCAGGCCAGGCTGAGAGCCTGTGGCTTGCGTGAGGTCACCCAGGGAACTTCGGCGGCAGAGCAGGATTCGAGCCTGGGTCTCCCACCAGAACCTGGTCTGACCCTCTAACCACCACCCCACAGGGGCTCTCTTGGCTCCCGGGTGGCTTGATAGGCAATTCTGCTGCTCTCAGTAGGGGTGCCAACCTCCAGGTGGGACCTGGAGATCCCCCCCCCTATACCCCTGATTCCCAGGCTACACAGATCAGCTGCCCTGGAGGAAACGGTTGCTTTGGAGAGAAGACTCCGTGGCATTGTCCCCGGCTGAGGTCCCACCCTAAACCCTGCCTTCCCCGGGCTCCACCCCCAAGTCTCCAGGAGATTCTCAACCCAGAACGGGAAGTTCGAGTCCAGGGGCACCTTTAAGGACAACAGTTCCGCAGGGCCCGTAAAACGGAGCTCTTCTATTAAGTCACTCGCTTAACAAAGTAGTCGGAGAGTGACTCAGCAAAGATTCAGCTTTATTCATCAACTCGAACACAACTCCAACACGGATCAACATCTGTTAGCCAGAACACCTTTTACATTGCAGCTGTCCTGCTTTTAAACTCTCCCGGCTAATGTAGCCACGCCTACTCTGCATTTACCAACCAATAAGGTTGCACGCATAAGGACCGATCACGGACGTTCCCGCTCAGGGAGCTTGCTGAGAAGTGATTGGTTAGGTGCTTCCTGGGCTAGCAATGTGATTGGATGGATTTGGATCCTACCCCAGGACGAAGCTTAACATAGCATTTCAATTAGATGTTTTCATCACACGTTATGCATTCAATGGCAGCTATTGAATACGTTACATCTTCCACCAGGCTTTCGATTAGTAGCCGCCGCTGACCAATTGTGCCACCGGAACATGCTGTGGCCCACATAAATGTCGGTTCGATACTGCCATTTGGGAGGGGATTGTTTACCAATCCTGCCATCACTTGCATTGCTTCTCTTAGATTTTATGACGTTCCGCAGGGCTTTTTTTGTAGAAAAAGCCCAGCAGGAACTCATTAGCATAATAGGCCACACCCAACAGCAGACACTCATTAGCATATTAGGCCACACCCTTGACATCACAGCCCATTAGCATATCAGGCCGCACCCCCATGTTACCAGAAGTGTGGTCATCCAGCCACACCCACCTTTTGCTTCTTATTCTGTTTACCCTGTTTGTTGTCAGAACCCAGGGCTTTTTTTTGTAGTGGGAACTCCTTTGCATGTTAGGCCACACACCCCTAACGTAGCCAATCCTAATGAGTTTCTGCTGTTGGGTGTGGCCTGTTATGCTAATGAGTTCCTGCTGGGCGTGGCCAACTTGGGAGCCAGCCGGAACTCCGTTCCTGTGCGTTCCTGCCCAAAAATAGCCCTGATTCCGTAACTGTCTGGGTATCTTTTATTGTATTTTAGTTTTAATGTTGTTCGCCGCCTTGAGCCGGTTTCCCGGCGAGGCAGGATATAAATTCAAAAGAATAAATAAATAACAACAAAGTGTAATTCTGGGCACAGGCTTCCATGTGCATGCACACTTCCTCAGACCACAGGCCCACGAAAAGCTTTTACCCAGAATTACACTTTGTTGGTGTTATGGCTGGCCCACCGGACTCTATCTTCGTAGGAGAACGGAGTTTGGGTCCGGGGGCACCGTTAAGAGCCACAAAGCGTAATGCTCAAAATGTAGCAGACTCAGAACAAAGCTCGCGTGAGGTACGGGTGCCAGCCTCCAGGTGGGGCCTGGGGATCCCCCAGTATTACAGCTCATCTCCAGACTACAGAGATCAGTTCCCCGGGAGAAAGTGGATGCTTTGGAAGGTGGACTCTCTGACTTTTGAGAAGAAGAAGAAGAAGAGATTGGATTTCTACCCCGCCCTTCACTGGGAGTCTCAGAGCGGCTTACAAACTCCTTTCCCTTCCCCTCCCCACTCCGTAACTGTCTGGGTATCTTTTATTGTATTTTAGTTTTAATGTTGTTCGCCGCCTTGAGCCGGTTTCCCGGCGAGGCAGGATATAAATTCAAAAGAATAAATAAATAACAACAAAGTGTAATTCTGGGCACAGGCTTCCATGTGCATGCACACTTCCTCAGACCACAGGCCCACGAAAAGCTTTTACCCAGAATTACACTTTGTTGGTGTTATGGCTGGCCCACCGGACTCTATCTTCGTAGGAGAACGGAGTTTGGGTCCGGGGGCACCGTTAAGAGCCACAAAGCGTAATGCTCAAAATGTAGCAGACTCAGAACAAAGCTCGCGTGAGGTATGGATGCCAGCCTCCAGGTGGGGCCTGGGGATCCCCCAGTATTACAGCTCATCTCCAGACTACAGAGATCAGTTCCCCGGGAGAAAGTGGATGCTTTGGAAGGTGGACTCTCTGACTTTTGAGGAGAAGAAGAAGAAATTGGATTTATACCCAGCCCTTCACTGGGAGTCTCAGAGGGGCTGACAAACTCTTTTCCCTTCCCCTCCCCACAACAGGCACCCTGTGAGGCAGGCAAGGTTGAGAGAGCTCTGACAGAAACTGCTCTTTTTCAAGGACAGCTGTGCCAGAACTATGGCTTACCCAAGGTCATCCAGCAGCTGTATGTGGAGGAGTGGGGAATCAAACCTGGTTCTCCCAGATTAGAGTCCACGCACCTAACCAGGACACCAAGCTGGCTCTCGACCCTGCTTGGCTTCTGGGATCTTACAAGATCGGACTCGCCTGGGCCATCCAGGTCGAGTCAAGAGTCGGTTCAGAGGTGATTTGCCCTTGCCTGCCTCTGCGTAGCAACCAGTGTTCCCCCTAAGCTGAGTTAGTGTGAGATAGCTCACAGTTTTTTAGGCTCCAGCTCACCCATTTTTGTCTTGGCTCAGGAAGGAGGGCTCTCAAGCAAACTGATTCATGCGGCAGCCAAATCGCTCGCTCACAACTTTAATGCTGGTAGCTCACAAAGGAGGATTTTTGCTCTCCAGACTCCACAGCTTAGAGGGAATGTTGGTAGCAACCCTGGGCTTCCTTGGTGGTCTGGTCTCCCATCCAAATACTAACCAGGGCCGACCCTGGGCATCAAGATATCCCAAGTAACTGGCAACTATCCAGGACGGCAAACGAAAAGTGTTTCTCCAAGAATCACAAGCCGGCCAGAGCAAGCAAATGTCTTATTTATTCACTCAGTTCATTGAAAGCATTTGTTAGCCACACCTTCTGCCTTACAGAACTTTTATGATGTAAACCAGGGGTGGCCAAACTGTGTCTCACGAGCCACACGTCGCTCTTTCACACATGTTGTGCGGCTCCCGGCAGGAAGCGAAGGGGAGGCACACTTTCTCTCCCTCCCATCTCTTTGCTTTCCTTGTTTCGCTCTCTCCTTCTCTTTCTTTCCACCTCTTTCATTCTTTCTTTCCATCTCTCTCTCTCTCTCTTAGACAAATAAATATCATTAGCAAACAAATATAATTGTACAAATACATATCATTGGCCCCGGTCACACAAGCCGGGTATCGCGGGGGGGAGGTGTGACTAATTGCCCCGGCGCAGTTCGAGCCACGATTACGCGATCAGACGCGCCGGCAGCACACCACAGGTCCTTCCCTATGCGCCGGCAAGTAAATGAGGAACCGGAGGGGAATGCCGCGCGCCGGCGCAATCACACCACGGGCGACTGGAGGCAGCCCGTAGCAAACGTTTACTAGTACCTTGGAGGTACGAGTTTTTTAAGGCGCATTGTCGGCGGTAAGCCACGGGTGCACTCCACTTCCCAGATGTTGGGGTGTGATTGCGTCCGGATAATCCGCCCACCATCCGTGCCTCTCCCGCTGCAACTTTGCCGTGTGACCGGGGCCATTATAAATATCTGTTTTTAAGCCTTTTGTTTTTAATGTTGGCAGTCTCATTTATAATGTTAAAAAAAGGAAATGGGCCTATTTTGAAAATAAAAACGTGTGTGTGATGTTTGTTCATGCCTTGAGGCTCTCAAACACCTGACGTTTATTCCATGTGGCCCTTTCGTTGAGCAAAGTCTGGCCACCCCTGGAGTAAACAAAGAGATAACCTTTTTTTAAAAAAAAAAAAAAACCACAATTTAAACATCACAATTTATGACAGCCAAGAAACTGAAAACAAATCAATCAAACACCGTCCTAAATAAATAACACT
Organism: Gekko japonicus; assembly: GCF_001447785.1. NCBI lineage: Eukaryota > Metazoa > Chordata > Lepidosauria > Squamata > Gekkonidae > Gekko > Gekko japonicus. Next base: position 15,141 of record NW_015165439.1, read on the forward strand.
GTGTTCAGCTGCCTCCTAAAGGCCGAAAAGGGATCCTATAAAGAGGATCGTTTTGGTGTGTTTTTTAGCATGTCTCAGAGGACGGAATGGCTCCTTTCTTGACGTAACTTAACTGTCTGCTGAACTTGGGCCAAATTGCCTTTCTTAAAATGTAACTATTCCAGGCACCCCACGCAACAGATGTTGTGTTAATGTGACATCCTGTCCTTTGTGTAACACCCCCATTTTCCGCTGGCTGTCCGCAAAGCCCTGCTGGATCCAAATGGAGCGGCCACAGTTCCTTTCCCGGGTCAACGCAAGAGCCGGGCTTTCCTTACAGGACTTCAGAAGCAGTCGGACAGACAGAAATGTAGCCGCAGAAGCTTTCCTTGGTGGAGGAAAACTGATTTGCGGTGTTGACGCTTAATGTTCTCTCTAGGCAGAGATGACAGTGTTTGCAGGTTGGTGACAACGTTCAGCAGACGTGCAACAAAGTTTGAGTCCAGTGGCACCTTTAAGACCAAGAAAGTTTAATTCTGGGTATACCCGACTTTGTTGGTCTTTAAACTTTGTTGGTCTTAAAGGTCTCACTGGATTCAAACCTTGTTCTGTTGTTTCAGAGCAACATACCTACCCACCTGAGTCATTCAGCAGGTGTAATACAGCTATTGGCCAAGAGAACGATAAAGGTCCTTTTCTGCTGAGCACTGCCACAGCTGGATCGTGAGCACCCTTTTACACCCAGTTTGGTGTCGTGGTTAAGTGCGCAGACACTAATCTGGGAGAACTGGGTTTGATTCCCCACTCCTCCACATGAAGCTGCTGGTGTGACCTTGGGTCAGTCACAAGTTATTTCAGAGCTGTTCTCTCAAGGGCAGTTTCTGTCAGAGCTCTCTCAGCCCCACCTACCTCACAGGGTGTCTGTTGTGGGGAGGGGAAGGGAAAGGAGATTGTAAGCCGCTCTGAGACTCCGAGTGAAGGACGGGGTATAAATCCAATCTCCTGCTGCTTGCAAACACGATCCACATTTTTAAACAGAATTTTATTAGTTTATATATAGAAAGGGGGGAAGGGAAAATAAGAGGGGGAATTCCAAATTAATATTCTGCATGCAAATCCTCTCCTGAAAGTTTCACAGCTTTTTTTACCATCTTTCTTATTGTTCTTCATTTAGTCTTAGTTTCTTAGTATTTATGGTTTAACCGATCATAAAACGTCCTCCTCCATGGTCCCATAAATTCTTCTTCCATTTTTCCTTTTCGTATATTTGTCAGTCTGTCAATTTCAGCACATTTTAACAGGGCAAGCATGTCTGTAACACGTACTGTGCAGGAACACCAGGATTTCTGGTCAGAAACACGTGAAGCTTGTGTGTCACAGAAACATCTCTAACCACCCAAGCCCAGAAGTTGGTTAGGTGCAATTAAAGCAGGACGCAGGTGTTTCTAGATAAGTGTGTGTGAATGTGTCAGAACCCACAGCCAACAACGTAGTACATGCTTATCAGGAAAAGTAATACTTTATTGAAGAGCTATAGATGCATTAACATAGGCACTGTTAAGAATGGCGGCTGCCCGTTGGGCATAATAGGTTATAGGGTATTCGTCAGTGTTCCCTCTAAGCTGAGTTCGTATGAGCTTGCTCATAGTTTTTTAGCCTCCGGCTCACACATTTTTGTCTTCGCTCAGGAAGGAGGGCTCCGGAGCCAACTCATTTATGCAGCAGCCAAATTGCTTGCTCACAACTTTAACGCCTGTGGCTCACAAAGCAGAATTTTTGCTCAGAAGACTCCACACCTTAGAGGGAACATTGGTATTTGTATGCACACACCCCCGCCCTGGCCAATTAACCACACTCCCGCGCACGGGAGAAGGCGCTCCAGCCCTTTATGCCGAAGCTGGGAACCAAGCTCGCTCCCACGGTTCCCTTGGAAGTAGACATCAACATCCCACCACCTGCAGAACTTAGAGATAAGCGTTACAGCAGCGAAGAAGCCCAGAAGGAATGCAAAAGCGATTAGAGCACTAGACAAAATCTGGCTCTCATCAAACGACAAACTGATCCAGAAACTGTATAAATTTTTATGTGAAGAATATATGAAAGAAGAACATACAAAGAATAATATGGAAGCATGGATGAGAGACATAGGTCATACAATTCAATAAGAAAATTGGTTAAGGATCTGGAAATCTCTTAAAGTTATGAGGGCAACTAGTTTCAAAGAAAATGTTTTTAAAATGTTCCACAGATGGTATTGGCCACCAGAAAGGATTGCAAAATGTTACCCAAACTGTTCTAATATTTGCTGGAAATGCAAAACAAATGGGGGAACATTCTATCATATGTGGTGGCGATGTATAAGAGTACAGAAATATTGGAAGAATATACAGAAGATAATACAGGAAATGGTAAAGGTGAAAATGGACTTAGTGCCTGAAATATACTTGCTAAATATAATTCCAGAAGGTCTTAGTTATAATGAAAAATACTTAATACTATATATAATCACAACTGCAAGAATACTATGGGCAAAATATTGGAAGCAAGATAACATACTCAATAAAGATGAAATAATAGAGAGATTGATGAGAGTAGCTGAAATGGACAAACTAAGTTTAATGTTACAGGGGGGAAATGAAGAAATTTTTATAAAAA
>NW_015165439.1:18011-27062 GCF_001447785.1 Gekko japonicus
GTCCTCAAAAGAGCTCTCTCAGCCCCACCTACCTCACACGGTGTCTGTTGTGGGAAGGGGGAGGGGAAGGAGATTGTAAGTTTGGTGAGTGGCTTATCTTATGCTTTTATGTCTGGGGCAAGGGATGCTCTGTATTCTTGGTGCTTGGGGGGGCACAGTGGGAGGGCTTCTGGAGTTCTGGCCCCACTGCTGGACCTCCTGAGGGCACCTGGTGTTTTTGGCCCCTATGTGAGACAGAGTGTTGGACTGGAGGGGCCATTGGCCTGATCCAGCACTGACTTCTCTTATGTTCTTATGTCTGGGGCAAGTGATGCTCTGAATTCTTGGTGCTTGGGGGGAGGGGCAACATTGGGAGGGCTAGTGTCCTGGCCCCACTGCTGGACCTCCTGATGGCCCCTGGTATTTCTGGCCACCGTGTGACACAGAGTGTTGGACTGGATGGTCCACTGGCCTGATCCAACATTGGCTTCTCTCATGTTCTTATGTTCTGTTTGGTGTGGTGGTTAAGTGTGCAGATTCTTCTTCTTCTTCAGGAGTTCTGGCCCCGCTGGTGGACCTCCTGATGGCCACTGTGTGACACAGAGTGCTGGACTGGATGGGCCACTGGCCTGATCCAACATTAGCTTCTCTTATGTTCTTATGTCTGGGGCCAGTGATGCTCTGTATTCTAGGTGCTTGGAGGGGGGGCAACAGTGGGGGGGCTTCTTGTGTCCTGGCCCCACTGCTGGACCTCCTGATGGCACCTGGTGTTTTTGGCCCCTATGTGAGACAGAGTGTTGGACTGGAGGGGCCATTGGCCTGATCCAGCACTGGCTTCTCTTATGTTCTTATATCTGGGGCAAGTGATGCTCTGTCTTCTGGGGGCCTGGGGGGGGGACAACAGTGGGAGGGCTTCTAGCATCCTGGCCCCACTGATGGACCTCCTGATGTCACCTGGTATTTCTGGCCACTGTGTGACACAGAGTGTTGGACCGGATGGGCCACTGGCCTCATCCAACATTGGCTTCTCTTATGTTCTTATGTTCTGTTTGGTGTGGTGGTTAAGTGTGCAGATTCTTCTTCTTCTTCTGGAGTTCTGGCCCCGCTGGTGGACTTCTTGATGGCCACTGTGTGACACAGAGTGTTGGACTGGATGGGCCACTGGCCTGATCCAACATGGGCTTCTCTTATGTTCTTGGTGTAGTGGTTAAGCAAACTCTAATCTGGAGAACCAAGTTTGAGTCCCTGCTCTTCCTCCACGTGAAACCTGCTGGGTGACCTTGGGTCAGTCACAAGTTCTCTCAGAGCTCTCTCAGCCCCGCCGACCTCACGGGGTGTCTGTTGTGGGGAGGGGAAGGGAAAGGAGTTTGTCAGCCGCTCTGAGACCCCTTTGGGTAGTACAAATTGGGGTATAAAAACCAAGTCTTCTCCTTCTTCTCCTTATGTTCTTAAGTCCAGGGTTGCTACGCAGAGGCAGGCAATGGGAAGCCGCCTCTGAACATCTCTTGCCTTGGCCTGGATGGCCCAGGGTAGCCGAGTCTCATCAGATTTTGGAAGCTAAGCGGGGTTGATCCTGGTTACTACTTGGATGGGAGACCGCCTGGGAAATCCACCAGGGTCACTACACAGAGGCAGGCAAGGGCAAACCGCCTCTGAACATCTCTTGCCTTGGCACTACAGCGTTCAGTGTTCCCTCTAAGCAGAGTCAGTGTGAGCTAGCTCACGGTTTTTTAGCCTCCGGCTCACACATTTTGGTCTCAGCCCAGGAAGGATGGGGCTCCAGAGCAAGCTAATTGAGGCAGCAGGTGGCCTCTATGGCCCCTTCCAGCTCTATGATTCTATGGGGTTAGAATCATAGAGTTGGAATGGACCTCCAGGGGTCATCTAGTCCAACCCCCTGCACAAGGCAGGAAATTCACAAATACCTCCCCCTCCACACCCCCGGTGACCCCCTGCTCCATGCCCAGAGGATGGCAAAAAAACCCTTCCAGGATCTCCAGCCAAACCGGCCTGGAGAAAAATGGCTTCCTGACGCCAACGTGGCGATCGGCATTTCCCTGGGCATGCAAGAAAGGGCCACGCGAACTGAGCACTAGGGAAACCCTCCCTGCCCTCCCTCTCTCGATCTGCCTCTGAACATCTCTTGCCTTGGCACTACAGAGTTCAGTGTTCCCTCCAAGCAGAGTCAGTGTGAGCTAGTTCACGATTTTTTAGCCTCCCTCTAAGCTGAGTTAGCGTGAGCCAGCTCACAGTTTTTTAGCCTCCGGCTCACACCTTTCTGTCTCAGCTCAGGAAGGGAGGGCTCGAGAGCAAACTGATTTATGCAGTAACCAAATCGCCCACTCACAACTTCAATGCCAGGAGCTCACAAAGTAGAATCTTTGCTCACAGGACTCCACAGCTTAGAGGGAGCATCGGTTGCTATACGTCACCTGCAACCACTGTTCCCTCTAAGCTGAGTTAGCTTGAGCTAGCTCATAGTTCTTTAGCCTCCGGCGCACACATTTTTATCTCGGCCCAGGAAGGAGGGCCCCGGAGCAAACTGATTTCTGCAGCAGCCAAGCCGCTCGCTCACAACTTGCATGCCAGGAGCTCACAAAGTAGAATCTTTGCTCACAGGACTCCACAGCTTAGAGGGAGCATTGCCTGCCACTGAATGGCATTTTCTTATATTTATTTATTTATTATTTACATTTCTATCCCGCCCTCCCCGAAGGCTCAGGGCAGCTAACAAGGCATATTGCCGAATAAAACAATAAAACAGTACAAAATATTAAAAATACATCACAATTAATAAACAATTTTGCTGCTCCTCTGAACCAAATCCAAAGTTCCACTTTCTAAAAGCAAGATGACCGTCCCCTAAACATCCCGTTCTCGCCCATGATGCAGAAATCTTCTACCACCCTCTTGTGTCATTCTGATCAAAACCACACATCCTGACTTTGGACCTGCATGAACAGCCCAAGCAAGGCTTCTGCCCGGTTGATTTTGACCTTGAGTAGGCCAAGGCCCTGCTAACCTTTGGCTAGAGGTCAGCGACTGCGCTACCTGGGATGTTGGGGACAGGTGGGAGGGAAGGCAGGGCAGACATCGTCAGAACTAAGAATAGTTTGGCCCCAGGAGTGCAGAATGGGATGTTCTTGGCTAAAACGAGGTAGCAGAGCAGGCGGCCGGCCACGAGGCCTCGCTCTCTGGCTGCAGGTAATTGGGATCATCTGGCGTTTCGCAGAGCCCGGCACGGGCGGGATTAGAGCATCACGTACGTGGCTGAGGACAGAGATGTTCCATTTTGGGAAATTTGGAAGTCACGGGAGAAATAATTTGGGGCGAAAAGATGGAGATGGGCAGTGTTCCCTCTAAGCTGAGCTCGTGTGAGCCAGCTCACAGTTTTTTAGCCTCCGGCTCGCATGTCGTTGTCTCGGCTCAGGCAGGAGGGCTCCGGAGCGAACTGATTTATGCAGCAGCCAAAGCGCTCGCACACAACTGTAATGCCAGGAGCTTACAAAGCGGGATTTTGGCTCACAGGACGCCACAGCTTAGAGGGAGCGTTGGATATGGGGGTGGAGTGTCAGCGTACTTATCACACCAAAGGGAGACTGTTGCAAGCTGCTTTGGGGTGAAAAGTAGGAGATAAATAAAATTATTACTGCATATGGGTTTGAAAGTTGGACAATGAAGAAGGCTGACTGGAAGAAAGTGGTGAAAAGCCCAGTAGCGCCTTTAAGACTAACAAACTTCCTTGTAGCGTCAGCTTTCAAGAAACACAGCTCTCCTCATCAGATGCATGGAGGGAATGAAGAAACTGGCCAGAGATATATAGATGGTAAGGGGAGGGGCGAGAGGATGCAGAAAGTGAATGTAAAGCAGTTGCAAAAGTCACGCAAAAGGTAGAATGTGCAATCCAGTTGCAAACAGACTAACACAGTTAACTCCTCAGGAAGAAAGTAGACGCCTTTGAAATGTGGTGTTGGAGAAGAGGAAGAGGAGGAGGAGGAGGAGCAGGAGGAGGAGGGGAGGAGATTGGATTGATACCCCGCCCTTTATTCGGAGTCTCAGAGCGGCTGGCAAACTCCTTTCCCTTCACCTCCCCACAACAGACGCCCTGTGAGGCAGGTGGGGCTGAGAGAGCTCTGACAGAAACTGCTCTTTTTCAAGGACAGCTCTTATCAGAACTACGGCTTGCCCAAGTGGAGGAGTGGGGAATCAAACCCGGTTCTCCCAGATTTGAGTCCGCGCACCTAACCACTTGGAGCTGCGGTGGCTCAAGTGGTTAAGACACTGAACTGCAGGCTGTGGAAGGTCAGTAGTTCAGCAGTTCAAGACCCAGGTGCCGCAAGACGGGGTGAGCTCCTGTCTCTAGTTCCAGCTCCTGCCAACCTAGCAGTTCGAACGCAAGAAATTGCAAGTAGATAAATAGGTACCACTTCGGTGGGAAGGTAACAGCGTTCCGTGCGCCTTGGTGTTTAGTCATGCCGGCCACATGACCACGGAAATGTCTTCGGACAGCGCTGGCTCTTCGGCTTTGAAACGGAGATGAGCACCGCAACCCTAGAGTCGGATTCGACTGGCTTTCGAGCAAGGGAACCTTTACTTTTTACCTAACCACTACACCAAACTGGCTCTAACTGTTTTGCAGCATAAGCTTTCGAGAAACACAACTCTCTTCGTCAAATGCATGGAGAGTATGAAGAAACCAGCCAGAGATATATAGGTGGTAAGGAGAGGGGGCGAGAGGATGCCGAAAGTGCCACGGGAATGCAAAGCAGTTGCAAAAGTCATGAAAACAGTCGAATGAGCAATCCAGTTGCAAACAGACTAACACGGGGCTAACTCCTCGGGAAGAAAGTAGATAGATGCCTTTGAAATGTGGTGTTTTGGAAAAGAGTTATAGGGACACTGTGGACCGCCCAAAAGACAAACCAGCAGTTTGTAGAATCAAGTGTGAACTCTCCCTAGAAGCTAAAAGGGCTCAACTGAGGCTACTGTACTTTGGTTGCATTATGAGAAGACGAGACTCACTAGAAAAGACAATCATGCTAGGAAAAGTTGAAGGCGGAAGGAAAAGAGGAAGGCCCAATATTATGTAGGTTTACTCAGGAGTAAGACGCCCAGTTCAATGGGACTGACTTCCCAAAAAAGTGCTCAATCAAGGACAACCTACTCAGGAATCAGGGCCTAACTAATTATTACAGTAGAACCAGGGGTCATTTCCTGCGGGAGCGCACAGGAGCGGAGCTCCGGCAGTAAGGAGCCTAAGGGGCAGGCACATGCAACAAGCCCCACCCCCTGCTCCCAGCAGCCCTCAGTCGGGCAAAAAGGAGCAAGAAGCAGCCAAGTAAGTTGCAGAGCCGCCCCCCGGCCCACCTTCAGGTACCAGCTCTCCCCCCCCCCATAGCTAGCAATCCAAAACAGTCCAGTGGAGCCTGAGCGGTGGGCGTTGCCTTCTGACACACTTCCGGTGATGTCAGGGGGTGTGGCATATGCAAAATAAGTTATGCTAATGAGTTATGCTAATGAGCTCCTGCACCTCTTTTTCTATGAAATGACCCCTGAGTAGAACAAAACTTGAGTCCAGTGGCACCTTTAAGACCAACAAAGTTTAATTCTGGGTGTAAGCTTTCGTGTGCAGGCATGGTATAGGAAGAAGCATGCATGCACATGGACGTTTATCCCCAGAATTAAACTTTATTGGTCTTAAAAGTGCCACCGGACTTAAACTTTATTCTGCTGCTTCAGACCGACACTGCTACCCCACCTGACTCTACATGTTACAGTGTCTACCAATCTACCTGGCAAACAGATAAAACCGAACGAATCCATCAACATTTCACTATGTGAAAAGTAGGGTTGCCAACTCAGGGTTGGGAAATTTCTGGAGATTTGGGAGTGGAGGGTGGGGTATAAGAACATAAGAGATGCCAATGTTGGATCAGGCCAATGGCCCATCCCGTCCAACACTCCTGTGTCACACAGTGGCCAAATACACCAGGTGCCATCAGGAGGTCCAGCAGTGGGGCCAGAACTCCAGAAACCCCTCCCACTGTTGCCCCCCCTCCCAAGCACCAAGCACCCAGCGCATCACTCGCAACAGACATAAGAACATAAGAGGAGCCAATGTTGGATCAGGCCAGTGGCCCATCCAGTCCAACACTCTGTGTCACACAGTGGCCAAAAACACCAGGTGCCATCAGGAGGTCCAGCAGTGGGGCCAGGACACTAGGAGCCCTCCCACTGTTTCCCCCCCCCAAGCACCAAGAATACAGAGCATCACTTGCCCCAGACATAAAAGCGTAAGAGAAGGCACTCACCAAACTTACAATCTCCTTTCCCTTCCCCTCCCCACAACAGACACCCTGTGAGGTAGGTGGGGCTGAGAGAGCTCTTTTGAGGACTGCTCTGGAGAGAACAGCTCTGAGATAACTTGTGACTGACCCAAGGGCACACCAGCAGCTGCCTGTGGAGGTGCAGGGAATCAAACCCAGTTCTCCCAAGCTAGAATCTGCACTCCTAACCGCTACACCAAAATGGCTCTCCTTGTATTGGGGTGTCAGCTGCTGCACAGCAATATTTTTGAAAATCTGCACAGCCAATCAGGTCTTCGATACCCAGTCAGAAGTCCTGCTGGGCAAAAACCCCAGCCACTTTCTAAAACATTTGGAAAGATGTCAGCAAATACACTGGTGCCCATGGGCACCGTGTTGGAGACCCCTGCCATATAAGAACTAGCCCAGGTAGTACATTTCTACCCCACCCTTCCAGCAAGAAGCTCAGGTTACATGGCTGTACTTCCTCCTTTTTACACACGACAACCCTGTGAAGTAGACTAGGCTAAGGACTGAAGTTATGAGTCCCCAAGTCAGGACGTGACTCAGTTTTCCTACTGTAATGTATCCAGTCCAGACAAGTCCAGAGACAAACGCCGAGCTTCGCCCCGAGAGACAATGGACTATGCGGATCCTAGCCCACTCCAATCAGGGGGCTAGGTTCCCGGCCGAGAGCCTATGGGACTCTCAGCCACCGTAAATAACCTATTGGGAAGTAGGGGTGTGTTTGGGGTGGCGGTTTCTCGGGGGATATAAGCCGGCCTGCGAGCCAGCCAAAGTTGTCTTGTTCCTGATCGAATAAACTACGCTTTGCTGAAATCACTCTCAGTCTGCGTACTTTTCACCTACTGTAATTACTGCCCTGATTTCGTCAGGGCTGAAAGGGGATCTTTAACCCAGGTCTTCTCAGTTCCAGTGGAACACGAACCATGACAAGGCACTCTCCCCGGATCCAACACCACCAATTATATATTTTCTGTGGTGCCTCGCAACTGAAACCCATGTCCCCTGGAGACATCTCAAAACGAACCCCAACTTCGAAAGAAAAATCACCTGACTTTGGTCCTTCAGCTTACAGTAGTCATTCAGCTAGAGGGAGATAACGCAAAGAACATGGATACATTAATAAGGCTATCAAAATGAGAGAGAACGATTCTCCATATGCTCCGTTCTGTCACCGATGCCAAGTTCCACGTGGCTGAGTAGAGATCGCAGATCAGCTCTCTGAAAATATGCCGACACGTAAAGGATGAAGCCCTTTAAAAGCCTTTTTAAAATCCTCCCCCAACCACCACTCACCAGGAAGTCCACCAGCGGGGCCAGAACTCCAGAAGACCTCTCACTCTTGCCCTCCCAAGCACTGAGAAGTCAGAACATCCCTGCCCCAGACAGAAGAACATAAGAACATCACCGGAAGTGTGTCATAAGGCCACACACCCCGCCCCCAACGGTCCTGGCCGCCGCCACCGGCCTTGCAGCTCCACTGCCGAGCCCCATGAGGGGCCCGGTGGTGGACCTGCAAGGCCGGCGGGAGTGCAAGGAAGCCCCGTGAAGGCCCTCCCTGGCCCCAGGCAGGCAGGGGGGGGGAGAGGCAGGGAGGAAGCAACTTACCCTCCCTCTTCTCCTGCCTCCTCCTGGCTAAATGAGGGCCGGAAGCGGGGCACCCGGGGGAACTGCGATCCCCCGCGATACCCTCCCCCGAAATGACCTCGGATCAGGCCAATGACTCATCCAGTCCAACACTCTGTGTCACACAGTGGCCAGAAACACCAGGTGACATCAGGAGGTCCACCAGTGAAGCCAGAACTCCAGAAGCCCTCCCACTGTTGCCCCCCCAAGCACCAAGAAGACAGAGCATCCTTTGCCCCAGACATAGGAACATAAGAGAAGCCAATGTTGGATCAGGCCAGTGGCCCATCCAGTCCAACACTCTGTGTCACACAGTGGCCAAAAATACCAGGTGCCATCAGGGGGTCCACCAGTGGGGCCAGGACACCAGAAGCCCTCCCACTGTTGCCCCCCCCCAAGCACCAAGAATACAGAGCATCCCTTGCCCCAGACATAAGAACATAAGAGAAGCCAATGTTGGATGAGGCCAATGGCCCCTCCAGTCCAACACTCTGTGTCACACAGTGGCCCAAAACCTTTATGCTTCCCTCCCCCTTAAAATTAGGACTGCCTTCAACTTGGAGAAAGAAAAGGGGAACACCAAATGAGGTCTACACTTCTCACCGAAATGCAACTTATCTCCAGAGTACAGAGATCAGTCCCCTGGAGAAAATGGCAACTCCAGAGGGCAAGCTCTGTGGTAATCCATAGAGTCTAGGTGGAATCACTCCCCAGAACCCCCCCACACACACTCAGTAAGCCTCATCCTCAAATCTCCAGAAATTTCACAGACTAAAGTTGGCAACCCTAGACTCCTCCTAGTTACTGCAATGCTGGGATTGGGGGAGAGAGAGACGCCCGGGATCCATTAGAAGCTTAGCAGCATATTTGAGCCTGAACATTTACTGAGATCAGCGTCCTATCTGAATGTAGTATTCCTTATGACTTCTTGTCAGGGGTCATTTCCTGCAGGAGCGCACAGGAGCGGAGCTCCGGCAGTAAAGCGCCCTGGGGGCGGGCACATGCAACAAGCCCCACCCCCCTGCTCCCAGCAGCCCTCAGTCAGAGCAAGAAGCAGCCAGGTAAGTTGCAGAGCCCCCCACCCCCTCACACACGCGCGCACCACGCAGCGCACGCC
>NW_015165439.1:27194-28312 GCF_001447785.1 Gekko japonicus
ATTCAGGTACAAGCTCTCCCTCCTCTGCGATGACAGATCTGGACGTCCCCCCCCCCCGCAATAGCTAGCAATCCAGAACAGTCCAGTGGCGCCTTTAAGACCAAGTCTTATTCAGGTACAAGCTCTCCTCCCTTTGCGAGGACAGATCTGCATGTCCATCCCCCCCCCAATAGCTAGCAATCCAAAAGAGTCCAGTGGAGCCTAAGCAGTGGGTGTTGCCTTCTGACACGCTTCTGGTGAGGTCAGGGGGTGTGGCATATGCAAATAAGTTATGCTAATGAGCTCCTGCACCTCTTTTTCTACGAAATGACCCCTGCTTGTTGTCAAGCACTTTATGAGCAAGAGAGCTTTTGTACTACTCTAATGTCTCCTGAGGAAGATCCAATTTTGAAACGTTGCTATATAATCCGGAGACGACGTTGGTGATGTACCTATGCACAAGGATTTTCTTATGATTTATGAACGATGTTGCAGTGCTTTAGATTGTCATACACAGGAAGCGTTTTCTTTGCAAGTCTCGGTGACTGCTTGATTTGTGGGTCAGGCTCTCACGACGGTTGTCTTTATACTTATTTCACAACGTGATGACGTCACATCTGGGTGACGTCATCGCAGCGTGCGCACGAGTGTCCCGGACAGGGACCAACTCTCCCCCACTGTGACAAGTAAGTGACTTGGCAACCCTCAGCCTGGAGCGGGCAACTCTAGCTCTTGGGCAGAAAGGGGGAGCGGAGCCCCTCTCGGCCAAGGTTCCTTATTTGTAAGCCAAGATTTTCTTCAGAAAGTTGCTGAGAAAACTGACACGTTTGTAAGGGGTTTTGCACACTGATTTTATTCCATTCATTTCTACCCCGCCGCTGTATCTTTCTCCTCTCCTCCCTTTTATCCTCACAACAACCCTGTGAGCAGAGGTCAATTCGAGGGGAATCGCGGGGGATCGCCGTTCCCCCAGGTGAGGTACGGGGGCGGGGCACATGACGAAGCCCCGCCCCCTGCTTCCAGCCCTCATTCAGCCAGGAGGAGGCAGGAGAAGAGGGAGGGTAAGTTGCTTCCTCCCTGCCTCTCCCCACCCCTGCCCGCCTGCCTGGGGCCAGGGAGGGCCTTCGCGGGGCTTCCTT
>NW_015165439.1:29168-31727 GCF_001447785.1 Gekko japonicus
TGACATCACTGGAAGTGTGTCAGAAGGCAACACCCACCGCTCAGGCTCCCCTGGACTGTTTTGGATTGCTAGCTATTGGGGGGAATGCGCAGATCTGCCCTCACAGAGGAGGGAGAGCTTGTACCTGAAGGCGGGCTGGGGGGGGGGGGCTCTGCAATTTACCTGGCTGCTTCTTGCTCTGACTGAGGGCTGCTGGGAGCAGGGGGTGGGGCTTGTTGCATGTGCCCGCCCCCTGGGCTCTTTACTGCCGGAGCTCCGTTCCTGTGTGCTCCTGCAGGAAATGACCCCTGTGTGCTCCTAACCACTACACAAAACTGGCACACACTGAGAGTGTGTGCCTGCCCCAAGGTCACCCAGCACGCTTCCGTGGCTGAGTAGCGACTCGAACTCGGGTCTTCCAGCACTCTTAACCGGCCAACCGCAGTGGCTCTCGGGTGCTGTAGAAATGAGCCCCATTGTTTCCTCATCCCCCGTTCCCCAAAAGTGGTAAGGGGTTACAGGGGCGGCCAATGCCGCAGGGCCGAATTTTCCATTCTGATCAGAGAGTTCGAGAGACTTTTGGCAAGCAAAGCATATCCTTTCTTGGCACCTGACTGTTCCAACGCAGAGCACCCCCTGGGGATGTCGGTTTCTGGGGACAGGGGAGGCAGGGGCCATGGAGTCCACCCTCCAAAGCAGCCCATTTCCTCCAGGGGAACTGACCTCTGTGGCCTGGAGATCGGTCGTAATCCCAGGAGATCTCCAGGCGCCGCCTGGAGGTTGGCAATCTCGCACCCCCATCGCGTGAGCCCGCCCGCAAGGCCTGGTGCTGGACCTAATGCTCTGACTCGGCTTGTCTGCACAGCTGGCGGTGTATGCAATTTTATTCTGGAATTTGATTGTGAAATATGTATACAATCGTAATGTGTAGCCGCGAGGGCTTCGAGCTGCTTGGCAAAGCAGGATGTAAATGGTTTAAATATGCTTTGAAAAGGAGGCCAGCCCAAGATTGAGTCGGAGGGAGGGAGGGATGTACACAGGCGTTATTTCAGCAAGGACGGGCTTCCCAAAACCGAGGGTGTTTGTTGACGAGAAACAGTGGGGGGAGAAAGAGCTTAACTCTAGGGTTGCCAGCCGTGTTCCCTCTAAGCTGAGTCAGTGTGAGCCGGCTCACAGTTTTTGAGCCTCCAGCTCACACATTTTTGCCTTAGCTCAGGAAGGAGGGCTCCAGAGCAAACTCATGTATGCAGTAGGCAGCAGCCAAGTCGCTCGCTCACAACTTTGATGCCGGTAGCTCACAAACTAGAATTTTTGCTCACAAGACTCCACGGCTTAGAGGGAGCACTGGTTACCAGTTTGGTACTGGGAAATTCCTGGATATTTGGGGGTACAGCCTGAAGAAGGTGGCATTTGGGGAGGGGGGGCCCTCCGCCGGCTACAATGCCACAGAGTCCAGTCCACCCTCCGGAGGCTGGCTGAGCTTGGAGCTCCAGAACAATAGCCCACCAGGACTCTTGAAGTGATCAGCAAGAAACTAATGTGATGTAGATAGCCTATCGTTGGGTGTGTTTGGGTGTGGTTTTTTGCATGCTATCTAAACAGGGCTATTGCCCTGGTGTTTTAGTCTGGTTCCTGAAAGCACTTAAGAAAGTAGAGATGTCCACTGCAATGTGTCTTGAATCCAGTATTTAATACCCAGCCTGTACAGACCGGTCTCTTTTGCAGCCTGGGACTCCCCAAACAACCTGGCTCTTCCCTTCCGGAATCTTTCTCCTCCTCGACAGACCGGGGAGACGGCCCGGCCAGCCCAGACGGCTTCCAAGTTCTCCCCTCTGAGGGGCAGGCTGCAGACCCCTCCCCCAGCGCCAGCTGCCAGCCTGTTTATGCACGAAATGTGTGGGGAGAGACCTCCCATCTGTTGGCCAGTTTCAGCGACTGACCTTCGCGCCTCTGTAGCCTTATTACTCTGACACAGCAGGGATGCCGGACTCCAGGTGGGACCTGGGGATCCCCTGGAAGCAGGCCCATAGCTGGGATTTTGTGACTCCTGGGGCAAAGGTTTTCCTGGTGGGGCTGTCATTATTTGCCATAATGAGGGGGGGTGGCAGGCACTCCTCACCCTCCCCTCCTGCAAGCTTTAAAGGGCCCTTCAGCTGATCCGTGGGGAGTATGTGGCCTGTCGGGCACCTCCCTCTAAGCTGGGGGGGGTGTCTTTTTTATATATAAATATGTTTCTTGGATTTTATCCGTATGTACAAAATCAGCGTTCCGTGCGCCTTGGTGTTCAGTCATGCCGGCCACATGACCACAGAAACGTCTTCGGACAGCGCTGGCTCTTCGGCTTTGAAACGGAGATGAGCACCGCAACCCTAGAGTTGGACTTGACTGGCTTTCGAGCAAGGGAACTTTTACCTTTACTTTAGCCTCTGGTTTCTTCTGTAAGATTCTATTATGACAAGCATGTTAAGTGATTCTCTCGCTTGTATTAGATCAAGGTGGGTAGCCGTGTTGGAAAGAAGGAGGAGGAGGAAGAGATTGGATTTATACCCCCGCCCTTCACTACCCGAAGGAGTCTCAGAG
>NW_015165439.1:32406-35421 GCF_001447785.1 Gekko japonicus
AATTTAGCCGTACTGAAGAATTATGGAGCTGCGGTGGCTCAAGTGGTTAAGACGCTGAACTGCAGGCTGTGGAAGGTCAGTAGTTCAGCACTTCGAGACCCGAGTGTGCCGCATGACGGAGTGGGCTCCCATCTCTGGTTCCAGCTCCTGCCAACCTAGCAGTTAGAAAGCAAGAAATTGCAAGTAGATAAATAGGTACCACTTCGGTGGGAAGTTCACAGCGTTCCGTGCGCCTTGGTGTTTAGTCATGCCGGCCACATGACCACGGAAACGTCTTCGGACAGCGCTGGCTCTTCGGCTTGGAAACGGAGATGAGCACCGCAACCCTAGAGTTGGACTCGACTGGCTTTCGAGAAAGGGAACCTTTACCTTTACAAAATCATTACATCATTCAATTTCTTATATTGGAGTCATCTCTACATCATTTTCTATCCATTTTTTTTAACTCTTAGCCATTTTTAATTACAATGTTATCTTCAGTGCCATGCCCTTGAGCATGTATTTTATCCATTTCCGCCGCCCGTTTAAATTCTTTTGGGAAGAAGGGGGGGAGGTCTCTTTAAGGAAGGGGCGGAGCCTCCCAATAGCCACACCGTAGCCACAGGCCAGCCTGGAATTCCAGCTCATCTCAGGACTGCAGAGATCTCTTCCCCTGGATAAAATGGATGCTTTGGAGGGTGGACTCTACGGCATTCCACCCCGCAGGGGTCCCCGCCCTCGCCAGGCTCCGTCCATCTCCAGGAGTTTCCCAACCTGGAACTGGCAACCCTACGCCCCCATCCCCTGCCAGTGTCCAGGGGAGACCTGAAAACCCCAATTCTGGGCAACGTATCTCAGGTTCCCATCTGCCACCCAAAAAGCTTGCTGTGCCCGACTTCTTGTGGCAGGGAGTTCCAGAGGTTCCTTGGTTGAGGGCCAGGGATTGAAGCGGAATCGCCTTTTTTTGCCTGAAGGACTCCCTGACCAGGGTGGCGGGCTCTGAGTTGGGAAATACCTGGAGATTTGGGGGTGGAGCCTAAAGAGGGCGGGGCTCGGGGAGGGGAGGGGCCTCGGCAGGCTATCATGCCATGGAGCCCGCCCTCCAAAGCAGCCATGTTCTCTGGGGGAACTGATCTTAGGCACTGGAGAGCCAGTTTGGTGTTGTGGTTAAGTGCGCGGACTCTAATCTGGGAGAACCGGGTTTGATTCCCCACTCCTCCACATGCAGCTGCTGGTGTGACCTTAGGTCAGTCAGAAGCTCTGGCACAGCTGTCCTTGAAAAAGAGCCGTTTCTGTCAGAGCTCTCTCAGCCCCGCCGACCTCCCAGGGTGCCTGTTGTGGGGAGGGGAAGGGAAAGGAGATTGTCAGCCACTCTGAGACACCTTTGGGTAGTGAAGGGTGGGGTATCCAATCTCTTCTTCTTCTTCTTCTTCTTCTTCACCTGGAGATTGACTGTATTAGTGAGAGATCCCCAGGTGCCGCCTTGAGGTTGGCAACCCGCCCTCCCTCCTGCCGTCGGTGGCATGGGTTATGGATTCTGCTGCGCTTTCCTGGAGAAAGCTCAGGAGGAGGTGCCTTAAAGAACCCCCAAGCAGAGCCGTAGGGACCAGAGAAGAAGATGGTGGCATGGGTTATGGATTCTGCTGCACTTTCCTGGAGAAGGCTCAGGAGGAGGTGCCTTAAAGAACCCCAAAGCAGAGCCGTAGGGACCAGAGAAGAAGAAGAAGATTGGATTCATACCCCGCCCTTCACTACCCAAAGGAGTCTCAGAGCAGCTTACAAACTCCTTTCCCTTCCCCTCCCCACAACAGGCACCGCCTGTGAGGTAGGCAGGGCTGAGAGAGCTCTTTCAAGAACTGCCCTTGAGAGAACAGCTCTGACAGAACTACGGCTTGCCCAAGGTCATCCAGCAGCTGCGAGTGGAGGCGTGGGGAGTCAAACCCGGTTCTCCCAGATGAGAGTCCGCGCACTTAACCACCACACCCAAACTGGCTCACTCCAGCCTTGGCCCATCGACACCGGCTCCCTGTTTGTTGCTGCTGTGTTGACCCTTCAGTCCCTGTTTGGTTTGGGACCAACATCACCTGAAGAACCCCCTGCTCCCATACAAACCTATCCAGCTGCCACAGGTGCCCCCGCTTTCTGAGAGTAGGCGGGTTGAGGGCACCCTGGCTTGCAGAGCCCAGGCGAGACTGATCTCATCAGATCTCGGAAGCTAAGCAGTCCTTGGATGGGAGGCCACCAAGGAAGCCCAGGGTTGCTACGCAGAGGCAGGCAAGGGCAAACCCACCTCTGAACGTTTCTTGCCTTGGCCTGGACGGCCCAGGCTAGCCTGATCTCATCTGATCTCAGAAGCTAAGCAAAATAAAATAAAGAAGAAGAAGAGGAGGAGATTGGATTTCTACCCCACCCTTCACTACCCAAAGGAGTCTCAGAGCGGCTGACAAACTCCTTTTCCTTCCCCTCCCCACAACAGACACCCTGTGAGGCAGGTGGGGCTGAGAGAGCTCTGACAGAAACGGTTCTTTTTCAAGGACAGCTCTTATCAGAACTACGGCTTGCCCAAGGTCACCCAGCCAGGTGCAAGCGGAGGAGGAGTGGGGAATCAAACCCGGTGCTCCCAGACTAGACTCCGCACACTTAACCACGACACCAAACTGGCTCTCTTTCCAGTGATTAAGTGATTTCAGGAACACAACGAGGACAAAATCCAGGGCAGCAGCCCTGCCTAAATAGCATGCGAGCACCACACCCAAAGGCACCCCACTCCCAACGATTGGCTATTCACTTAACACTACGTCCCCATTGGTCCTCTCCAGAATCCTGGTAAGCTATTGTTCAGGAGTCACAAGCTCCGCCAGTCCCAGGTACTAGCTCAGGGATGACCCAGGCTCAATACACCACACTTTCCTACCCCAAATCATCAGTTGGTGCCTGAAGCACACGCACCCTCGGCCTG
This sequence comes from Gekko japonicus, assembly GCF_001447785.1. NCBI lineage: Eukaryota > Metazoa > Chordata > Lepidosauria > Squamata > Gekkonidae > Gekko > Gekko japonicus. The sequence goes on from NW_015165439.1 coordinate 35,345, forward strand.
CCAAGAAAAAGCAAGAGGGGTCTCCCCTCCAGGATCTCTGCAGGAAAAGAAGCCAATTTGCTTCCCATTAAAGAGTC
>NW_015165440.1:0-11404 GCF_001447785.1 Gekko japonicus
ACAGGCTTGGACAAATAAAATACAAGTCGGTGAAGACAAAATCTACCGTGTGGCCTCATTTGTAATACTGCATACAGTTCCAGTCACCGCACCTCAAAGAAGATATTATAGCACTGGAAAAAGTGCCAGAAAGGGCAACTAAAATGATTGAGGGAATGGAACACCTTCCCTATGAATAAAAATTAAAGAGATTAGGGCTCTTTAGCCTGGAGAAAAGATGTTTGAGGAGTGACAAGAGGCTTACAAAATTGTGCATGGGATAGAGAAAGTAGAGAAAGAAGCACTTTCCTTCCTTTCTCACAGTACAAGAACTTGTGGACACTCAATGAAATTAATGAGCAGTAGGTTAAGAACAGACGAAAGGAAGTCCTTCTCCCAAAGAGTAACTAATATGTGAAATTCACTGCCAGAGGAAGTGGTGGCGGCTATAAGCATAGACAGCTTCAAGAGGGCATTCGATAATCATATAGAGCAGAGGTCCATTAGCCACAAGCCATCGAGGGCCTGCCAGCAAAGCCCCCTCTAAGCTGTGGACAATGTTCCCTCTAAGCTGTGGAGTCTTGTGAGCCAAAATTCTACTTTGTGAGCTACTGGCATTAAAGTTGTGAGCAAGTGATTTGGCTACTGCATAAATCAGTTTGCTCTGGAGCCACCCTTCCTGAGCGGAGACAAAACTGTATGAGCCGGAGGCTGAAAAACTGTGAGCTGGCTCACACTAACTCAGCTTAGAGGGAACACTGGCTCTGGAGTCTCGTGAGCAAAAATTCTACTTTGTGAGCTACCGGCATTGAAGTTGTCAGCGAGTGATTTGGCTACTGCATAAATTAGCTTGCTCTGAAGCCATCCCTCCTGAGCTAAGACAAAAATGTGTGAGCCGGAGGCTAAAAAACCGTGAACTAGCTCAAACTAACGCAGCTTAGAGGGAACACTGCCTGCCAGATAAACATTGAAAAAATTCAATATCTCAAAGAGGATAGCCTTGCTTTCCTGTCATATTTTTAACTTTAATGAGGATTCATGTTCTCCTATTGACAGTCAGTCTCACATTGCCTAGAGCAGCCAGTCGGGAAGCAGACTTTGTACCCCAAGGACCATTCAGAAGTAGTGTAAGTAGTGGAGGGAGGGCTGTGCAGAAGATATCCTGCATACCGAAGGGGGTGATAGGGCCACAGGAGAACTGTCAGTCAAGTTGGAGGGGCATCTGGGCTGGTCTAGAACGCAGTCAGATGTACCACAGACTGGGTGACCACCTGGCCCCCGTGGGAGGCAGGGACACTTCTACCTATGGCAGTGGTACAGAATTGACGGCAACCACTCTTTTTGCTGGTGGTTCATCTCGCAGTGAAGTTATTTCCGACGCTGGCTTCTCTTTCTTAATGTAAACGTGGCCCTTTCATTTTTAGATGCCGGAGCGAAATCTTTTGGGTGGACCCCACTACTCTTATTGTACTGCAGTGGTAGAGTAACGATGTGTGTTATATTCTCACCTTGTGGAGTGCCCTTCGCAGGGTAGTAGGACAAGTCATTCCCGGTCTGGCAGAGGGAGTCATTGTTGGTAAAACAGGTCAAGCTAAAACCCTCTTCTAACATTCCTCATTGACCTGAGAAAAGCGTATAAGCTATCTGTGATCTACTTCACTCACCTCACTGGCTTGTCACCTCCTTTTCATTTGCACTGTGTGCCAGGGAAGCTTTCCCAGAGAAATGCTGTTTCTCTCTTTCTGCCACAAACAATTGTTCTGTCAGAGCAGTGTAGGATGGTACAGGACCTCATTCCCAAGGAAGTGTGTCTAGATGACAAGCCTTTTAACTCATGCACTCTCTACAAGAGTTAATGTATTTCATTCTCTGTTTGTGTTCCATTTTTTTCACAATGTCCATGCTCGGTTTCTCTTTCTTTCAGAACCATATAAATGCATGGAGTGTGGGAAAAGCTTCAATAGTAGTACACAGCTTACTTCCCATCAAAGAATTCACACAGGGGAGAAACCATATAAATGTCTAGAGTGTGGGAAAAGCTTCCATGAGAGAGGTCACCTTACTTCCCATCAAAGAATTCACACAGGGGAGAAACCATATGAATGTGTGGAGTGTGGAAAAACCTTCCGTCAGAGAGGTAGCCTTACTGCCCATCAAAGAATTCACGCAAGGGAGAAACCATATAAATGCCTGGAGTGTGGGAAAAAATTTAAGAGCTGTACATATCTTACTTCCCATCAAAGAATTCACACTGGGGAAAAACCATATAAATGCCTGGAGTGTGGAAAAAGCTTCAGGCGCAATGACTGCCTTATTGCCCATCAAAGAATTCACAGAGGGGAGAAACCATATAAATGCCTGGAGTGTGAGAAAAGCTTCAGGCGGAGTAACCAACTGACTTTCCATCAAAGAAGTCACACAGGTGAGAAACCATATAAATGCCTGGAGTGTGGCAAAAGCTTCTGGAGTTCTACACATCTTACTTCCCATCAAAAAATTCATGAAGGGGAGAAACCATATGAATGCCTGGAGTGTGGCAAAAACTTCAGGACTCGTGCACATCTTACTTCCCATCAAAGAATTCACACCGAGGAGAAACCATATAAATGCTTGGATTGTGGGAAAACCTTCCGTCGGAGTTCTGGCCTTGCTCACCATCAAAGAATTCACACAGGCGAGAAACCATATACATGCCTGGAGTGTGGAAAAAGCTTCAAGACTAGTTCAACTCTTACTATCCATCAAAGAATTCACACAACAGAAAAACCATATAAGTGTCTGGAGTGTGGAAAAAGCTTCCGTCAAAATATAGGCCTTGCTAGCCATCAAAGAATTCATGCAGGGGAGAAACCGTATAAATGCCTGGAGTGTGGAAAAAGCTTCAGTCAGAGTGGCAATCTTACTTCCCATCAAAGAATTCACACAGGTGAGAAACCATATAAATGCCTGGCATGTGGAAAAAGCTTCAGACATAGTCAGAATCTTACTTCCCATCAAAGAATTCACACAGGGGAGAAACCATATAAATGCCTGGAGTGCGGAAAAAGCTTTAGTCAGAGATCCCACCTTACTACCCATCGAACAATTCACACAGGGAGAAAACCATATAAATGATTGGAATGTGGGTAAACCTTCAAGAGTAGTATACATATTACTTCCCGTCAAAGATTTCATACAGAGGAGAGCAATGGTCCCATAGATCTGTAAGATGTAGGCCCTGAAAGACTTTGTAGGTAACAAGGACTATGAAAAGAACCAGTAGCCTAAAACGTTTCCATAGGATTTACTCAGCTATGTATGATATGTGTTCTATGCCTGGCCCTGGATAATAATTAAGTTGCAGCATTCTGTATCAGCTGGGTATTCTGGCTTCATAATTTAAGTAATTTTGTGAATCACTTTGTACAGTGCTACCCTATTGCCTGTATGGAAAGCTCTCTGGAATAATTTACTTTTGATGTGCGGAAAGCCAGGAGAGTGGGAACCATCCTGACCTCCTCAGGAAGACCATTCCCCAAGGTATGGGCCAGAACAGATAAGGCACATGTACAGGCAGTGGTTGATTTTGACCATTTGCCAGTTGGCACCTGCAGAAGACCCTGCTCAGATTAGTGAAGCTGTCATGGTGGAGCATAGGGGGAAAGACCTATGTAGGACCTGAGATTTGGAGTGGTGGCGCAGGCGGTAAAAGCCTGCAAAAAGTAATCTATCACTGAACAGCCTAATGGCTGTTCGAGTCCCACCGCGGCCGGGGTGAGCTCCCGGCCCTTGTCCTAGCTCCCGCCCACCCAGTGGTTCAGAAGCCCTTAAAGGTAAGTAGATAAATGGGTACCCACCCCTAGGTAGTGGGGGGCACCCTACCGCCAATGAAAAATTGGAGTGAGGTGGCTGAGTGGTGGCGGCGAGGCGGCGACCTGGCAGGGAAAACATGGCCTTGGGCCGGCGACGGGCAGCAGAGCGACTTGAGCGGTGATTGGTCCGGGCGTCGTGGTGGCATGGTGATGCAGCATGGTCGGAGCCTGCGGGACAGAGACCAACGGCTACAGCATCGCGCAGCCGTGCGCCGTAAGACCACCCCAAGGAGCCGATGGATGAGAGAAAAAGACCTCCGCCAAAGACACCGCCGACTGGATATAGCAAGAACCCGCCATGGAAAAGAACTAAAAATAATAATTATATATATATCTCGGCTGCTTAGGTGCCTGGTAAGGCATTCACCCACACACACACACACTGTCGCCCTAGGTAGGTGATTAAATGTTCAATGTAAACCGCTCCGAGCCTTCGGGAAGGAGTGGTACAGAAGCCTAATGTGTAATGTAAAAAGACGGTCTTGCAAATCTGAGGGTCCAAGGCCGTGAAGGGCTTTGTATGGGATAGCCAGTATTTTAAATTGAGCCTGGTGACTGATGGGGAGCCAGTGTATTGACTGCAGATTGGGAGTACTATGAATGCTCCGTCTCGCTCCTGATAACAGCCAAGCTGCTGTATTCCGCACCAACTGGACCCTTTCCCCTCCATTCCACGCTGGACCATCCTGGCATACTTAATCCCTTTTGGGAAAAGGACCATCCCGTTTGTACAAGGCCACCTATTTGACATGGAGGTTCAGAGCCATGACCAGGTGCTCGATGGAGGTGGGACTATATTTTATTCGGCTCTGATTGGCAACAGTAGCCTCTGACGTCAGAGATGGGGATGCATGAGATTGGAGAAATTCGCCTGTCATTCTTAGAAAGGAGGAGGGCTTAGGTCCAGTTCCCTTGACTGTAGACATCTGGAGCTTTGAGATGTTCCCTCTTCAGTTTCCAGTCTTCAGTGCATATTGGGTTCACAGCAGGTTAGGGTAGGAGTTAACAACCCCTCCAACCTCTTGTTAACTGCAAGGATCTCTGCACATGCTCTGAAGATCCAGCTGCAGTGTAGGTAATGTGTGTTAGCTAGTTCATCACTGTTGTTTTTCATATGACCCTCTGTGCTGTTGTTGCTGTGTGCTTTTCCATCAATTATGTTTTTCCCCACCCCTTTTTTTGAACCCAACCACATTTTTTCATTATTTTTCTGTCTTTTATAATAAACGTTTTTGTATAAATATATATATTTTTGCTTTAATATGTAGGATTTCTTTCTGTGGCATACTTCTCTCAATCTGTAGACTGCATGGGTGCTGTTGGTTTGGTTCTAAGGTATTTTCTAAAGTTTCTACCCTGGCAACCCTTCCTGCCCTCCCTCTCATGACCTGCCTAAGAGCGCCCCATTTAGTACTTCCCTTCCTTTTCTCCCCTCGGGCTCTTTGCTCTCTGCTCGGGACTTTGCCTCCTGGAGAAGGTGCCCTTGTCTGCAAACTCGGCAGTCGGAGTCCGCATCAGTCCCAGGCAAATTCAATGCCCAGACCCCCCCCACCGCGCCCCCCCCCCCCCCGGGACTGGGTGGGGGCACAACTTACCCCTCTCCCTGGAAGGAGGATGGATATATATCCCACCCACCCTCATTCTGCATACGGAGCAGAAGTCCATCAGTGGCTATTAGCCACGAGGTATTGGACAGGAACTCTCAGTCTGGGGCAAGGCTCCCTCTAAGCGATGGAGTCCTATGAGCAAAGATTATACTTGATGAGCTCCTGGCATTAAAGTTGTGAGCAAGCGATTTGGCTGCTGCATGAATTCGTTTGCTCTGCAGCCCTCCCTTCCTGAGCTAAGACAAAAAACTGTGAGCCGGAGGCTAAAAAACTGTGAGCTAGCTCACACTAACTCAGCTTAGAGGGAGCACTGGTCTGGGGGAAGAGATGCCCTGTATTCTTGGTGCTTGGGGGGGTGGGGCCAACAGTGGGAGGGCTTCTAGTGTCCTGGCCCCACTGCTGGACCTCCTGATGACACCTGGTCTTTTTGGCCACTGTGTGACAGAGTGTTGGACTGGATGGGCCACTGGCCTGATCCAACACTGGCTTCTCTTATGTTCTTATGTTCTGTTGAAAAAAAAATCTGGACACACACGACCCAATCAGTTAAACAAGTATAAAGTCAACAGTCGTGATAGTCTGACCCAGAATCAAACAGTCATAAGACTTATAAAGAATACTGTTTATGTATTGCAATCTAAAGCACTATAACATAATACACAACGTCGTTTCCGGATTACATAACAACGTTTCAAAAAACGAATATTCTTAAAACAACAAGTCTTAAGAATATTAAATTTGGATAGGACGCTGATCTCAATTAACATTCAGGCTCAAAATATGCTGCTACGTTTCTACTGGATCCTGTAGAATTTAATATTCTTAAGACTTGTCTAACATTTATGAAACAGAGAGCTTTGGCACCACTATAATATCTCCTGAAGAAGATTCATTTTTTGAAACGTTGTTATGTAATCCGGAGACGACGTCGTGTATCATGTTGTAATGCTTTTTTTTTTTTGGTAAACAAATTTTATTTTTCTTAGGAATTCAACATATAGAAATAAACCATTTCATCCATTCCATTGTCTACCCCATTCCCATTTCCTCCCCTCCCTCCAGTGGCTTCCCGCAATGCTTCCCCCCCTACTCCACATTACTTTACATCATCAATTATATCATTTTCTTATGATTACAATCTTAAGATAACATCATTTGACTTAATATTGCTCTAAACATATTAAGTTTTGTTTCACATCCCAGTTCTTTTCCAAATATATTTTAAAGTCACTCCATTCTTGAAAAAACACATCATCTTCTTTGTTATTCAACTTTTTCGTAATTTTATCCATTTCTGCCATGAACAGAACTTTTTGTATCCAGTCTTCAATTTCTGGTACTTTCTCTGTTTTCCAAAATTGTGCATAAATCATTCTCGCAGTTGTAATTAAGTACCAGAATAAAGTCTTTTTAGTCGTATTGATTTCTTCCATTTTTAATCCCAAAAGCAGAATTTCTGGTGTCTTTTTGAAAGAGCATTTCAATATTTTTTGCATTTCTTTGTGGACTTTTGTCCAATAGTCTACAGCTTTCTCGCAAGTCATGTTGTAGTGCTTTTGATTGCAATACATAAACAGCATTCCTTATAAGTCTTATGACTGTTGGATTGTGGGTCAGACTATCACGACTGTTGACTTTATACTTGTTTAACTTATGTTCTGTTGAACCAGACACTCGCCCGGGAGAGGGTGTGCTGGGGGTCTAACCCCCCCCCAAAAAAAGCCATCCCGTTTTTCTCCCTGCCTAGTAGGAAGGGGACGGGATGCTGGCTGTGGAGGGAGGCTGTTCTCTGCCGGCCGTGCAGGCGTAGTGAGGCGCCAGGGCAGGCCATTGCCTTATGGCAATTGTATTGTTTTATTTATTTTTATTGTTATGATTTATTATTAATATTGTGACATCAGGAGTGACACAGTCATGTGCTCCCTACCGAAAAGTTTCTGGCTAGGGGCCTGTTGCCACAGGCTTTCACAGTCAGGCCTGGTTTTCAGCAGCTGGAATACCCCGCGAGCTTGGCCACTACACAACTCCCCCCTTGTTCAAGACCATTTATGAACAAATTAAATCGTACCTGCCCTAACACTGATCCTTGTGGAAACTCCAGTTGTTACGTCCCTCCACTGTGAGAACTGGCCATCTATTCCTACTCTGTGTGTTTCCTGTCATTTTAATCCCTCAGCGAACCTGTCCAATTTCCCCTTGACTGCTACGTTTACTCAGGAGTCTTTAGAGAGGTACCTTGCCAGATGGCTTTTAAAAATTTTATAGTTCTATAATACAGGTATGTAGAAATACATTAGATACAAAACATTTAAACATAAGATATACACATGGGCACATACGTGCACTGTTGGTGGGACTGCCCTAAGATAAAGTCCTTTTGGTTATCTATTTTAAAAGAAATCCAAAAGTTTACAGGAATCAACATACCATTACAACCCAAAATTATCCTCCTAAATTATTGGAAAGACATATTAATACCCCAAAGTAAAAAAGAACTACTTACATTACTTTTTTCGGCAGCAAAATTATCCATAGCCACGACATGGAAAAGCCAATCCTCACCATCATTACGATCCTGGTTTTCAAATCTTTGGAATCACTTAATTATGGATAAGATAACAGACAAATTAGATTCCTACCTTCCGACGTATAAATATGATGCCTTTTATGGCAGATGGTACCCAATTCTTGAAAATCTTGAATACATTTTGGGCCAAATAGGTGATTCTCAAAAAGATCAATATTACTCCTTTATCCGTAAAGATTGGATTCTGTAACTGTTATATTGATAGGTTATACAGCTATCATAGACCTGCTCACCTTTTTGTTTCAATATTGCAAGTTGAGATTTCGATGTTTATTTAGCTATTGTTGTTGATGGTCTTTCAAGTTAAATGTTGGATGTTAATATTGTATATTTGTGATATTTTAATAAAAAAATTATATATAAAAAAAAGATATACAATACTTTCTCTCTGTTTTCATTGTCAAAACAGTTTGAGTGAGACGAGGAATCGATACCCCTCCCTTGACCTAGTGCGGATGCCCCTTCTCTCAGTACCCCATCGATTGCTTCTGGAAATTCTAATATACTTCCCAGGATATTGGTGTGTGGGGGGGGAAATTCCCTTCCCAGTTTCTATATTCAGTAACAGCCACAATTGGGAATATTGAATGTTACTGAAATGAGGAGGAATTATTCCTTCTGGGCGGTATTAGACGAAATTCTCCTTTACCCTGACACTTCTCCTGCCCTAGGATTTACCCTCCCTTTACTAAACCCATGAGGGTGGATGCCAAACCCCTCTAAGGGGTGAGGGGCAAAGACAGGAGAAAGCCAAGCCGGGGCACCCTCCGTTCCCCCGAACTCCCACCCCCCTGCAGGAGTCACACGCCGTCCTCCCCCCATCGAGGGTCCAACCCCACTTTCCCCAACATGGAAAGGGGGCAATTCCCAAACCCAATTCCCATCCAGGCTGAGAGAGGGGCTATGCCTAGGGAACACCAAGGGGAATCCCGCAGATGGGGAAGGGGGGGCAGGGAAATGAAAAGAAGTCTTTTGAGGGGGGGGCTCTGAGAAGTGTGGCGTTGCATCGGAATGACATAGAAGCACTGCTTCCTCTCATTTGCATCACTGGTGCAAATCTGTCCCTACCATCAAAGCACTGGCCTCCTCCTAATGGGTGACTGGAAGTCAGGCCCAGCGGAAGGGATGTGGCCCTGGCTGGATTGCAGGCCGAGGGAGTCCAAACCCCCCTCCAAGTCTCCCCAGCCTCTCTGCATAGAGCTCCAGGGGCCCCCTGCTCCGGAGATCCTTCCCGGGGGGTTCCTTTCAGCAGGCAGATCCCCGCCCCGTCCACGGAAGAGGGCTCAGTTGGATCCTGCCCCTCTGCAGCAGTCAGGGTCCCCTTGGAAGAAAACTGCGCCCCATGCAGAACGGGAACCCCCTCAAACGAGGGCTTTCTTGTTGAGAATACATATATGTGAGGACTGAATGAGATAAAAAACCAATATCCCTGTTGAGTCCTGGGGAGGTTTTTGTTCCAAGTGTTGTAATACCTTGTAATCCAGCAATTTTCCTTTCCATCGGTTTCTGAGGTTCCTTTCTAATAAAACAGCTACTTTGACCCATTGAATGTCCTGAAAGGCTGAAGGGTTCTCCTACAGGTATCTCAGTCTTGTGATTCCTGATGTCAGATTTGTGTCCATTTTTCCTCTGGGGTAGGAGCTGCAGTGGTTCAAGTGGTTAAGATGCTGAACTGCAGGCTGTGGAAGGTCAGTAGTTCAGTAGTTCGAGACCCAAGTGTGCCGCATGAGGGAGTGAGCTCCCATCTCTAGTTCCAGCTCCTGCCAACCTAGCAGTTCGAGAGCAAGAAATTGCATGAAGATAAATAGGTACCCCTTCGGTGGGAAGGTCACAGCGTTCCGTGCGCCTTGGTGTTTAGTCATGCCGGCCACATGACCACAGAAATGTCTTCGGACAGCGCTGGCTCTTCGGCTTTGAAACGGAGATGAGCACCGCAACCCTAGAGTCAGATTTGACTGGCTTTGGAGCAAGGGAACCTTTACCTTATCCTCTGGGGTAAGGTTTGTCCCGTTTGTCCTAGGTAGAGAACCGAAGGGCATTGTTGACATTTAATGGCATCTACCAGAGCTTGAAATAAACCCAGATGCCAACTTTGCTGTCATATACACCCAGAAAACACCATCACTGGACCCAACGGCGTCATCGACACCATCAGCGGCTCATTCACTTGCTCATCTTCTAACACTGAGAAACAGGGAAGATGTTGCAAGAACCCGGATTTCCAAGGCGACCCCAGAGCCATTTCCCTGGGAGGAAGCCAGGCCCACTGAAGAGCCCCCCACCCACCCCCGGGAGAGTCCCGATCAGACCCGCTTCGGATTGCTCGGCCCTTCGGTCGGCTTTCCCCTTTGTTTCAACTCAACCCTCCCGTTTTCTGAGAGGGCTGAACAGCCTGGGGTTCCCCGGAGCGCAGCCCTGTGCGGAGTGACTCCCGAGCAGTGTTCCCTCTAAGCTGAGTTAGTGTGAGCTAGCTCAGAGTTTTTTAGCCTCCGGCTCACACGTTTTTGTCTTAGCTCAGGAAGGGATGGCTCCAGAGCAAACTAATTGATGCAGCAGCCAAATCACTCGCTCACAACTTTAATGCCAGGAGCTCACAAAGTAGAATGTTTGCTTACAAGACTCCGCAGCTTAGAGGGAACATTGCGAGTCCCGAGGAATCCCACTAAGATGCATTCTGGGAGGGGGGGCGCCTCCGAGGGCAGGCAGCCGGGCCGAAGTCCAGCCCAGCAGGAGGTTCCGGGCGCTGCTCTCGACGGGGAGGGCGGGAGAAGCCTCTTCTTTCCTGGGCCTGCAGCTCTGAAAGGGTTAAAGGCGCCGAGCTCTTGGCTAGAGCGACCGATCGAGGGAGGGAGGGAGGTGCTTTTTTGGGGGGGGAATCGGAAGTGTTGGCTTCTGAGCGGGGAACGAGAACAGGGAGGGCTTCCGGAAAAACCTTTGCAGCCGGATCCTGGGAAGGTCTCCTTTCGAGTAAGTCGCCAGCTCAGTCTGGGAAGACGGAAGGTCCGCTCTCGTGCGGGCCGGGGCAAGCGGGGGAATGATTCAGTAGGTCTGACGCGTGATCTGACGGATGTTTTCCTTTGTCAGCCCTGTTGGAGCCCCTGGAAGGGTCTGAAAGGCGGGATCTGAGTCTTGGAAATCGGAATAAACTTTCCGCCGGGGAGGTTGGAGGGAGGCTCAGGAAGAGATCCCAGCCGTGATCACGGGGGAGGGCACCTTCGTGCCGAGGGGCTGCCCAAATATCTCGCCTTTTGGCTGGCGCTTCCCCCCCCCCAACTGCAATTTCCTGGTGGTGGGCTCTTTAGAAGATTTTATTTATTCACGTTAATTATAGTCCGCCCTGCAGGCTGTGGAAGGTCGGTAGTTCAGCAGTTCGAGACCCG
>NW_015165440.1:11848-20562 GCF_001447785.1 Gekko japonicus
CCGCAACCCTAGAGTCGGATTTGACTGGCTTTCGAGCAAGGGAACCTTTACCTTTATACCATAAATGCATTCAATAAACTGTGCAACAGAACTTGGGTTGGACAACCGACCGCAAATCTGAGAAACAGTGTAGAAGGAAAGCATAAATGTTAACGTGGCAAAGTAGGACCCAGCTTACAGCAATCTAAGCCCAGTCATTCAGACTCCCGTGCCCTATAGATGTATCCTAGTAACCTTGTGAAGCCTTTTCTCCAGTGCCACCCCGTTGCTTGCTTAGAAAAGCCCTCTTGGATAATTCAGTTCTGCTTAGTCTGTGGGAAGGCAGGCGAGTGGGTGCCTTCCTGACCCCTTCAGGCAGACCATTCCTGGGGGACCAGAATGGAGAAGGCCCCTGCCCAGGCCAGCCAGTGGAGGGACTGCAGGGGGGCAGTAATTTGCTCCGTCTAGGTTCTCATAATGGTGAGCCCTGGCTGTTCTGCACCTGCTGGACTTTCTGAACTGGGCATACAGGGCATTGACCTACTCTACCCTCCATGTCACTGTGGCAGTTTGGTTTCAATTTGTTCACTCTCAGCCATTTCACTACAGCAGCTAGGAAGCAGCTGAGGATCTCTGCCCCATCCCTGCCTCCTGCTCCTGCTCCTGTTCGCCCCCAGCAGCCCCTGTGTGCCCTGACCGGGAGAGGCCCCTCTGCCCCTTCCCCTCAGCTGGCTGCTTGGGCAGAGCTCTTGCCCAGCCCTTCCGCCCTACGGAGGAGCTCTCTGCAGTGGTGAAGCCCTTCCCAGTCGCTTTGTCCTGGGCCCCAGTTTACCTTTAGATGCACCCACTAGACAGACTGGTCCCCAGATACCGGAGGCCAAGCTCATAACATCCATAGCAGATTTTTAAAGAGGCCAAAAGAGATGTTTTTTTCTTTCCTCAAGGACCAAAGAAGCATAACCTAAAAAGCTTGATACTTAATATAATCCCATGACGTTCATCCTGATCCGCAAACTACAACACAGACACTCCTTCTGATCCACTTAGGTCTGTCTTGACCAGGTCACTGATAACTCAGTTCTCTTTTGGTTTCTTTCTGCCTTTTAGGTATCTTTCCTTCTTAGTAGGGAAGAGAATAAGGGTGTCTTTCCACAGTCAGAGGAAACTCAAGAGAAAGGGGAAGGAGATGGAAGAGGAGGACCCAGAAGGCCCTGGAACTGGCAAGAGACTGAGAAAAAGTCCCCATCCCATCCCAGCAGGGAGTGCTGCTGAACTCTGGGAAAGAGCTGTGCCAGGGGTCGTGGCTCAGGACACGATGACTGCAGAAGTAGGCAGCCAACGCTTCCGTCAGTTCTGTTACCAGGAGGCAGATGGGCCCCGAGAGATTTGCAGCCGGCTCCATGGACTTTGCAACCACTGGCTGAAGCCGGAGAGGAACACCAAGAGGCAGATCCTGGACCTGGTGATTCTGGAGCAGTTCCTGGCCGTCCTGCCCCCGGAAATGCAGTGCTGGGTCAGAGGGTGCGGGCCGGAGACCAGTTCCCAGGCGGTGGCCCTGGCCGAAGGTTTCCTCCTGAGTCAGGCAGAGGAGAAGAGGCAGGCAGAGCAGGTGAGGAGTTTTCATTCACTCAGTGCAAGCAGTGACCTTGTCCTATTTCTGTGTGTTCATGTCAACTGCCATCAAGTTGCTTCTGACTTGTAGTGTTCCTATGAATTAATGTCCTCCAAAACATCCTATCATTAACAGCCTTCCTCTGGTCTTACAAACTGAGGGCCGTGGCTTCCTTGATTGAGTCAATCCATCCCATGTTTGGTCTTCTTCTTTTCTTTCTGCCTTCAACTTTTCCTAGCATTATTTTCTTTGCCAGTGACTCTTGTCTTCTCGTAAGGTCACCACTGAAAATGTCGAGACAGTGTGTGACTGCAATAAAGAAGGCCAATGCTATGCTGGGGATTATTAGGAAGGGTATTGAAAACAGATCAGCCAATATCATAATGCCCCTATATAAATCAATGGTGAGACCTCATTTGGAATACTGTGTGCAGTTCTGGTCACCACACCTTAAAAAGGATATTATAGCTTTGGAAAAAGTGCAGAAAAGGGCAACTCGAATGCTAAAAGGGTTGGAACACTTTCCCTATGAAGAAAGGTTAAGGCGCTTAGGGCTCTTTAGCTTGGAGAAACGAAGACTGAGGGGTGACATGATTGAGGTTTATAAGATTATGCATGGGAAAGAGCAGGTAGAGAAAGAGGTACTTTTCTCCTTTTCTCACAATACAAGAACTCGTGGGCACTCCATGAAATTGCTGAGCGGTCAGGTTAGAACGGATAAAAGGAAGTACTTCTTCACCCAAAGAGTGATTAACACTTGGAATTCACTGCCACAGGAAGTGGTGGGTGCTACAAGCATGGATGGCTTCAAAAGGGAATTAGATAAGCATATGGAGCAGAGGTCCATCAGTGGCTATTAGCCACAAGGTATAGCTAGGGGCTCTGGGGCAAGTGATGCTCTGTCTTCTTGATGCTTGGGGGAGGGGTCAACAGTGGGCTGGCTTCTAATGTCCTGGCCCCACTGGTGGACCTCCTGATGGCACTGGTATTTCTGGCCACTGTGTGATACAGAGTGTTGGACTGGATGGGCCTTTGGCCTGATCCAACATTGGCATCTCTTATGTTATGTTCTAAAAGTATGACAGTCTAATTTTAGTCATTTTAGCTTCCAGGGAGAGTTGAAGTTTGATTTGCTCTAGAACCCACTGATTTGTCTTTTTGGTGGTCCACAAGTATCCGTAAGATCTCTCCTCCAGGAGCACAACTAAGAGCCAGTTTGGTGTAGTGCTTAAGAGTGGCGGACTCTAATCTGGAGAACCATGTTTGATTCCCCACGCCTCAACATGCAGCCAGTGGGTGACCTCGGGTCAGTGGCTGTTCTCTCAAGAGCAGTTTTCTCAGAGCTCTCTCAGCCCCATCTACCTCACAGGGTGTCTGTTGCGGGGAGAGGAAGGAAAGGGAATTGTAAGCTGCTCTCAGACTCTTGAGTAAAGGGCAGGATAAAAATCCAATTCTTCTCCTCCTTCTCCTCCCCCCCCCCCCATATAGTAATGGGAACTACTGTGGCATGAATTAACTTTATCTTGGTCACCACCAGCAACACATCCTTACACTGGAGAATCTTTTCTAGCTCCTTCTGGGCTGCCCTTCCCAGCCTCAGTCTCCTGAGTTCTTGCTTGCTGCCTCCCTTGTGATTGACGGCGGAGCCAAGGAACAGAGAATCTTGAGCCGTTTCAAGTTCTTCATCATTAACCCTACATTTCTGAAATTCCAGACTTTTGTCTTCTTGATGTTCAGCTGTAATCCCTGTTGCGGGAGCGTGAGTGTAACGGTCCAAGGCACCAGCCTTGCAAGTCGGCACCCTTAAGGTCTTTCCAGCCTCCCAGCCTTACCAGCTCTTAGCAGCAGTTCTGCTTCTCTTGCCCCTCATAGGAACCACACTGCACAGTCCAGTGGTACACTATGTACAAGGGTTTTATTCACAATATCCACAAACAAACTGCTTCGCCAGACACACGGTTTCTCCAAAGAGATGTACATGGCTTCTGTACAACACATATATACATTGCTCCACCAATCAGCATACAGCTGAGTCATGGTGACTGCACACTGTCCAGTGCCAGTCATAACCGGTCAGAACCAGGCTTATCTCACCACCTGCTGACAGTTAGCTGTCAGATAGCTGTCAGATAGCTGTCACGTACATCACACTGATCTTCCTGCTGTAGATTAACATTACAACAATCCCACTTTGGCGCTTCCTCCTTTAACCGAATTTAGTAGTTGTTTCAAGGCTTCACTATTTTGTGCCAGTAATGTGGTGTCAACTGCATATCTCAAAATAGTTACTGTTCCTTCTGCCAGTTTTCTCTCCTCCTTCATCTAAATTGAATCCACCTTTCCTTATGATATGTTCAGCATATAGATTGAAGAGAAAGGGAGATAAAATACATCATGGTTGGATACTTTTTCCAGTTTGGAAACCATTCTGTTTCTCCATCTTCTGTCCTAACACTGGCCTCTTGTTCAGAGTACGGGTTGCGCATCAATGCAAACAGTTCTTGTGGCAGACTCATTCTCAGTCGAAACCATTACTGTAATCTATGAAACAAAATGATTTTCTTCTAGAATTATCTTGTATGCTCCAATACGATGTCTACTTTTGTCAGAATTGGAATGTAAAGTGAGTGTTTCGGGACTGTTAGCCATTGTTTCGTCGTCCATCTTTGTTAGCATATTCTTGTTAAGTTTTTGAGGGACTCCTTTTCTGTGCCTTGGTATAGTTCTCTTGATATCTCATCTACCCCTGGTGATCTGTTTCTCCCCACTGCTCTCAGTGCAGTTTCGCCTTTACTTTCTAAAACCATTGGTTCTTCTTCTAAAGATTTTTCTGGAAAGGAACCTGTCATCCTTTCATTTCCTTTGTATAATTCCTCAGTTTATTAGTTGCTGTAGATTTTCCGGGTTGTGAGGCCGTGTCTTGGCATTGTAGAACCTGACGTTTTGCCAGGAACGCTGACTGGCATCCTCAGAGGTATAACACAGAAAAAGGGAGTACTCTCTGTGTCAAGGTGAGAAGCTTTTGAATCTCCTCAGGAAAGTTTCTCCATTAGCATGTTCATAGCCTGGGGAACTCCTACAGGATAATGACTCAGCCCTACCCCACCTTCCGGAGTACATATAAATTACCTGCCTACCATTTTCTTCTCACCTTGACACAGAGAGTAATCCATCTTTCTGTGTTATACCTCTGAGGATGCCTTTCAAAGTTACTGGCGAAACGTCAGGTTCTACAGTGCCAAGACCACGGACTCACAACCTGGAAAATCTACAGCAACTAATGAACTCTGGCCATGAAAGCCTTCGACAACATACCTCAGTGTATTGTTCCCATCTTTTCTTAGAAATTTCTAACTCTAGATATTTCACTAGATATTTCCATTCCTTCTCTTACCTGTCCCCCTTCCTCTTGTTTCAGATGTGGGGACGACCTATGAAGATGGAATTGAGGATCTCTGAGGCAGAAGGAGCTCCGTCAGAGGAAAGTCAGAGGACGCAGGCCCAGGAGGTTGCCCAAGATGCCCTGTCAAGTGGTAAGTGGTCATGCAACATGATTTCTGGTCCCCTCTTTTTCTCCTGCCAATCCAGACTCCAGGATGGGTGGGAGGGCCCAGCAGGTGGGAGAATGGGGTGCCTGGGTTTTTGGTCGGTTCCAGCAGGGATGCTGCAACATTTGGAGCTTCGGGGTTCACAGGGCACATTTCCAGCCTCACAGAAATGTTGGCAGCAGACATAAAACCACGAGGCTCATGGGTACCTGATGCTTCTTTTCCACCTCTTCGACACCTTACTAAAAGTCATTACAAATCTTCTTGAGTGTGAAGAAGAAAAGGTGTCACAATCGTGGGAACGGGGATGCGTGAAGTGGAATTCAAAGAAGCAAACAAAACAAGAACTTGCGGTTAACATTCATCCTTCCAATTTTGTCTCCCTTGCAGGCAGTGAAGAGATGTTGTCAAGCTGTTGTCTTTTCAGGGGAGTGGAACCGGCTGCTCCACCTCTGGTCCAGGTAGGGGGGGAGATTGGGGGATAGTCAGGTCCTCACTTCTTTCTCTCTCTCTCTCTTTTTAAAAAAAACAACAGTTTATTGATAGGATATGACAACATTTTCATCTTTTTCAATACAACAAATCATATTCTATTCTTCACATATCCTGTTTTTATACTATCTCCCTCCCCACCCCCTTGCTCAGCTTCCCGCAATGCTCCTGCCCCATTATCTACTTTTTATTTTCCTAATTTCACTCTTAACTTTATAATACTCAATCTCATTAAACATTTAGTTCTCATTTATCCTTATCTATCTCACATAGCTAGGTAACCTTAAATTTCAATTTTTCCATTAAGTCATTCTCTAATATTCTATTTTAATACTCATCGAAGCATAGTAAATTATTTGTGACATCCCAACTCGTCTCCAAATATTCTTTAAAATCTTTCCATTCTTCAAAAAAGTCTTCATCTTCTTCATTGTTTAGTTTCCTTGTAAGTTTATCCATTTTGGCCATAAACAGTACTTTCTTAATCCATTCCCATATTTCTGGTACCTTATCTTGTTTCCAATATTGTGCATAAGTCATTCTAGCAGTAGTAATCAGGTACCATAACAAAGTTCTTTTGGTGACATTTACTTCTTCCATTTTCAGACCCAAAAGTAGTATTTCTGGTTCTTTTTTAAACGTACATTTCAAAACTTTTTGTATCTCATTATGGACATCCGTCCAAAAAGTAACAGCTCTGTCACATGTCCACCACATATGATAAAAAGAACCTTCATGTTTCTTACATTTCCAACACTTATTAGACATATTATCATTTATAATTTTATAACAATTGCTATTTTTTTCTATACATAATTTTATAACAATTGCTATTTTTTTCGGGGTCATATATCATCTATACATAATTTTATAACAATTTTCTTTCAAATTAATACAAGTCAAAATTTTCATAGATTTTTTCCACAGATATTCCCAAGATGACATGGTTATCTCTTTATTCATATTAATGGCCCATTTTATCATTTGTTCTTTTACGATTTCATCTTCCATATACCATTTTAACAAAATCTTAAATATTTTAGAAATCATCTTTTTCCCATTTTCTGCCCATATGCATTCCATTTCATTATTATTTTTCTCTAAAACCATACCTTTTCTTATCGGTCTTATACAAATCATAAATCTGTCTATAATTTAACCAATCATATTCAAAGTCTAGGTCTTCTTTGTTTTTTATCTCGTAGTTCTTCCCTTCTTTTTTCAAAATGTCTCTATATAAGAGCCAATCTTCGCCCTTATGCCTTGAAAGTGGATTTATCACTTCTGCCGGTACAATCCACAGTGGTCTCTCTTCAAAGAAAATTTTTTTGTATTTCATCCACGTATCAAATAACGGTCTTCTTATATAATGATGTTTAAAAAGATTATCCATTTTAACTTTTTCATACCATAAGTAAGCATGCCAACCGAATTTACAATTAAATCCTTCTAAAGCCAACATTTTCCTGTTGTCCAAGTTAATCCATTGTTTTAACCATGTTAGGCACACCGCTTCATGGTAAAGTCTAAAATTCGGTAGTTGAAATCCTCCTCTTCCCTTTGCGTCGCATAAAATCTTCATTTTAATCCTCAGTTTTCTTCCCGCCCACCCAAATCTCGATATTTCTTTTTGCTACATATTAAATGTCTTTACTTCCCTAACAATTGGGATTGTTTGAAACAAAAACATTAATCGAGGCAAAATGTTCATTTTGACTGCCGATATCCTTCCTAATAGCGACAAATTCAAAGTGTCCCATTTTTTAATATCTTGTTGTATCTTAGTCCATAATTTTTCATAGTTATTCCTGAAGAGATCTATATTTTTCATTGTCAGATCAATTCCCAAATATTTTGTTTTCTTTACAACTTCACACTGTGTTTCCTCTTGTAACTTCAGTTGTTTTTCCATTGTCATATTTTTACATAACATCTTTGTTTTGCTTTTATTAACATAGAATCCAGCCAAATCTCCAAATTGCTTTATTGTTTCCATTAACACCGGTAAGTTAGTTACAGGTTCTTAAATCACAAACATCACATCATCTGCGACTGCTCTGTATTTATATGAAAAACCTCTTAATTTAAGTCCTTTAATGTTACTATCATCTCTAACCTTTCCCAGCAACACTTCCAAAATCCAAATAAACAACAACGGTGATAACGGACAACCTTGCCTTGTTCCTTTTTCAACTTTAAAATAATCCGTCATGTTCTTATTAACATTCAGTGCTGACTTTTGTTCTGAATATATTGCTTTGATTATATTCATAAAAAATTGTCCAATATGCATTTCTTCCATTACTTTAAACATGAAATCCCAATTCAAGTTATCAAAAGCTTTTTCGGCATCGACAAATACAAAAGCTACTTCTTGTTCAGGGTGTTTCTCATAATATTCCATTCTTAAGTTGGAGAGAGGACTGGAAATCCAAGCATTATGGCTCCCAGTCCTTTCTGTCTTATTTATCCTTACCTAGATTTCATCATGACCTTAAAAAGTCTTCCTGGTTAAGAGCCAGCCAATGATATGGGGCAGCTAATTAACCCAATTTCTCCAGCCAAAACCCTGCCCTGGGTAAGGGAAATAAACATCCACAGTCCCAACGGGTGGGAGGGCAGCTACAGCTCTTCACCAAGGTCTGTAATCTCACCACAACTGACTGGTGGGCTCAAGAGACCATCTCCCATGGATATTCGGTTGAATTCATTTCAACCCTACAGGACAGATTTGTGAACTCCCCAGTTCCAAGGGCTCGAGAAAAGCTGCAGCAAACCATGGATGCCATGGATCACCTGCTGAGGAGCAGAGCAGTCAAACCAGTTCCATCACATGTAAGCTGGGCTATAGGCAGAGGATTGAGGATAAATTCAATACTACCTCCCTCTCCCACTGGGGTCCTCAAGGAGGTTAAGGCAGCAGTGAAAAACCGATGGTTCAGCATGGCCAGCGTGGTGGCGCTCACCCAAGCCAGAGAGGGTGTCCTGGCCGGTGGACGAGGTGGGGTGGGAAACCCTCAGAAACACTCTGGAAGGGACCCGATCCCAATTTCTCAGTTGCCAGCCTTTACTACCAAACCTTA
>NW_015165440.1:21496-24159 GCF_001447785.1 Gekko japonicus
TGGGACGGGCTTCCCGAGGAGCCTACGCTGCTGTAGCCATGACTTTGAGGCCCGATCATCAGTCTTCTGGCTCTCTCTTGCTGGCAACAAAATACACTTCTTTCCAGAGAGACAGGCTGACTCTGTGTTTCTAGGAAAGGCAGAACTGCCTGGATGATTCAGACGTGGCTGTGCTGTAGGCAATAGAGAGGCCTAGCTAAGGTGCAGAGGACAACTCAGAAATAGCAAAAAATGACCTTGAGAAAGGTGCCCCTACACTGCAAGGCTGGTTTTCTCATCTGTCATTACCACCACCACCCCAAAATGGCACCTTTTCCAAAAACTCTGGGGGGCCCTTTGAACTGTGGGGTTCACGTGGTAAACTCCTGGCTTCTGTCCTCCCCCTGGAAAAACATGTGTTTTGGGGAGGCTGAAAACCAGCTCCTCTTGGCTCTGTTGGCAAGTGGAAGGAAACTCTCCATGCAGATATCTTGACAACCTCTTGTATTTAATGGTCAAAGGCAAAGAATCGAAAGTCAAAAAGCACACTAAGTCAAATGGGAACGGGGGGGGGGAGACACAATATTTTGCCACTTTCGCACTTAAAGTACATATAGGGAATTTGGGGAGGGGAAGGATAGACAGAAAATAAAGACAGCTCTATGGGAGGGCGTGGCAGGGATAAGGTGTGACCAACATCTCAGTTTGGGAGGGAGAATGATCAGATAACTGAAATGCACACCCAATCCTGGGCAGTGCCTGACCGGTGCCTTGGCTTCTTGCCTGTGCGATGATTGACTTTCTTTCTTCCAGGAGCAGCTGTCGAGGAGACAGATGGGGAATTCCAGGGGTTCTCTTTGGAAAAAGTTAAGAATGAAGATGCTGACAGACACTTTGGAGATGGACCCCAGGGGCAGGAGGGAAGCCAAGCAGGCAAGAGGAGGGATAAGCGCATTCCTTACTGAGGAGGGGGCTTCCATGAAATCCCAGTCCAAGAAGAAAGTCAATCAAAAAGAGAAGGGACAAAGACCTCCATCCTAACCAGAGAATCCACTCGGGGGAAACTGAGAGTGTGGCCTTGGCAAAGACCTTCACTCAGAGAAGGAACATCATTTTGCAGACACAAATTCCCTTAGGGGAGAAACCGTGTAATTGCTTGCAGTGGGGAAAGAGCTTCATTCAAAAAAGAGCTCTTACTTCATTTCAAAAAAAGTCGCACAGTTGGGGGACCATATAAACGGTGAAAGTCTAAACCAAACGTCTCTCCTGCAGTAGGCTTAACGTACTTTTAAAGTGCATGTTATTGTAGACTTCAGCATACAGTGGGAAGAAGCCGCTGTAATATTTGGATTGCGAATGGAACTTCAGGTGCAGATCAGACCTCCTTGCGTGGGTTCTAACAGGATCTCTTTCTTTATTCCAGCAGGGGATGATCAGAGGAATGAGGAGGATGGCGAACTGCATCTTGTATTGCCAGATGAAGTCAAGAATGAAGATTTGAGCGGAAACTTCAGAAACCAAGCTGGACCTAAGAGGCAGGAAAGAAGCCACATCATCCAGAAGAGGGGTGAACCTATTCCTTGCCAAGAGGGGGATTTCCAAGAAGGAATTCACACGGTGAAGGAAACATACAAGTGCTTGGCGTATGGAATGAGCTTCTCAGATCAACCCCACTATAATATCCACGTACAAATGCAAAGTGGAAAGAAGACCCATCGATGGTTGGAGTGTGGAAAGACCATGATTCGCAGAGCAGACCTCCTTAGACATCAAAGAACACATTTAGGAGAGAAACCTTATAGCTGCTTAGATGGTGGCAAGAGATTCTCAGAGAAATCAGAGTTTTTTCAACACCAAATGAATCATACAGGAGGCAAGCTATTTATTTGCTCAGGAATGAAGTTCTCTGCAGGAGGAAAAGGTAATATATGTTTTCCAAAGGACAGTGTAATGAATGCATGTAAATGCTTTTGGTGTGGAAACTACTTCAAATACAGATCACAGCTCCTTGTGCACCAAAGAATCCACAGAGGAGAGAAGCCTTTTAAATGCTCAGAATGTGAGAAGAGATTCAGTCAAAGGCGTAGTCTTCAAGAGCATCTAAGAACTCACACCGGGGAGAAGCCTTTTGAATGCTCAGAGTGTGGGAAGAAATTCAGGCAGAGTAGCACTCTTCAAACCCATCTAAGAACCCACACAGGGGAGAAGCCTTTTGAATGCTCAGAGTGTGGGAAGAGATTCAGTTGCAGTGGCAACCTTCAAACTCATCTAAGAATCCACACAGGGGAGAAGCCTTTTGAATGCTCTGAGTGTGGGAAGACATTCTGTGCCAGTAGCTCTCTTCAAAGACATCTAAGAACCCACACAGGGGAGAAGACTTTTGAATGCTCAGAGTGTGGGAAGAGATTCAGTTACAGTAGTTCTCTTCAAGAACATCTAAGAACCCACACAGGGGAGAAGCCTTTTGAATGCTCAGAGTGCGGGAAGAGATTCAGTCAGAGTGGCCACCTTCAAAGACATCGAACAACCCACACAGGGGAGAAGCCTTTTGAATGCTCAGAGTGCGGGAAGAGATTCAATCAGATTGGCCCTCTTCAAACCCATCTTAGAACCCACACAGGGGAGAAGCCTTTTGAATGCTCAGAGTGTGGGAAGAGATTCAGTCGCAGAAACTCTCTTCAAAC
>NW_015165440.1:24604-35907 GCF_001447785.1 Gekko japonicus
AAACCCATCGAAGAACGCACACGGGGGAGAAGGCTGTTGAATGCTCAGAGTGTGGGAAGAGATTCAGTTGCAGTAGCCACCTTCAAAGACATCTAAGAATCCACACAGGGGAGAAGCCTTTTGAATGCTCAGAGTGCGGGAAGAGATTCAATCAGATTGGCCCTCTTCAAACCCATCTTAGAACCCACACAGGGGAGAAGCCTTTTGAATGCTCAGAGTGTGGGAAGAGATTCAGTTGCAGTGGCCACCTTCAATCCCATCGAAGAACCCACACAGGGGAGAAGCCTTTTGAATGCTCAGAGTGTGGGAAGAGATTCAGTCACAGTGGTGACCTTCAAACCCATCGAAGAACCCACACAGGGGAGAAGCCTTTCGAATGCTCAGAGTGTGGGAAAAGATTCAGTCGCAGTGGCCACCTTCAAAGCCATCTAAGAACCCACACAGGGGAGAAGCCTTTTGAATGTTGAGGATGTGGGAAGAGATTGTCGCAGTGGCACTCTTCAAAATCGTCTAAGAAACTGCAGGAAGATTTGAGGGGTACAGGCCACTACCAGGGATCCCCAGCCCTGTTAGGGTTCTTTCCCATGGGTGGGTGGAGTCTGGCTAGGGAACTCAGGCCTCCAGAGGGAGGGAAACACAGCTAGAACAGTTGCCTTATACCAAAAGTATTTATGAACTCTAAAGCCATACAGAAGTGAAACTTAATATTTATTTATTTGTTTATGACTTTTATCCCACCCTCCCCGCTGAGGCAGGCACAGGTCAGATTACATAAGGAAACAATAGAAAACCCATAATATGAATATCGATATAAAATACAGGATAAAATTATTAAAACATTAACATATAGTTTTGTAAATGCGTTTAAAACATACAGTCAGTACCTCCACTCTCGGCGGGCTTGGGCTGGCAGCAAATTCGGCACAGCATGGATGGCAGCGTGCAGCTCCTTATCTGAGTGCCTGACGGAAGAGCTCCGTTTTCGTGGTCCTGCGGAACTGAGAGGTCCCACAGGGCCCTGATAGCCTCTGGAAGCTCATTCCAATAGGTTGGAGCTTCTAGTTAATACCAGCCTGGTGTCCTTTGGGTCGTGGGGAGCCAAGCGGTTTTGTGACCCTGACCGTAGTGCTCTCTGGGGAACATATGGGGAAAGGCGGTCCCTCAGGTAGGTCGGTCCCTGACCATAAAGGGCTTTAAAGGTCAAAACCAGCTTCTTGAAGCAAATCCGGTGTGCTATTGGCAGCCAGTGCAATGACCTTAGCACAGGCTGGATGTGCTCCCACATAGGGAGACCCATCAGCAGCCTGGCTGCCGCATTTTGCACCACCTGCAGCTCTCGGAGTTGTGTCAAGGGCAGCCCCATGTAGAGAGCATTACAGTAGTCCACCCTCGAGGTGACCATAGCATGGATCACTGTTGCCAGATCATTGCATTCGAGGAAGGGAACCAACTGCCTGATAGGCCAGGGATGGTAAAAGGCTGCCTTGGCAGTAGCTGCTACCTGGGCCTCCATTGTTAAGGAGGCATCCAGGAGCACTCCTAAGCTCCTGACCATTGGCGCTGACACCAACAGCGCCCCATCGAAGGTTGGTAGTGGGATCTCTACCCCCGATCTGCTCCGACTCTGGCACAGGACCTCCATCTTCATCGGATTCAAGTTCAATCGACTCAGCCTAAGCCATCCAGCCACGTCCTGTAATGCCCGGTCCAGGTCTTCCGGGGTGGATGACAGGCTATCGGTTGGTGCGTTGGGCAGTCGGTACACTAACCAAATAGCCAAACTCTCCCCGGCTTCCCACACAAAGCTGGCACTCCATGCCTGTGAGCCTCAGTGACGGGAGCACCCTGAAGGAGTAAGCCTCCTGAATGAACAGAGCCACTCCTCCCCCCTGCCCCTTAGTCTGAGATTGGTGGAGGACCGAGAACCCAGGAGGAGTTGACTGGGAGAGAGATACTGTCTCCCCATCTCGAACCCAAGTCTTGTTCATGCACACCAGCTCCACATCCAGCTCCAGCAAAAGTCACGAAGGACTGAGGTCTTATTATTTATGGACCTTGTGTTGCACAGCACCAATGTCGGAGTGGGGGTTTTACTCCTCGCCCCACTGCCTGCCACCTTTCGGATGGGACGCAGGCTGGAACTTGGCCAAGCTCCTCTGTTTCTCTGCCCCCTTCCCTTCCAATCATGCCTGGTCCCACCGCTGTACTTTCCCCTCATCATCAGACACCAGTGGTCTTCACTACCCTAAGCCTCCGACCAACTAATAGCCGAGTTACGGGTGGTATAGCCTGCTGTAGTCTATCCTAACAAACCAAACTACCCTACTAACTAACAAACCGTGTCCCCTAGCTAGCTTGCACTTAAATTTCAATCCATTTCTATTTCCCAGGCCAGTGAGTTATAGAAAGGCCAAGGGATCGTCATAGTTATACATATCAATTTCCCCTATGACATGATCAATTTCTACCCTAGGATAGGTGAATCACGATATTTTCTTAATTAATTCATTTAATCACTTCCTCAGATCAATTGATTTGTTCATTTCCTCACTGTCTACCGTTTAAATCATACACGCCCAAATCAATTAATGCATTTCTTATTTCCACTATTTGAATCATGAAAACCCAATTAATCAACTAACCCAATAGACAATAAATTAATTACCCCACATCGCTTTAATTAAGTCTAAAATTCTCTCTAGTTAACCGTACTATAATGGTGTTAAATTCGAATCATAAAAAATTCTGCTTGCCCGCTGACTATAGTTTCCTCCAATCCTCTTGGTCACTTTGGTGGGAGAAACTCCCCGTTCTTCTCCGATATTATCTATACACAGTTGTTTCTTTAGACTCCCAAAAAGCCCTCACTTTTGCACACTCTGCTCCTGCGTCCTCAGTACTCTCGTCTGACCTCCCAAAGGGGAGGGTGGCTGACTCAGTCCTCAGAATTGAAGTTGGGGGCAGGCACCGCTGCCAAGGTAGTTGTTGCTGGGTTGGTCACAGGCACCGCTGCCGAGGTAGTTGTAACTCGACCAGACACATCATCTCTGGCCCGCAGAAGCTGGGCATTGCTGTGCAGACCATAGGGAGGGCAGAGACCCCCTCCAGGATCTCCCACTGCTGCTTCCGGACCCCAGGCTCAAGGAAAAGCAGCTGCTGTGGAGCTCCGATGCGGAGCTCCTTATCCCCAAAATGGCGGTCGTGACCAGGGAGCGGGCCTAATGTTGATCCGCTGCTGTTGTGCGCACCGCAGCCACCAGTACAATCCTCTGACGAGGTTGGGGCTTCGCTTATTGTCCTCCAGTTAACCAGGCCAACTCCAGGCACTGAGACACAGCTCCGGGGACTGCATGGGGACCGAAAGGTAACTGTTCTCGTTGTGTAGTTTCTCACTGTCCACACTGCTTTGTAGCATGATGGGCTGCTCAGGGACTTTCCACTAGCAACAGGCAAGAGAAAATCTGCCACTGGCCTTTCAGCTGGATTTGCTAACTGACAGTATTTGAGATATTACTGGCAAGCTGTCAGTCAGCCATGAGCAGCAGTGTTAGATCTATCTGATCTAAAGTGACAGTCAGAAGTCAGGTGACTGGCAGATTGCATCAGACTCTGCCATAATCACCACGAGTCAGCTAAATGTAAATTGCTGTGTCCTGATTGGTCAGTGTAAATATATATTGAGACTTGTACAGTGCTACACATCTCTTTTGTGGGATCGTTTGTCTGCGTAGCACCTTGTCAGTCTGAACAGTGAGTTGGACTCTGAAAGACTGTATATATGTTCCAGTGTCCAGTGTAAATAAACTGTAAATACTTTGTACATACTTAAACATATTCTGCTACTTTACGGCGTTTCTAACTACCGTCGGGGTTATGGGCCCAGAGTTCTGAGCGCCTGCGCTGAGCTGTGGAGAGTTGGTCATGTTGGGTTGTGATACTTTCTGGAAACAGCGGCGTGCTGGACGACAAGCTGGAGTCACAATCTTTTGAAGAGGACGAGGTGTCAGAGCAAAGCTCGGAGAGCTCTGTGGAGTCTGAGGAGGAGCCGGAGGAGTTGCCCAGGACTGGTCAACAGGTTTTTTACAGTAAGTACACAATGGCTCAGGCTTCAACTGCGTTGCTTGTGGATAAACTAACAAATGATAACTATTCCGTATGGTCTCTAAAAATGCAGCATTTCCTTAAAAGAGAGGGGCTGTGGAACTTTGTAAATGCACCCCCCGCTACACCCACTCCAGAGGAGACCAAAAAGGAGTGGGGGTTTTACTCCTAGCCCCACTGCCTGCCACCTTTGGGATGGGACGCAGGCTGGAACTTGGTCAAGCTCCTCTGTTTCTCTGCCCCCTTCCCTTCCAATCATGCCTGGTCCCACCGCTGTACTTTCCCCTCTTCATCAGACACCAGTGGCCTTCACTACCCTGAGCCTCAGACCAAGTAATAGCCGAGTGACGGGTGGTATAGCCTGGTGTAGTGCTACTAATGGCAGTTCACAATTCTCTTAGCACTGTTAACCTGAATAAACCTAGTCTAGCCTAACAAACCAAACTACCCTACTAACTAACAAACCGTGTCCCCTAGCTAGCTAGCACTTAAATTTCAATCCATTTTTATTTCCCAGGCCAGTGAGTTATAGAAAGGCCAGGGATCGTCATAGTTATACATATCATTTTCCCCTATGACATGATCAATTTCTACTCTAGGATAGGTGAATCACGATAATTAATTAATTAATTCATTTCATCACTTCCTCAGATAATTGATTTGTTCATTTCCTCACTGTCTACCGTTTAAATCATACACCCCCAAATTAATTAATGCATTTCCTATTTCCACTATTTGAATCATGAAAACCCAATTAATCAACTAACCCAATAGACAATTAATTAATTACCTCACTTTGCTTTAATTAAGTCTAAAATCCCCTCTAGTTAACCGTACTATAATGGTGTTAAATTCAAATCATAAAAAGACTCCCCGTTCTTCTCCGATATTATCTATACACAGTTGTTTCTTTAGACTCCCAAAAAGACCTCACTTTTGCATGCTCTGCTCCTGGGTCCCCAGTACTCTCGTCTGACCTCCCAAAGGGGAGGGTGGCTGACTCAGTCCTCAGAATTGAAGTTGGGGGGCAGGCACCGCTGCTGAGGTAGTTGTAACTGGACTGGTCACATCATCTGTGGCCCGCAGAAGCTGGGCATTGCTGTGCAGACCCTAGGGAGGGCAGAGACCCCCTCCAGGATCTCCCACTGCTGCTCCCGAACCCCAGGCTCAAGCAAAAGCAGCTGCTGTGGAGCTCCAATGTGGAGCTCCTCATCCCCAAAATGGCAGTCGTTACCAGGGAGCGGGCCTAATGTTCATCCACTGCTGTTGTGCGCACCGCAGCCGCCAGTACAATCCTCTGACGAGGTCGGGGCTTCGCTTATTGTCCTCTAGTTAACCAGGCCAACTCCGGGCACCGATACACAGCTCCGGGGACCGCATGGGGACCGAAAGGTAACTGTTCTCGTTGTGTAGTTTTTCACTGTCCACACTGCTTTGTAGCATGATGGGCTGCTCAGAGACTTTCCACTAACAGCAGGCAAGGGAAAATCTGCCACTGCCGTTTCGGCAGGATCTGCTAACACCAAAACTCCGCGTTCGTCACCATCTTGATAGCATATATTCTATATCAATACCTAATAGTGTATAGAAAATTCCCAGTCCTCGATATAGTGTACACTTCAAGAAGAACAAGGAATTCATGGACTGTGTACCAAGACCTTACTTAAGCCTAGGTGGGGTGTTGGCGAAACAGCCTCGAAGAAAGCCCAAAGCTTCCTTTTTAAATTTTAAATTGTTTTCAACCAACAAGAATCAAGGGAGGAGTCAAAATATACCAAACTTGCAAAATACCAACCCACTCTTGGTTGATAAGATGAACCTTCGCTAATATGAACTTTTGCCCAAATTGTATTAATTGCGATGTCAAAAAGACGTAGACAGATATGTTTAGGCTTTGGAAACTAGCACTTGTAAGGCCATGGAATGTGCATTCAGCAAAGGTACATCTACAGGGCAAAGGCTTTAGTTTTTACGCCTAGGCTGACAGCAAAAGAGCAAAGGCTTATGGGACTTCTGAACCTAGAAACCAAAGAAACCTAGAAAGTAGATATACTACAGATCACTGTATGATCCTCCAACAACTCATAGAGAAATACTCTTCAACAAGAGTAGTAGCTTTATAGGTCACCTACATTGATCTAAAGGTGGCATTTGATTCTGTTTTCAGAACTAAGCTCTAGGGTAAGTTGGAGGCCACTGAAATCATTCACAGGCTGTTTTTCCTGATCCGTTTCCTACATGAAAACACCTATCTAAAGGTCAGGTGCAGCAACCTGGGACATCTTTCAAATGCCATCCCCCCTCTGGGAGGCTGGAAACAGGGCTGTATTTTAGCACCGGCTCTCTTCAACGTTTATATAAATGACTTGGTCAAATGCTTAAGTCACCAGGCCTTTCATTCTCCTATACTACAGCATCGTCAGATGATGCAGATATTCAGTTAAGGACCCGGTTGGGCTACGAAGAGCCCTAAAGGCGCTAGTACACCACTGCAAAGAAGATTTTCTCTCAAGAAACTATCAAAAAACAAAGATTTGGTAAGAAACAGAAGTCCACAACCTGGACCAACGATGCCTTCAAATAGCTTGGTGCAGTATTCCATGCTTCCGGCTCAGGAAACGCACACGTTGCCCACGCAGCAGATACTGGGCAAAAGTCAGCTCACAATATACTTAGATTTCTTCTAACTAAGGGTGGACATAACATCCCTGCTGCCCTAAAACTCTTCCAGGCCAAAACTTTGGCCCAGCTTTTGCACAGAACTATGATAGGGCCAACATCATCTTCTTTTGCCCCTCTTGAGTGTGTTCAATCAAAGTTCCTAAGAGCAGCATTACAAGTCCCCAATTGCGTACCAAATGCCTTGCTACGTTTGGAGACTGGCATTGTCAGAGTGGAAGCCAAGGTGAGCCTTGCCTCCCTAAATTACTGCCTTAAGATTAGCAGTTTTCAGCAAGGTTTTTTTTTCCAAAACAATTTTTATTTTATTTTTTCATATAAACACCATAACAACAATTCTTTTGGTTTTACAAATTGTTCTTCACATTAAAACATCAACTAAATACATTCATGTTTTAATAAACCAACAACTTCCATTTCGTTTTGTACTTTATCAAGGCAACTTCATCATATCGTAATATTCATGGTTAGTAAATTAAGACTTACTAATAGGATTCTTATCTATATTTTCTAATACTGATCCCCACTTATTTTAAAAAAACCAAATAAGCTTTATAGGGATCTTGAACATTAATACCTGTAGAGATCTTATCCATTATGTTTGTTTGTTTGTTTCATTTTTACCCCGCCCTCCCCGCTAGGCAGGCTCAGGGCGGCTTCCAAGAACTGACAAGCAGTATACATTCATAATAGATTATAAAACATCAATTAAAACACAGCAATCAATATAAAACATTCATTAAAACATTCATTAGATGGCGATAGAACTAAAGTGCAATTGGACACATTTGGCAGTACCATCGCATTAGATCATAGAGGATCGGAGTTCACTACAGGGCGCAGCTGGTAAGACGTCGCTCCTATCGGAACACCTGCCTGAAAAGTTCTGTTTTCACGGCCCTGCGGAACTGTGACAAGTCCCACAGGGCCCTGATCTCGGCAGGGAGCTCGTTCCAGTAGGACGGAGCTACAAACGAAAAAGCCCTCGTCCTGGTTACCATCAACCTGACTTCCTTAGGGCCAGGGAGGTCCAGGTGGTTTTGGGATCCTGATCTCAGTGCTCTCTGGGAAACATACGAGGAAAGTAGTCCCAGACTTTCGAGTACCATAATGAAATCGGAGGAGAAGCTGGATCTTTCCAAAATTGAGCCACTGTTGTTTTTGCTGCTGTTAAAAGGGTAATAATCGAGGCTTTCTTAGAAGAGGCAATGGAATTAGGAGGCCAATAATTTAAAAGAATACATTCAGGTTTGTCTGGAATCTTATATCCTGTTATACTCAGTATTTGTTCCAGAACTTTAATCCAAAATGATTTAATAACCACACAGTCCCATCAGCAATGCTTAAAAGTACCCAACTCTCCACATTTCCAACATTTCAAGGAGTAGGATTTATTTACATGATTTATTTGGACAGGTGTTGAATACTAGCATGACATTATTTTGAAATTTTGTCGTACAGTATTAATAGATGGTGATATTAAAGCTGAAGATAACCAAATTGATTGCCATTGCTCCTTTGTTAGTTCTGTTTCCAAATCCTTATGCCATGCTGTAATATATGTCGGTTGCGATGAAAGAGTCAGATTTAACAAACATGTATATATTTTTGATATCAGACCCTTCAGATTTATTGTTCGACTAATTAAAAAATTTTCAAAGTCTGTAAGAGGTCTAAGCAAGCCTTTTTTAATATCTGGTTTATTTTTAAAAAATTCACCTGCAAATATTCAAACCACAGGATAGTTGTTTGTATTTTCTTTTCCAATTGCTCTTTTGTTAATATAATCCCTTTTTTTGTAATATCATGTATTTTAATAACCGAGGTCTTCCTCCATGACCTAAAAGTTGTTTGTGCTTCAGCCGGTTTAAACCATGGCTGTCCCACAAAGGAAGAAGCTGGAGAAAGTCCTGGAGCTAATAACTTTTTCTTATTATCCCAAATGTTTAAAAATGCTTTAATAAAGAGATTATCTTGATATTGTTTTGGGTGTTCTTTTTTTCCTAGCCAAATCATTTCCACATAACGTGTTGGTTTAAAATAACTTTCCTCTATTTCCATCCATTCAGCCTCCAGATTCATATTTTGAAGTCTTGGGAGATTTAACAAGATTGAAGCCTCATAGTATGCTGTTAAGTCTGGAAAAGCTATTCCCCCTTGTTTTTTTGGTCTCCTTAATGTCTCAAATCTAATCCTATGCCTTTTGTAGGCCCAATGGAATTGATTTAAAATTTTTTGCCATTTTTTAAAATTTTGAGCAGGTATTTGTATAGGTAAGGCTCTAAATAAATATAAAATTTTAGGTAATATAAATGATTCAATCACATATTGCCTTTCAAGCCAAGATAGTGATTCTGTATTCCATCTTTTTAATTGGTTCTCTATGGAATGTACTGTGTCTACAAAGTTCCTCCTGAAAAGATTGTGTATGTTTAAAGGGATTTTCACTCCCAGGTAAGACCATGAGGAGGTAATCCAATGATAACTAAATTTGTTTTTCATTTCCACAGTCAGATCTGGTGACAAATTTAAGGGATATAGTATAGACTGAACCCCATTTACAGACAAGCCTGAGTGATGTCCAAAAACTTTAAAAATGGACTCTAACTCTGGAATAGTCTGAAGTGGATCAGTAAGATACACAACCAGGTCGTCCGCAAAAAGACTAATTTTATACTCTATTTGATTCACTTTTATGCCCTTTATCTGTTCAGAATTTCTTATGATGTTTGCTAGTGGCTCTATCAAGAGGGCAAAAAGCAAAGGAGACAGGGGAAAACCCTGCCTCGTTCCCCTAGTAAGTTAAAAAATCTTGTGAGTTTAAATTATTTATACTGACTTGAGCCCTGGGTGCTGCATATAAGGATTTTACTAATGTTTGAAACTTAGTTCCAAAACCCATAGATTTTATAACTGAATCTAAGACTAGTGGTTCCACCTGATCAAAAGCTTTTCCTATATCCAAAGCCAGTATGCAATCATTTTTTCTATATTTAGTACTATAAAAGATTAAATTTAAAGTTTTTCTAATGTTGTCTGTAATATTCCTATTGGAAATAAAGCCCATTTGATTTCTTTGTATGTATTCTCCTATAATATGGTTTAATCTCTTAGACATAAGTGAAGTAAAAATTTTATAATCATGATTTAATAAAGAGATAGGGCGATAAGATTTAACGTTCGTCAAGTCATTTTCTGGTTTGGGAAGGACTATTATCGTGTTACACAAATCTGCCAGGTGTGGTGCCAGTATTTTTGCATAAAATCTGTAAAATTCCCCTGGTATCCCGTCTCTCCCTGGCGTTTTATTTATTTTGATTTTTAAAATTGGCTCTATAATTTCTTCTGGTGTTATAATTGTGAGAATATGAATATAGAGGCACAAGTGCAGAGATAATGTTTACATGTATAAAGTTACGTTGCGCCTGCAAAAACTACTTGAGGATAGAAGCTTGAGAGATGTGGGCGTGTACTGAGAGACTCTGTCAATCTCATCTGTGTGAGGCAGCCTGAAGTCTGATTGGCTGTCACGACTGTCTTGGTCATACACAGAGATTCTGAGAGTGACAGTTATTCAGTTACTCTCTGTCGGTTGGTGTGTCTGTGAGCTTAACTGTTATTAGCTCTATGTTGATCTGTTATTATATACAAAGTTATTGTTTAATCATTCACCAGTTAATAGTTATATAAACATCATTTGACTTAACTGTATTTGGTGTGATTATTTTAAGTCTTCCACGAAACTCTTTAACAATAGGTATATACAAACATACCTTCAACAATAATTTGTTCGTAAACTGTCTATGTTCCATCGTGAGTTCCTTGGTTAACTGATTTGTTGCTAAATAATGTTTTATAGACTCTTTATTTGGATTGCTAGAGCTATATAGGCCCTGATAAAATTGAGTAAAAAAGTTTAATATGTCATCAGAATTGAGTAAAAAAGTTTAATATGTCATCAGAAGATGAGGCTTGATTACCTGATTTGTCTTTTATAATGCTTATATGTCTTTCAGCCACTTCTTTTTTTTTAGTTTCCAAGATAATACTTTTAGTGACCTGGGACTCTTGAACCAGTATTTTTGTTTTATAAATAAAAGATTTTTCTTAATCTGTGTTGTTTCTAAAGAGTCTAGTTGTTTACGTTCTTGTAATAACTGTTTATAAAAAATTTTTGAGCCAAACAATTTATGTTTTGTTTCTAATTCTTTAATTTTATCCAAAAGTGTATGTTTTAATATGTTTTTCTTTTTGTTGTAGGCTGAAGTGACTGCTATAGCTTTGCCTCTAATAACTGCTTTTAAGGCATCCCACGTGATTTCTTTAGAAACTCCACAATCTAAATTGAAATGAAAAAAAGTTTTAATTTCTTCTTCTATTTCTGCATTTGCTATGGGATTTAATAAAATGAATTTATTCAAAGACCAGTGTCTAGTACAATTCTCTATATTATTATTTGAAATAAAACATTCTACCCATGCATGGTCAGATATAGTTCTTAATCCTATATCAGGATTAGCTGC
>NW_015165441.1:0-25918 GCF_001447785.1 Gekko japonicus
ACTATTTTGTTAAGCATCAGACTTAACAGTTCCTGACCTCACATTGGGTCACAACAGAGAAAGCATGTGTGCAGGCCGTTCTTGACCTTGCCCATTTGTCGGATAGCACCCAGAAGAGGTTCAGGAGGGGACTTCCTTGGTACTGAGGAGCACCAACCAAAACCTTGGTGGGTTTACAGCTTGGGAGGAGAACATATGAACACATATGAAGCTGCCTAACCATCATGGTCAGTATTGCCTACTCAGACTGGCAGCAGCTCTCCAGGGTCTCCGGTGGAGATCTTTCACATTGCCTACTCCCTGATTCTTTGAACTGGAGTTGCTAGGTATTGAACATGGGACCTTGTGAATGCAAAGCAGAGGCTCTTCCACTGAGCCATAGCCCCTTCCTGCAAGAGGGGAATGAGGCTTCGGATATCTGGGTACCACAGCTTGGCTGAGCAGGTGAGGATAAATGAGGCCAGAAGTGATGATGGCAGAACTTGCAGCCAGGGTGGAGCTGCTCCCCTAGAGTGGTAACCCATGCTAAATAGTGAAAGAAGCATTTAATATAATGCAGATCAGACAGACTTGGTTTAACCCATATCCTTGCATCTTGCATTTCTGTTTCTGTGTGCAGGGGTGGTCCTCTTCATCATCATATCATGACAATGAATTTTGCAAAAGCAGTGATTTACTTTGAATTTCACATGCTGAAAACACATACTGGACTTCCCCCCCTGCTCCCTCTAGTGGTTATTTCTAGCAAACAGCCACTGATTGTGACATTGACTAAGTTTCTGTTGATACACATTTATTCAGACCTTCCTTCCAGTGGCTCAGGGCTGCATATGTTGCTCTCCCTCCCCATTTTATCCTCCCTATCACCCTTGTAAGGTAAGCCAGGCTGACAGTGTGATTTCCCCAAGATTATCTAGTGAATTCATGACAGAACAGGGATTTGAACACAGGTGCTAGTCTGATGCTCTAACTACTATGCCACACTGGCTCTGTCACAGAGGCAACAGTCTTTGTTATATATGACATGTTATGTTGCTAAAATGTACTCAATGCACACAAATGGTACATTTTGTGTACTTCTAATGGAATCAATATATGTGTTGCATTTCATATGTGAGGCATTCATATGTGTTTCCCAATATGGAGATCTTGTTTGTGGGGAAAACGTGTCTTCTATGAAGCATCCCATGGAAGTTGTTAAATAGAGAGCATTTCTCCCATGCAACTTTAAAATCAGCAACTAATAGAACATGTCAGATAATCCTTCGATATTTTATCAAATAAGCTTTTGATTTTTTTCCAAAAATCCCCAAACCCTCTGTCCTCTGGATATCCCATATATCTATAAACTGTAGTCATTTTACAGCACAGTGAGTGAAAAAAGACTGTCCTCTCCCCAACATTAATCATAGAGTTTAGTGAAAGTCTGGTAAGGCCTGATCCTTGCACTAAGATTGCCTGTCAAAAGCTGACTGCTTAATATTTTTTTCCACCATCCACGGCAAGATTCCAAGGCCAGTACTGAGGATTAAAATCCTACTCTTGGTTTATATTTTCCTATATCCTTTCTTAAGGCTTTATCTATAAGCATTTCCCCCCTGGTTTAAACATTTAAACTAAATAAAGATGCCTATCTAAGGCCAGGAAGAAACGCAACCGGGCAAACTTCTTTTTAAAAAATACAGCTAAAAGTCAAAAACACCTAGAAACTAATATATGGCATGTTGCAATAGTTAATGACATGGTGTCATATCAGTCTGTTCAAATGGCCTGTCCCTTCCCTCGTGCCCTTGAAGGAGATAAAAGACTAAACATTATGACTGTATTTTCAGACCTCATACAGTGAGTCTGATTTGTGTAAGGAAATAGCATTTCTTGACAGTATATTTTGATACTATCTTATTTGGAGTCTTGTTTTCGGTGGATTTTATATATCTTGTTCTTTCTGGAAGTATCAGATCTCCCGTGTTCTCTTTAAGCAGCAATAATGATCAGCAATATAGCTTGTCCTTTTTTGGATTATTATATAGGTCATATATATTCTCCCCAGCTGTCTTGTTCATTCCTCCCCCTTCTCCTTGAACGGTTGTAGGTTGCAAATGTTTTTTTGCAGCCCAGAATTTATGTTCTTGGAGATGGCTGGCTTTGCTTAGAGCAGCTCTTTAGAGTTATGAATATCTCAGGTAATTCCACAATGTAAATATTGCAAAGAGAAAGATTACTTAGTGCCTCCAGGCTCAAATTAGGATTGACATTTCATTATAAAGCACTCCTCTGTGAGGAAACTTTGAGGTCCTTACAAACTGCTGGCGGTTGTCATTGGCACAAACGTGCTGAAGACAGAAACTTTGCTGCAGGGGGGATGCTTGTGAAACTCCCCCCCCATGCAAAACCCTCCCTGGGGTCCGGGGTTCCAAGCTGGTGGTGGAAAGCGCCATCAAGTCACAGCTGATTTACAGCAGTCCTGTAGGGTTTTCAAGGCAGGAGGCATTCAGAGGTGGTTTGCCATGGCCTGCTGCCAGATGTGTGCATCATGATCCTGGTATTCCTTGATGGTCTCCCATCCAAATATTGGCCAGGGCCAGGAGTCATTTCGTATAAAAAGAGGTGCAGGAGCTCATTAGCATAACTCATTTGCATAACTTATTTGCATATGCCACACCCCCTGGCATCACTGGAAGTGTGTCAGAAGGCAACACCCACCGCTCAGGCTCCACTGGACTGTTTTGGATTGCTAGCTATTGGGGGGGGGGATGTGCAGATCTGTCCTTGCAGGGGAGGGAGAGCTTGTACCTGAATAAAACTTGGTCTTAAAGGTGCCACTGGACTGTTTTGGACCGGGGGGAGCTCTGCAACTTACCTGGCTGCTTCTTGCTCTGACTGAGGGCTTCTGGGAGCAGGGGGTGGGGCTTGTTACATGTGCCCACCACCTGGGCTCTTTACTGCCGGAGCTCCGCTCCTGTGCGCTCCTGCAGGAAATGACCCCTGGCCAGGGCTGACTCTGCTTAGCCTCCAAGATCTGATGAGAACAGGCTTGCCTGGGCTACCCAGTTACGTGTTCAAAGTTACCTGACCTTATTTGTGGAATTAGTTGCCATTTTCCCCGCTGTTTTATTCTCAGACTTCCTGACCATTGTGAATGTAGAATTTGCCACCATTTGCCTTTTTTTTTTCTTACCGGCACACATGCATATTAATTAAAATGAAGGATGCTTGAAACAGCCATTAGTTCAGCTTATGTACTGTCTGCTGTTCACGAACAGGGAGCTGATTTTTCAAGGATGGGTTCAATTGTTCATCGACCCTCGTGTGGCTGTTCAGCAAGCTGTTTCACTGCATTCCTTCCTAACCATGCAATATGGTGCAATGGGCTTTTTGTGCATCTGCAGGCTCACACAGCCCAATTGAGTTCTTCTACCCATCCACCCCTGTCATTGCTCTGCTCAGCAAGCAATTATTTAAATAGACAATTAAATCAGTCATAAAACGTATAAATCAGTCATAAATGAATGCTGCATATCAATAAAATCCAGCTCTTCAGAGTTTGTCTGTGTAGTGCCAAATAATGTGAATGGCTGCTGATCAGTTCGAATTGGCAGCATTTTGCAAAGACTCAGTGCAAACCTGTTCAGTAGGCATTTGAGGCTGTTTGGCACAAACGGAACAAACTGTGGTCAGCTCATGTCTGAGCTCATGACTGAGACCTTTGAACATCATATAAGCCATATAAGTTGGACTACTGAACACGTTTGTGGTGGAATTCACAGCATCCCTAATTAAGACTTGGCAAAAAAGAATGTTGGCTCAATCATATGATCCCATAAAGATTCTCTTTCTTTCTTTCTTTCTTTCTTTCTTTCTTTCTTTCTTTCTTTCTTTCTTTCTTTCTTTCTTTCTTTCTTTCTTTCTTTCTTTCTTTCTCTCTCTCTCTCTCTCTCTCTCTCTCTCTCTCTCTCTCTCTCTCTCCCTCCCCCCCTCCTCCCTCCCTACATCAAAAATCTCACTCCCCCACCCTCTCTCCCCCCCCCCCTTCCTTCCTTCCTTCCTTCCATCCATCCATCCATAATGCATTTGTGAGTATTCCAGAAGTGGTGTTCTGGGCTTGGTTGAGCCCGCCTTGAGTACAGTTACTGAGATTAAAGATACTCCTGAACACTGTTGATAAAGAATGTGCTCAAGAAAGTATGGAAGCAGTGATTCCAACTTAGACTGTCCATTTTATAGCGACTTCTTGAGGAACCCTAATGTTTTAGTGAGGCACATGAATGGGTCTCATGGGTGTAAATGTGGTGTCTTTGGACTTGCAAAACAAGTTGAGCACAATGAGTAAGACCATTTCATGCAGAATATCATGGCATTGTGAATCAGGTGCCATTAATCCAAAAGGTAACAGGAAAAGTGAGGAGAATGGGAAGAACAATAGGTCACAGAACAGCTTATCAGAGCACAAAGGGCATGCCTATTCCCCCAAATGCGGGAGGTAAGATAGAAGGGTCCTTCCCTGCAGGGTACGCACAGAAGTTGCTGGTCTGAAGAGAATACCCCAAAGCACTTGAGGTATGAATATGCAAGGGTCAAAGAAATAAGGTGGTCGGGGAGGGGGGGGGGAACCATTCAATGTTGAAGCCAGTTGCTGGGGGGGGAAAAGTTTGGATAAAAATGTATCCCAGGAAGAGAGAGAAACATAAGATGGAAGTACAAAGTGGGGACCCCATCCCAGTGGAGTGTTTTGGGGACAAGACGAGAAAAAAATGCCTTAAGGCATGACGGAATGATTGCAAGGATCATCTGAAGTGATGCCACATGTTGAAAGAGCCCTTACTGATATTTTGAGTTTATTTTTAACAGAACCCTAGAGAAGTAAAAAAGACACAGTTGAGAGAGAAAGTGGCAGAAATGATTTTTTTAAAAAAATGAGACGGGAAAAGGGCAGCAAGATCAGCCCCATGCAGCGTAATGCAAATCTTGTATAATAATAATGAATAAAGAAAGAGATACTGCTTCAATTTGTGCATCATTGCCCACATTTTTAAAGTTTTTTATATTCTCTTCAGTGTTTCATTATACTGTATCTTTTCATAGATTAAATATTAGTGGATGTGTTGGATATATTTTTTCTAATGTTTAATTTGACGCATCTTCTGTTTAACTTATTGGGATCTTGTAATGATTATATTGCCCTGCGTGCATTTGATTTCTGATGGACACAAGGCAGGGCAGATGCCTTTGGATTGACTTGGGCATAAACTGGTTGTGGCAGACAGCCACCAGAAGAGTGTCCAGCTCCTTATATGTTTTTAAAAAGGATTCAAGCTTTTAGATCATGTACCTGTGTAAATTGCCAAATGCTTCATCATCTCAAACCTACCGTCTCTAAATGCCTTCAAGGCAGAATTCCTTTCTCATTGATACTAGTGTGGTGTGGAGAGCCAGTGTGGTACAGTGGTTAAGAGCGGTCAGCTCTAATCCAGAGAAAAGTTTGATTCTCCACTCCTCTTCCACTTGAAACCTGCTGGGTGACCTTGAGCCAGCCACAGTTCTCTCTAGCCCCCCCCACACACACACACACAAAGGTGCCTGTTGTGGGGAGAGGAAGGGAAAGGCGATTGTAAGCCACTTTGAGACTCCTTAGGGTAGAGAAAAGCAGGGTATAAAAACCAACTCTTCTTCTTCTCTTCTACTATAGCACCATGGAGCCTCAGCTGGTATCAGACAGCAAGGCTGCCTAGCTCAGTGTGGTACACAGTGAATGAAAGATAGCTCTTTCCAGCCACACTCCACTCCCAAGCAGTGTTCCCTCTAAGCTGAGTTAGTGTGAGCCAGCTCACACTTTTTTAGCCTATGGCTCACAGATTTTTGTCTTTGCTCAGGAAGGAGGGCTCCAGAGCAAACTAATTCATGCAGTAGCCAAATTGCTCACTCACAACTCTAATGCCAGTAGCTCTCAAAGTAGAATTTTTGCTCACAAGACTCCACAGCTTAGAGGGAACATTGCTCCCAAGATGGATGATTCTGCACATCAGACTATCCAAGACTCCTATAGAGGGGGGGATCTTGATGTAGAGACATTCAGTCACAAATCCAATGATAGTGGCTTGACTACAGGAGTTACTTCAATTGTGTATGACAGTATTATAAAGAGCCAGGTGCTGCTTCCATCATTCACCTGAGGTTGGATCACTCTTCTAAAATCTTATTTGTAGTTATTTTTAGTAATTGCAGTCCGTGTTTGAAATTTAGGTTTCCTCAGAAAAGTGGGAGAAGCCCTACTGGCACCACAGAATGGATATGCTGAGTATGATTGCCTTCTCTGGTGAAGGGAAAGCACAAATGGATCAGGAGCAAAGATCAAGGGAAGAAGCTTCAAAAGAGAACTAAAGCTGCCTCCAAACAGGTACGGTGCTTTGGTGTAAACCACTGTGTGCCTTCATTCACACTTCGATATACCCTTGTGTAATATATTTTCCCACAGGAAATTATATTGTCTTGACTGAAGGCATCCATTTTTTGTCTTATACCCTGTTGTAACAAATGCATTTCAGACCAGCTGCAAGTTCCCAACCCTGACCTGGATAGTTCGATCTCATCAGATCTCAAAAGCTAAACAGGGTCGGCCTTGGCTAGTATTTGGATAGGAGACCTCCAAGTAGGGTTGCCAAACCCCTCGGTTTGCCAGGGGTCCCCCATTTTGGGGGTTTGCCAGGGGTCCCCCATTTTGGGGGAAGCCCCACCCCCAACACCCACAGTCACCCATCTCTCTCCCTTTAAATGTGTGGAACCCGTGTTTCCTCCCAAGCTGGATCTCTGCAAGCTTGCAGGGAAATGCCAGCTTCGTCCTCTTAAAAGGGAAACGCGGTTGCTCTTAAAGGGGAAACGCCGGCTCCTGCATTTAAAAGGGAAACACTGGCTCCTTTAAGTGCAGGGAACTGCCATTTCTGGAGATCCGGCGCACGGGCAGGTGGGGGGGCAAGCGGACGTCCCCAACATGATGTCATCACGTTGGGGATGCCCCGCCCCCTCCAGGAACGCCCCCAAAGTCCCCCGCTGGGGGTGGAAGATGGACTTGGCAACCCTACCTCCAAGGAATATCAGGGTTGGGTGGGACGCGGAAGCAGGCAATGGCAAGACACCTCTGAATGCCTCTTGCCTTGAAAACCCCACAGGGTTGCCATAAGTCAGCTGTGACTTAGCTTTGCTGTGACTTTCCCAAAGGAGACGTTGTGGAGAGAGGGGTCTGCTGAAGGGAGTAGCTATGATGGCTCCCACAATGATCGGCGACCTTCTGCTTGTCAAGTGGTAGGCAATGTAGCTGAGAGAAGGACTGGCTTGTTTGATCACACAAGCGACCTCTCCAAAAGCAGATGTTTGGTGTGTTTTTTTAAAATGTAAAGACTTTTTAATTAAAAGTGATTTATTGCAAGAAATCAACATGCTGCTGTTTTCTCTGCAGCCCTCACTTGAATGTAAATACCAGTGCTTCTTGAAATGGGTAATTGCTTGCGCTTTTGGATCCTGAAGAATTATATTTAATAATAAATGTGTCTTGTGCATGAAGAAAAAAGGAAATGTAAGCCACCAGAGTGTGAAAGAAATGTGTGTACTGAGCAATTCCCTCCTCCTTAATAATGTTAGCTGTGATAAGAGAGATTACTATAGTAGGCAAGGATAAGCCAGCATAGGGCCTGGTTATGAAATGTGTTACTGAGGAAATTAAGATATTAGAAAATGAGGATAGGTGCAAGTATTTTACTGCAGAGTTAGTGTATTTAAAAATATGCACCAGTGTCCTGTTCTCTACTTGTTGTGAGAAAAGGCATGAGGTCTCTGGTGGGCAACCAAGGTCAGGATGGGCTGGAGCAGATCCTTGGAGTAGGTAGAGGAGCTGGAACTGGAAAGCAGGGAGATAAATGCAAAAATAGGATACAGGGTTTTTTTTATAACTAGCATTAAACTTGTACAAGATTATAATCAAAACCAAGGAGAGGAGGCCTTTGGGAGTGAGGACTAGGTGATACGGAGGAGGAGGAGGAGATTTATACCCCACCCTTCACTACCCAAAGGAGTCTCAGAGTGGCTTACAAGCTCATTTCCCTTCCCCTCCCCACAACAGACACCTTGTGAGGTAGGTAGGACTAAGACAGCTCTTTCGAGGACTGCCCTTGAGAGAACAGCTCTGAAAGAACTTGTAACTGACCAAAGGTTATTCCAGCAGCTGCATGAGGAGGAATGGGGAATCAAACCCGGTTCTCCCAGATTAGAGTCTGCGCTCCTAACCACTACACCAAACTGGCTGTCAATAGAGAATGTGCTAAAGAGCCAGTGAAGCACTCATGGAAACATGCAACGTGACAGGAGAGAAAGGAAGTTTCACCAGAACAGCTAGAAGCACACACTGACAAAAACAAAACAAAAAAAGAATGCTGACAGATATGCTGTTTCCCATCTCTAGCAACCAGCACATGTGCTGGTGAATCTAGGTACTATTGGAATGGTGTCATAAACCAAACAGGCAGGGCATCAGAACATAAATGTATTTTGCTTTTGCGTATTGTCTAGACAGAGGTAATAAGATGCTGCATAATAACAGCACCATAAAACTCAACAGTAAAATGTTATGAATCAACTCCTTCATCATGGTATTTACTTTCCTCTTGGCTCTTGATCTGATAGGGCAGACGTTCTATCATGATTTCAGTGTTTTCATTAGAAAATACAGATGTCATATTATTGTACTTCTGACACATGCCAATGTCACAATAAATGAACTCTCTATTTGGTGTTTCAAATTCCAGACTTTACTGAAAGCTAGGAAATTCAGTTAAATTCTAAGTTTCTGCTGAATTGGGGGGAGGGACTCTTAATATATTAAGCTTTATTTTTTTAAACACTTAATGATTATAAACAGATTGAGAAAGAAACTGGTCAATAAATACAAGTAAAGATAGTAGGCTGGCAATTTCACATTATTACATTGTTCAAAGCTAGTTCACTGTAATATTAATGTTTTTAACATATACTGTTGTTCAGAGTGGATCAAAAAAGACAGATGGTTGGAGATTATGCTGAAGCCCAACATTCCGATATTCAGTACCTCAAATCCAGTTTTCTACAAATTAATCATCTGATTGGTTTTCCCCCCAGTCTCTTACAATACATCAACTTGGACATAAAAGCAGTTGTACATACTCTTCTAAGCCAGTCAAAGAACTGGGGTCTTCTTTCATTGAAAGAAGGGCTATACAAATATTGATTATGCTTCTGATAATTTCTTGCCAAAAGGCCTATTCTGAGGGCAAAGCTAAAACTTGTAATTTGTTAGGCTTTGCTTCCATGTTTGTCAGATGTGGGGAAATCTGGTTTGTGCTGTTTTTCATTTCAGTCATGAAGTAGGCAATATCTTCCCTAGTGGCTCCTTCCATGGGTAGCTACAGAGTGGCAATTAATCCACATGTTTTACAAGCATATATTAAATTGCTTATCATTTTTGTACAACAGGGTAAAAAAACAACAACAACCAGTTGGAGAATCTGCTGTCATTCAGCCTCTGCCAATTTCCCCCCCCCACAGAAAGCACTACCATGCACTCCTGTTTTTCAATATAGGCTTAATTTTCTATTCATGGGTAGATTTTGGCCCTGTTCATATGAGCCCATTTGGGCCGGGAGCGGGATGGAACGGGGGCGGAGCAAACCGACGCGATCCCACCTCAACATCTGGGGAGCGTGCCGGATCCGTCCCGTTTCCATCCCTTCCAGCATTGCTCCGCGCCAAAACAGAACCACCTCCCGAGGTGGTTCTTTCTGAAGGGCCGCAGCAATGCTGGCCGTGGGATCGCCGGCGCGTCCTTGCGCCAGCGCATCCCCGGCTCCTGGCCAAACTGTGCATGTGTGAGCATGCGCAGTTCGCCAGGCTCCCCTTCCCACCGTCGCGTTCTCCCCGGCATCTGATCGTGCCAGGGAGCGTTGCGACGCGTCTCGGGGGATCCGTGAGATCCCGCCGCGCCGTCCCAACTTTACTGCGGCTCACTTTAGCCGCGGTACGAGTGTCGTATTCCCTGCCATGTGGCAGGGGCCTTTTAAAACCAGTCTTTTATAGGTTGCAAAGATTTCCCAGGAAACACTAGAAAGCTGCTTGTTTTGTTGAATATTTTTCTACTAGTGTATTTGCTACAGGTAAGAGTCCAAATGGCTCATATTATTCTCTCGGTCTTATTCCAGCTCACCCACCATGTTTAGCATCTCACCAGTTAGAAATCTCCAGTCACTTCCTTTCCATCATTCTACTTAAAAAAAAAAAGTGTTCTGTAGTTCACTTCATTCCATAATCCTTTAATGTACATTGACACATAAATGAATAAGTGTGGTATGCAATTTGAGATCTTGAAACACTCTCCTGAAAAATTAAGGTAGTGTCTACTTTCGTTAAAATTAAAGCCTACACTGTAATTCTTCATTAGCAGAAGGCTTAGCCATGGAGTTGTCTTTTTCAACTCAGCATGTGAGACATAGACTGATCTAGGCAAATGCTTCTTGGACTTCATTCCCCCCTTAGAGTTTCTAGACAGGGCTGCCAGCCCCATGTTGGGGAATACCTGGAGATTTTGGGGGTGGAGCCTGAGGACGATGGGGTTTGGGGAGGGGAGGGACTTCAGTGGAGTGTAATGCCACAGAGTCCACCTTCCAAAGCAGCCATTTTCTCCAGATGAACTGATCTCTGTCGTCTGGAGATCAGTTGTAAACCCAGAATATCTCCAGCCACCACCTGGAGGTTGGCAACCCTTTTTTAGATGATCATGGCACTATGGT
Source organism: Gekko japonicus (assembly GCF_001447785.1). Classification (NCBI taxonomy): domain Eukaryota; kingdom Metazoa; phylum Chordata; class Lepidosauria; order Squamata; family Gekkonidae; genus Gekko; species Gekko japonicus. Next base: position 10,806 of record NW_015165441.1, read on the forward strand.
AATAGCAGATTCAACTTGCAGAACCCATTTTCTGTGTAATTCTGAAAGGAACGGCAACCATGGCATAGTCTATGGACTCAGCCACCCATTTGGCTTTCCAGCCCACAGTCCTCAGCCTAGGCCAGTAGCCAGGATTGTTTTGTTCAGGGGGCTTTTAAATTTTTAAGGTGGCAGTTAAATTACTGGGCTAGCAGAAAGGGGGATTCTTGGAGATGTATTGAAGGTGCCACTCTTGAGTGCCTTTCTAAGCTTTCTTGCCCGGTGGAAGGGAACTCAGAAGGCATTTAAATGCTCTCTGAGATGGCTTTTTCCCATGATGCCTCCTCAGATTCCACAGTGGGAGGGAGAGGTAAGCCCGAAGGCAAGCCATGGCACTGTCACCCCGGCCGCTGCCAGCAGCAGGCAGTATGTGTGTGTGGGGGGGTCTCTCTTCAAAAATAAGGTTTCTGGCATGGCTTTTTGTGGGGCAGGCCTTTTAATTAAGGGGGCAGGCCCCCAAAATGCCCCACTGTAGCTACAGGCCTGCTCAGCCCCCTAATTCCCCCCTTGCCTGTCCATTTATTTGCTTTAAAAAACCTACCTCTCTCCTGTTGCTAGGCCTCATTTGAGATTTTGCCTCTGTTCCTATTTTATCCTTTCTTTTCTACCGTCCACAGTTTCCTCAGGGGTATCTATGCTCCACTCTCAAAGGGGACATGTCATTTCTCACCTCCCTCTTGTTTAACCAAGGCATGCTGCTGATGGGTTGCCTATCACATGACACCACATGATGGTTGGTTTCCCAGAAATACTCAGTGAACTGTAGTTAAACTGCAGATTAAATTTAGATCTCCCAGATCTATGTCCAACCATCTATCCACTGGACCAAACCAGTTTAACAATTTGCTACCAAAGGCATTATAACTATCAATTTCGAATGGCTATTAGGCTTCCCCATCTATTGGCTAAAGAATAAATCTGAACAAAATTGAGATTAATTTGCAGTTTTGTGCAATCTGTTACAGGCTCTGCAGCCCTTTTGAATGTGCTGCCTGCATTGTACGATCTACTCATTACTGTTAGGGCACACCTTAATTAAGGTCAGATCTGAGCACATCAGTCTTCCCAATTGACACGGGGGGGGGGGGGGAGAAACCCTTTCGATACTAAGATATTGTTTCAACTTCTTCAGCCTTTGAGTTCAGCACGTGACTCAACATGCAACTCAAATTCAGCAAAGAAAAGCTTGCTTCTCATTCCCTGAACAGAGATAGACTGTTAAAGGAACTGTATAAATAAATAATCCAACAGCAAAAGACTGTGAGACTGAGTTGCGGTGTATGATTAAGACTAATTAAACATACCTCAAATCAAGGAAATGTATATTTGAGAGTAATTTCTGTCCTTGATAGTTATTCTAGCTGACACTGGAAGCAATACTAAACAGGAAGCTACTCATGAATAAGGCCCATGTTATCCAGCAGGACTTACTCCCAGGAAAATGTTGTAGGATTGCACCCTTAATTAATAAAACAGATTGGGGAAGCCAGGGTGGTGCAGTTGCTGTACTGTAGAGCGGGAATAAACTGAACTAAGGTTCCATTCATTGAACATCTTTTGACATATACATGTGGAAGCAATACTAAACAGGAAGCTACTCCTGAATAAGGCCCATGTTATCCAGCAGGACGTACTCCCAGGAAAATGTTGTAGGATTCCACCCTTAATTAATAAAACAGATTGGGGAAGCCAGGGTGGTGCAGTTGCTGTACTGTAGAGCTGGAATATACTGAACTAAGGTTCCGTTCATTGAACATCTTTTGACATATACATGAAGATCTTAGACTACAGTTCCCAATGAACTCATATTTTATGGATCAGTAAAAGCCATGTCCTTGGTTTTGATAAACAACTAAACACTTTTTGCCCCACTGACAGATAGATGTAGTTGCTTACCTAGTTTACCTGATTGCAAAGGTAATCTGTCTGTCAAAGCAAAGTAGCACAAAAGTCTAGTGGTGCCTCAAAGACTTACATTTATTTCAGTGTGAGCTTTTTGTGACTCACAACTCCCTTTGTCAGATAGATATGTGAAATGATGGACCGATATCCCACAAGCGCTGCTCCACGCTCGCTCTTCCCTTTTGCCCTGATGGTATGTGTCAATGTCACACAAGCTTCCACGATTTCCCCCGTGTCTACTCAATCCTCAAAAAACAGGAGTGAGTAGACGCGGGGAAAATCACACGAAGCTGCGGGGCAAAATGCGGGCGCGTGCAGCAGCTTGTGTGAAATTGACACGTACCATCTGGGCAAAAGGGAAGAGCAAGCGTGGAGTAGCATTTGTGGGAAATTGGTCAGAAAGTTGTGCTGGGAAATCTGATAGGCAAGGTTACATGGAGAGGAGTCTTAGCGTGGTGTGAATTACACCATCAGTATGTCAAATGTCAACCTCAATATAAGGGGAAAAGAAAAGGAAGGTGTTGATGTAGAAAGGCTAGGTGTGAGTCCCATCATAAATCAACAGAATTAGCAGTTAGGTCTTACTTTATTTTCAAGGTTAAAATATCATATTCAGAACATTAACAAAGCTTTCATGTCTCGGCCAAGAAAGAGATAGTTGGTATACTTTAGAAGTGAATCTCTATCTGCCATGAATCTTTTGGCTCCACTGAAGAGAGTTGAGGACTAAGAAAGTTCAGGCATGTCTACCTATTTTTAACCATCCTTATTGTTTAATGCCAGGACTGAGCAGGAAACTTTCAGAGAATTGGCAACTAGTAAATAAAGTAGTCCACAGGCAGTTTGCTACAGCAAGTGTACGTTCACAATAATATAAATGTTCAACAAAAAATAGGCCAAGCAGGTACTTCCTTGGACAAGAGCCTTTCTATGCACACATCAGAACTGATTTTTGTCCTTCCAATCCACATTTACCATCAGCCTGTGCCATAGGGAACCAATTAGCTGCCCACCATGCAACATCACCTCTGTTGATGATAAGCGTCAGAGTGTCTGCTGGGCTGTGCCAGCTCAATACATGTTTCTGCTTGCTGGGATTAGCTTCTCTGGCAGGAGCGTCAGAGAAACAGAGGAGATGGTAGTGGAAGAGGAAATAGCTGGATGGACAGGACAGGAAGTTGCCGTACCCCTCAGATCACTTACTTGAGATTAATTAAGTAGTTATCATATGGCGTGTGTAGAATAGCCAGGAGATCCTTAGATTGCCTGGCAGACAGAAGTTCTACCTCTATTTTTGGTGTTATGCACCACTAGATGGCAAGCTAGACTTGTTTTTAAGGCAAGAGACATTTCAGAGGTTGTTTGCCATTGCCTGCCTCTGCATTGCAGCCCTGGTATTCCTTGGAGGTCGCCCTTCCAAATACTAGCCAGGGCTGACCCTGCTTAGCTTCTGAGATCTGATGAGATCAGACTAGCCTGGGCTATCCAGGTCAGGGCTGCTTGAGGTTCCTGCCTCTGTTGACTTCATGCTAAAACTGGCCTAGCTTCTGAGATTGCCGTGAGGGCAGACTGAATATCTGCCAGGAAGGGTTGTCCTGTGGAGGCTCCCCACCAAAATATCATTTCCTGGTGTCCCAAAGCAGTGCCAGAATTAACATCTGCTTCCTGTTGGGCCCGCTGCAGGAGATTTATTGAGCCACTACATTCTGCTGCATTGTTTCCATTTCACCTGTGTAAGAGCAACAGTAGGAGCCAATTCTTTTACTTCTAATGAAATAAAGAAAAAGCCAACAATGTTAGGGGGCGCGATGTTGGTCAATGGAATGATCAAATCCCATCAATATGCCAGCCATGAAAAAAATGCTGAACAAAGTGTTGAGAAATAGATAAATTAGCAGCCATTGTAAAGAAGAGAAAAGGTCCATTTGTGCCTCAGGAGTGCGTGGATAAATGGACACTTAACTGCTTGAGCTCCTGTTGTCCAGAGACTGATGTTGAAAGACACATTTGTGGTATATTTTGTTAATGTGTTTGAAAATTAACCAGTCGGCTGATGGTTTATTATCTAGAATGATCCAATGTCCTTGTATGAGCATTAACCCAGTTTTAAAATGATATCTTTGTGCCATCCAGAAGAAGCCAGGAATAAGAGATCTGTGGTTTCTACAGAAGCAGGCGCCAGACACTTGGGTGCACTTTTCACTTTGAAGCAGTTCCTCCCCCGTATTAAAACTATCTTGTGTCTTCATAGTTGCCATATTGATTTCCTTTAATTTTATTTTGAGCTCTTCCTAGGATTAAGGGCTGAAAAGTCAGAACTGCTGTTCAGCCTTTCGTAAGCTGGCAGGCTCAAATCAGGCCCCCACCCAGTACAGGCTCAGAACTTTACAACTTGTGACACACGACAGCTTGTGTAACAGCAGCATCTCCTGCCTGCCTGGAATTTGCTTCTTGCCTCTGGCATTGCCCTTGGAACGGCTCACTTGCAGTGTGATCCTAACCACTAAGTAAATGGGCTTAGAAGTGTGTGACTGTTAGGATTGTGCTGTTGGACTGCCAACCCCCTGCTTGACCTTGACTCTGCTTCATGCCACTGGCTCTGTACCTTAAATTACATCCAGACTTCTGACATGTCTTTAATATCATTCACATATTTATATTTGAGCAACTATGGCTGCGGTCACACGGAACAGTAGCCACGCTAGAGAGACGGAAGATAGGCGGATTTTTCGGGCGCGATCTCACCGCACATCTGGGAAGCGTAGAGCTCCCGTGGCTCAACCAAGGCTTCCCTCCGAAGATGCGCGGGGCAAGGGTGGGTGTCTGATCGCATTTCTGGTGGCATCTGGCGCCTGCCCATGTCCCCTCGCAAACAGGTCATTTTTGTTTTCCAAGGCTCCACAGATGCGCACAAGCACCCAACGGAGCATGCGCACACTTCAGTTTTAAAAAGTAAAAGAAAAAAACAACAACCCCGTTTGCCGCGCCGCCCTGCTTCTTTACCTGTGGTGTGATCGGCACCTCCCCCCTGGCCACGGGACCTCGACGGGACCTCAACCGGACGTCTGATCTCGCAGTCACGTGTTAGTTTGCCCCGGGGCAAACAGCCATACTCCCCCCCCCCGTGCATTTTCCTGGCCCTGTGGCCGGGGCCTATATTAGTTATACATAATAATATATTAGTAGAAAAGACTAAGAGTTCAGTAGCACCTTCAGATACCAGTTCTTCCCTTCTGAAGAAGTGAGCAGTGACTTTTGAAAAAGTTCCTACCCTGCCACATATTTTATTAGTCTTTAGGGTGCTACTGGACTGTTGCTCTTTTCTACCGCTAAAGACAGACTAACACAGCTACCCTTCATAATAATAATATATTGGTTATGTGGAATGTAATTCTATGTGTTCATTACAATGGATAACATACAATAACTTATGTTTCTCATAACAGGCATGAGCTTCTTTCTTACTATATTAGGCCAGTGTTGACTGATCAAATTACCGACCTTGAAGATAGGTACCATGAGTTATTATGTATGAATCTTTGATGACTATGGCGGGTCTTCAGGACAGAAGTCCATACCACCTTCTCTCAGATGGCATAAAGGATTCCTTGTAAAGGAAACCACACCCATCCACAAGTTTAACTTCTATCCATGCAAAAGTCAAACGAACCTCTAAGAAACTTAGTCTAGAGACCAAATCACAACAGCATACAGGCAAAGAAGTACTGTTCCACAAAGCAGGAACCTGTAGAGCATTTGAAGAAACCCCAAACCAAAGTGAGCAGATCAAAGACAGCCATGCAAGAGATTTCTCAAAGAGAGGAATGATTCAAGACTTCCTCCTTTCTTTCAGCCACAGTCTGCTCCAGAGCAGAGCCCTCAAGCTGCAAATGAAAAATCACCTAACCACTGAAAGCTCCACAAATAGCACTAAACAAATGATGGGAACCCCAGAGAGAAGGAAAGATGTAAGCCTAAGCCCTCAAATAAAACGAGAAAGATGGTGACACTCACAGTACATTAAAATCTTTCATTAAGGCAGCTATTTCATTCTTGAAATAACTGGAAATGCTTTAATGTTAAGCAATTTCCCCAGAGTACAGTCCTGTAGCTAATACCACCAAAAGCCCGATATGAGGCACCAACTTGATGGTAGAACTAATCCAGAGGACATTAAAGTAAGCACTTCTAAAGGGTTATCTGTAGCAAAGCCACAGTTACAGCACAAATGGAGGCCTAGCCATGTCCTAGCATGAGGGAACGGGAAGCATAAAGAATTCTCTGATAGCAGGGAAGAACTTCGGTTCAAATGTGACATATCCATAATGTGTCATATCCCAAGGAACGCATTCTAGCTTAGTCTTTTCCCACAGCATCTAGTATGCTGTCTTCAGAGATTTCTCTTTTTCTTTTTTGGCATGGAGAGAATTCATTCAGTCAAGCCCCTTTCTGAAAATCTCAGCTGGTACAACTCGGATACAGATATACCACCTCGGAAAGTGCTATGCCTCAGTCATAGCTGTTGTCCAGTGTCGAAGAAACCCCCCCTACTTGGGCCAGTAGTAGTATTCTGTAACCTATCAGGGACTTCTGTGCGTCCCACTTGACATCTTAACTAAACCAGTTGTAACACTCTGCCTCAGCACTTTCACAGCTGATTTGTTCACACTGTGGGTGCATGAATGATTTGATGGCGCATTCAGTGGACAGTGGCCATCCTTTGATGGGATCCAGGGTATCTTCCAGTAGAAATTGTGATGATCCATGAGAATTTCTGTAGAGCGATGTAAAGTTAAGAGGTAAAGGTAAATAGGCACCAAAGCAATACCTATTTATCTACTTTCAATTTCTTGCTTTCGAACTGGTAGGTTGGCAGGAGCTGGGGCCAGAGACGGGAGCTCACTCTGTCATGCGGCATTAGGGTCTTGAACTGCCAAACTACAGACCTACACGACTGCAGCTCAGCATCTTAACCTTTGAGACATCATGGCCCCATATATGTAAAGCTAACGAGAGACAGGAGCTCACCCTGCCTTGCGGCACCCGGGTCTTGAACTGCTGAACTACTGACCTTCCACAGCCTGCAGTTCAGCGTCTTAACCACTTGAGCCACCGCAGCTCCCTATGTAAAGCTACATTGGCATAAACCTTGACTTGTATGCCTTTTAATGGTGACAAGGATTTAGAAATGGTTTACTTGACTTGGGAAATGTATGTGAGAAGAGTGTATAAGAACTGGGTTTTGGATCTGGTGTTAAGATTTTATTTTATTTCTTTTGTTTATTTTTAGATTTATATCCCACCCTCCCAACGGCTCAGGGCGGCTAACATACGGAAAAGCCGGGTTGAATAGGTAAAACACAATAAAACAACACAGCATTAAAACACAGTAAAACCATACAATATTTGAGGTGCTCTAATCTCTTCCTATATATAAATCACCCAAGATGGGATCAGTGATCCCAGTTTGGCAGCCAGCTGTCTCCAGCGCGGACTCCAGTAGCGCTGTTCTACGCGCATTCTGCCAGGCGATGGTTGCCAACTTAATGGGGGCAAACAGTGGAACAGTACCACGGTGGTGGAATAGTGGCGGCGGAGGCTCCTACTCGAAAGCCTGGCGGAAGAGCTCTGTCTTACAGGCCTTTAGCACTTGGGATGCTGAACCAATGCCCATGATCTGGCTTCTGACAACTGACAGTAGCCGTTCAACTTGTACATTTGTAAATAAACACAGCATGACAAAGATGAGCTAATGCTACATGACAGTGTACCCATATTTGGAAGTCAGCTTCATTGATCTTGCTGAGATTTACTTCCATATAAATGTTTGTTTTTAGAGAATTTATACAGAAGATAAGAAGCAAACAAATATATGTAATTTTAAAGAAATACAAGAAATAACGTTTGTTTTTAGAGAATTTATACAGAAGCTTAGAAGCAAAAAAAATAAAATTATGTAATTTTAAAGAAATACAAGAAATAAAAACTAAAAATTTGGGTTTTGTGATGAAACCATAATGCTCCTCTTTATCTTTTGTGCTGCTACTGGAGAACCAGTGACAAACTGATGACACTCTGATATAGTCCTTGCAAACCTGGTGAATGTAGTTTCCACCATAGATGATGCTGTCAAACAACCAGTCCCAGTCATAACAGTAGAGATAGGCTGTTTCCTTTCCCAGCCCACAGTTCTTACATCAGAGCAGACTAGGCTTGCCAAGTCCCCCCGGGGGGTGGGGAACCCCCCACCCCAGAAGCCCATTATCCACCGCCGGCAGATCGGGCCCCGGGGGGAACCCCACCCCCAAAGCAGGCGACGTGCCCAGTGTCAGCACGTCACCCAAAAGTGACGCGGGCGCATCGGGCACATTGGGGGCGGGGCCACGGTCATCCGAGGGAAAACTCTATGGTTTTCCTTGGGCTCGTGGCCCCGCCCCTGGCATGCCCAACATGGTTGTGTCACTTCTGGGTGATGTGGTTGCAGCGCACTCCCAGAGCAGCACTGGAGTCCCCCGCTGTACATGCAGTGGGGACTTGGCAACCCTGGAGCAGACCCACCCTGCTTGACTTCCTATTGAAACTCAAATAAGACTAGGCAGATGCAGGTGGGGTAGCCATATTGGTCTGAAGCACCAGGACAAAGTAGGGGTCCAGTGGCACCTTTAAGACCAACAAAGAAGAGAAGAAGAAGAAGAGATTAGATTTATACCCCGCCCTTCACTACCCAAAGGAGTCTCAGAGTGGCTTACAAACTCCTTTCCCTTCCCCTCCCCACAACAGACACCCTGTGAGGTAGGGGGAGCTGAGAGAGCTCTGACAGAAACTGTTCTTTTTCAAGAACAGCTATGCCAGAACTATGGCTTGCCCAAGGTCATCTAGTCAGGTGCAAGTGGAGGAGTGGGGAATCAAACCCAGTTCTCCCAGATTAGAGTCCGCACACTTAACCACTACACCAAACAAAGTTTTATTCATGGTATCAGCTTTCATGTGCAAGCACACTTCATCAGATATTTCATCAGAATAGGCAGTTAAGTGTCCAGGGTATCTTATCTCAAGATAACTGACCCCATAGGAAAAGATGGAGCATAAAATAGCTGCATTATGAAGTCCTTGGCAATTCCTGTTAACTTTGATTAGAAGTAGGTGCTTGGCTGTGAAATTAGTCCTAATTTATGTCAGGCAGAAGCTGGCAACTTTATTAAAAGTGACCAGTCGAAAGTGCTTTTCTTTTTTTCTCTCAGCAAGACAAGACCGGCACTTTTGTAAGTCACTTCAAAGTTGGAAAATCTATGGGAAAAGAGCTTAGGTGACTACCTTTAGTCTGCCAGAGGAGGCATATGCTATAGTGGTGTGTCATCCACTGAGAATAAAAAAGTCTCCACTATCCTAAAAATAAAAGGAAATAAAATGCATGTTCAGAAAGTTTCGCATGGTGGGGGGGGAGAATACCCTCTATAATAAAACCAGGGAGACCTTGAAATGTCATTTTTGTTGTATTTTATAAAATTCATAACATGAAGCACACAACGAAGGATTAACTAGGGCTGTAGGTTTTAAATGGCAGTTTGATTTGCAGATATTAGCCAGGGATAACACTCATCTTCATTAGGAGACACCAGAATTCATACTCCCTATTCTCAGAGTATAATCTTTGGTAACTCAGTGAACATTTCAGCCCCTGAATCTTCTCTGGTTCAGACTGTACATCTGAGCCACAGCAAACTCCTCTCCCTTCTCCAGGGCTGCTCAGATCCACCACAGGCCTCTCACATGACTATACCCCACCTAAATAATATAGGGCAGCAGGCAAGTGGGAAGAGTCTTTCCCTTCCCAGTATCTCAAAGGCTTTTTCAGTAGTATCTGAAGAATCCAGGACATTCTGGGGGAATGGGCCACTGCTATCAACTCCTGGTATGCGACCAGACAGGATGAAAGGGAGGGCGGAAAGTGTTAACTGCCACCACACTACAAAGATGAGGAAAAGGGAAGGGGTGATTATTCAGGAAGAGGAGGACTTTCAAGTCTGATTGTGAGCTTCGACTGGGGCCAAGGAAAGCCAAGCTGCTTACTGCCTTATTTTCAGGTAATGTAGTTTATCTGAGCCCTGTTCTGAGGCAAGCCCAATCGGAGGGTCACCTTCCTCCAGTCTCTATGAAAAGCTTCATTTGCTGATTTCTGCAGAGCAGGCTGCTTTGGAGAGGAGGGACCAGGGCTCAGAGGTAAAGCATCTGTTGTGCATGCAGAAAGGCCGAGGTTCAATCTCTGGCATAAAAGAATCAAATAGTAGGCTTCTGCCTGCTTGCCAGTCAATGTAGACAATGCTAACCCTGATCAACCAGAAGACTAACTCAGTAAGGTAGCTTCATGTGAAGAGGTAAGATAGGACAAGTTGTTGTTTTGTGATCAGTTGACAACAGCAAAGCTGTACCGGGATTTTTTTTTAAAGGGAATTTGGAACAAGTGAGCCCTGGCTAGGTTCCTTATTCCTCAGTCGCTGATGCATAGCTTTAATTTGGCTGCATTAAGGCCCTGAAATATTAAAAGGAAGGCTAATGGGGCCTATTGAGGGCAATGTGTCATGCTATTTATGCCCTTGTTCACAGGATGAAATGCACAATCAGCTCAGATAATCCATCCTAGGAGGTAACTTTGTAGAGAAGATTGGACATGTACTTTTGTGGAATAGGGGAAATGAGATTTGCACTGGAATCAGAAATAAAATCAAAACCATCTCTGCTTTTGCAATATGGATTAGCAAAGCCAACGTGTGGCTCTGGTCAGGAGTTTCTGAGGGATTCGCCTACATTGTCAGCTCAGTATGGGTGCCAAGACTCAACAAAGCAACAATGACAAGGAGCCGTTGGCAAAAAAAAAATTGACCCTTCAACAACATTTGAAAAGGAGAGGGCATGCCTCAGAGTCATAAATGAACCTCTGATTCTTCAAACATTCCATCCCAGGGGCAGCCTCATAGTTCCCTTTCTGCTTAATAAGAAATTAAGGCTGTGATGCCCCTGAATTGCTTCTCTACTGTTAGCCAAATTGCCTTATTTCTTAATAATAGCTTGGGGAATTATGAATATAAAATGGCAATAGGCATATAGCATGGATCATGACCTGTGTATACTGGAGTCAGAATTCCCAGTAACCCAGGAATAGATACAGAGACTGGATAGCTAAAATAATTATTTATTTACTGAATATAATCAAGCACTCAAACAATAATCAAGCATTCACACACACAATACAGAACCAAGAAAGCAGAGGTGATTGATAGCAAATAGAGGGGTGAGTTACAGGGTGATACAGCCTGTCCAGATGTGCAGGGGTCCATGGAGATGAGAATATGACCCAAACCAAAGGTTTAGGGGTGAACTGCCAGTTGGCATCAGGGGCAGACACGCAGTCTGAAGCTATGTGCCTGGATGGATATAGACACTGGAAAACAATGCAGACCAATAGGAGGTCTTGTGGGGTTTGTCTCAGGTAAAGACAAAAGATTAGCTGGGCCAATGATGAGTCCCAGGGGTGCGTGGCATCAGGATAGGCAAGGCCCAGATGTGACCAATGAGATTTCAGAGGGGCAGAGTCTGGATTAACAATAGAAGCCAGGTGTTGGATGACTGTACTGGGGCTATCTGAATGGATTTTATGTCCATTGATGGTTCTACCAAGGCAGTTGAATAAATTCCCAGACACAGACAAAAGATGGGAGATGGGTCCTTGATTAGCATCAGGAAGGATCGTTAATAATTTGAATGATTGGTAGTTTATCACGGTATCCTGAGGGATGGAGCAAGGAAGGACAAGTATTGAAATAAGGAATTCACACAGACATGGGATCACACAAAAGGGCTGGGTGAGGTATTGGAGACAGGAGGACTCTTTGCCAGGTGGCCTCTGAATAGCCTGTAGAAAGGCAGATGTTTTAACTGGTGGAACTGCCATTGTTTCATATGCATGTCTTTCTGGGTGAGGGAGAAGACTGGAGGTTTCCTCTGAGGGCTGCCTTGTTGTCACCTGAAAATGGAAACCCAGTTTCCAGAGCAATGACTTGCTCTGTGTTTCAGAACCAGGAGTGTCTTCCTTGGCCTGAGTTTTGTGGGTCTCTGGTTCAGATTAGAAAGAGAGGTGCCTCTGCTATTGAGGCTACCCGAGAGTAAAGGCAGTGCCTCTGGGCAACACTATTCCTTCATTGGCCACACCAAAAAAGAAGACACTTCCACCCCACAATTCCATCCTTCAATTCCTGCCTTCTGCTTGAAGCATCAAAAAATCAAATCAAGACATAACTTTGCCTCTCCGTCCTGATGAACTCTAACATTAAGGCTAATACATTATTCTTTTGAATATAAATCCAGCCGTCACTTATAAGATTGCCAGCTCTAGGTTGGGAAATTCCTGGAGATTTGGAAGTGGTCGCTTTTATGAATCCCAGAGTAGCATGTTAAATGTTACCAGAAAGATAGATCATGAGTTTTTTAGCTTACTGTAAACTTCAGTACTCAGACAGTTCTCCAGGACGCTAGGGAATGCTCCATAATGTAGAAACAACCTGTAGAAATAAAATTTCTGGAAGAAAAGTAATTTATAACTCTTTTAAATAGAAATTTAAGGAAATAAATTGGGCTGGGCAGAATGCTTGTGGAGGGAGGGCTTATCTGTTTAGAGACTCATGGAGGGTCCTACATGTCCTTCTGCATAGAGAACGAATGTTCCCCTTATGTCTGACTGAGGTAGGGTTGCCAGCTTCCAGGTAGAGGCTGGGGATCTCTGGGGATTACAACTGATCTCCAGGCGACAGAGAAAATGGCCTGGACTTCACCTGGAGAAAATGGCCACTTTGGAAGGTGGACTCTATAGCTGTTCTCAACCAGGGCCAGGGCTTTTTCGGCCCTGGCCCCTACCTGGTGGAACTCTCTGCCGGAGAATATCCATGCCCTGCGGGATTTGTTACCTTTCCACACTGTATGTAAGGCAAAGATGTTCTGCCAGGTATTCGGTTGGTGCCAGTGACAGTATAGCATGTAGTCTGGCGCTCTCATACTCTCCATTCTCCGCAAGCCCAGCCCCCCCAGGAGGCTTGGGAAATCTGAAATTATCTCACCATCTTGGAATGAATTGAATTTTGCTGATATATGCCCTGTATATTTTACTGTAGGTTTTAAACTTTTGGTTATTTATTGTATGTTCTTTTCTGTTGTAAACCACCCTGAGCTCTGCTCACAGGGAAGGGTGGCCTCAAAATTTAATCAAATAAATAAAATAAATACCCCACTGAAGTCCTTCCCTTCCCTAAAACTTGCCCTCTTCAGGCTCTACCCCCCCAAAAAAAAAATCTCATGGTATTTCCCAACCCAGAGTTCGCAACCCTAGATTGAGGTCAGAAACCCAAAGTCTGCAATCAAGAAGTCCTGTCCCTCACATCAGTTTTTACAAATATAGTGTTGTATGCTAAAATGAATAAAAGAATTCATTTCTAGGGGTAAAATTAAAAGAGTACTCGGGGGTATCATAGGGTTAGAGACCAAACCTCCTCCATGTCCCTGATTACTCTAGTAATTGTGAGAATCAAATCTTTTCCTGTCTTCACAGTCATGATCCAACCTGGTTTATTAGCATAACTTCAACCTGGCTTTTACTTCTTGGTCACTCTGGATAGCGACAGAATGCTGTGGTAGGGAGTAGGCAGAATGTTGGCAACTTCATTTATTCTGAAGGCTCTGAATTGTCACTCATATACTCTTGTATATGAAATTTGGTGGGGGAGGGGTTAAATCCATCAAAAACTTCAAACAGCAAAGCCAAGCACTGGGGATTCCTGTAGAAAGTGAAGATCATGACTGTTCATTAGTGGCTTCAGAGTGAGTGTATATACATATTTTATCAGGCAAGGAACATCTGTTGTTATTCTCTTGGCATAACTATTTTGGAATTCTGTGACGAGAACTGAACACAACTCAGAAAAGCAATGGGAGGGGGTGAGAAGAGTGGTGACCCTTATCAGTTTCCATGTCAAGAGTTTGCAGGGATTACCTGGGAAATGAATAAATCTATATAGATGAAAATAACTGTGCAAGAGATAGTGAGGCACAGGAGAGTTGCATTTTTCTTGGCATATCACTAATAGCATACCTGGAGGTCAAAACCTATTTTGTTAAATTATTTTACTGAATTGCATGTGGGATGTATGGAATTTTTTGAAATGCTGCCGATCCTATGAAACCACTTTAGATCTATCCAAATTCCTCAGATTTTTGTTAGTTTGTTTTTGGTGCAGAGATCTTCAGTTTTTTGGTAAGCAGGACGTATCAGTCTGGACCTAACATGGAGAGTGCCTATGCACCCATGAGGCAGATGGCACCTCTAACATAGTTTGATGAGCAAACTCTATTCCTGTTTCTGTGGACCTTCAAAATGTCATTCTCCAAATGGTTCACCCAAGGCAGTGATGCCAGCCTCCAGATGAGACTTGGGTATCCCCCAGAATTACAGCTCATCTCCAGAGTACAGAGATCAGTTCCCCTGGATAAAATGAATGTTTTGGAGAGTGGACTCTGTGGCATTGTATCCCACCAAAGTCCCTGGTTTCCCCAGGCCCCATCCCCAAATCTCCAAGAGTTTCCCATCTTGAATCTGTCCACGCTAACCCCCCATCCCCTGTTGGTGGTCGGGGGGGGGGGAACTGGCTTCTCTAATCCATCCTGGAACTACCAAGTTAGTTCTCCTTAAGAACATAAGAGACGCCAATGTTGGATCAGGCCAAAGGCCCATCCAGTCCAACACTCTGTGTTACACAGTGGCCAGAAATACCAGGTGCCATCAGGAGGTCCAGCAGTGGGGCTAGGACACTAGAAGCCCTCCCACTGTTGACCCCCCCCAAGCACCAAGAAGACAGAGCATCACTTGCCCCAGAGCCCCTATCTGTACCTTGTGGCTAATAGCCACTGATGGACCTCTGCTCCATATGCTTATCTAATTCCCTTTTGAAGCCATCCATGCTTGTAGCCGCCACCACTTCCTGTGGCAGTGAATTCCATGTGTTAATCACTCTTTGGGTGAAGAAGTACTTCCTTTTATCTGTTCTAACCCGACCGCTCAGCAATTTCATGGAGTGCCCACGAGTACTTGTATTGTGAGAAAGGGAGAAAAGTACCTCTTTCTCTACCTG
>NW_015165441.1:26703-33601 GCF_001447785.1 Gekko japonicus
AGCTTTCTGGAAGTCAAGGTAAACAATATCTATTGGATCCCCCTTGTCCACATGTTTGTTCACCCCCTCAAAGAACACTAACAGGTTAGTGAGAATTTTGCTTTGGCCGAAATTCGAAATTTAATTTGCAGCCTTCTTATTCTAAATGGGCAGCAATATGTACATCACTGGACCACACAGCAAAAGGACTGCCTTCGTTGTTATGTATCAGCTGTGACTTTGAATACCTTTGCAAACCTGTTAAGCTATGATGAACAGGGGGGAGTGTATCATCTGGGTTCATCACGAACCATTCAGATGACCTGTTCAAACATGAGCATGGTGTAAAGCGCAATAAAAGCAGCCAGTCATTTGCATGGGCATTTTAGGGCATTTATATCTGCCTGGAAAACTTGTCATCTGAAGATCCAATTATAGTTTGGAGTTAGTCTGCAGGAAAATGTGGTCTACGGAGGAATTTAGTTTTTATAAAGGCAGTAATAGGAGTTCTGGTCATTTAAAGTGCATCTATTTTTACATGGAGGGGGAACCCTTGCCCACATTTTATCAAGTGTCACATGCAGGGGGTATGAAAATGCAGTTAAGCAAAATGTTGCATCTACCAAATAATCCACCCTTGAGGTAATAAAAAAAGCCACAAATAATTACATTTTTAAAACCAGCATGCAGAAACTGCATATAATGTGATCTGATATTCAGTGCAATGTACTTAGATCAACAGTGCTCCATGCTATGATGATATTGTAAAAGCTTGATCTGAGTACAGCTCCTTGTACATAATGAAGATTGTGGTGCCTTCTTCAGCGGAATTACACCCTTTGGCTGTAAATGGCAGCCCATTTGAGCACACCAGCTGTCCAAAAAATAGGCACAATTAACAAATTTGCATGCTTATGCTCTTCAAGTAGCTTGGAAATAGTTGCCGTTTTGTTTTGTTGTAATATGCCAATCTGTGTATGAGAATATATTGCAGGTTACCCAATTGATGCAGTTACTTCACTGTGACCATAGATGGGTACCAAAGCAAGAAAGGCCAAAGCACACACTATGAATGCGACAATATGACAATTCACTTATATATACTACAAATTGTCTCAGTTCTTCGTACAACAATCTTGATTTGTTGTAGGGGTTCCCAACTTTTTTGAGCCCTTGGGCACCTTTGGAATTCTGAGATGGAGTGGCAGGCACGTCAAGAATCTCCAATCCAGGGCACAAAATTACACCAAACCCTGGGGTGTACATCCACATATGTCCCAGTTGGTGGTCTCCCAACAGCCCCTTGAACTACCCACACAGTCAGAAGCCAAGGGGCAAGCTTCTACCCTTACTGGAAATTAATTAGGAAAGTCACCCCTGCAAGGTAGCTCACTTAAAGGATGAGTTTCAATAACAATTAACCTGGTAGGTGGACTCTTAAGGTTTAAGGTGCTGAAAGTAGATTGCAACACTTGAAGCACAGAACACCCAAGTATAATTAAAAGATATTTATTAAAGAGTGAAGGAATATTTCAAAAGGACATAGCAGAGAGGAAGAAAGCAAATAAGTGTCCAGATCATGTGAAGTGATAGTATCACTTTACTCTGCTCTGGTTAGACCGCACCTAGAATATTGTGTTCAGTTTTGGTCACCACAGTTTAAGAAGAATATAGATAAGCTGGAGGACCCTTCCAGCGCTATGATTCTGTGATTCTATGAAATAAGATATATTCTAGTTACACAGTAAGACATTGCTTTAAAGTTACTAGATGTTACCCTTCTGTGTTGAAGCCAGGCATTGATCGATGTCTCTTTGTCCAGAGAGAATGTGTTATTATGTAGAGAGCTTTAACTTTCCGGTTATTAAAAACTTTTATGCTGGTTACATAAGCATACAGGAACCCTGAGGATTCCTGGCTTTACAAGTTACAGAGTGTTCTGTGAAGCTTTTAAGCTGAAGGTATGTTCTGTCTCTATAAAAGACAATTCTTGCATTAATCCACAATTTATCTACAATAAATGATGCAATGCATCCTACAACAGTGCACACAAACCCACTCTGGAATATCAAATTAAACAAACCGAGCATTTCAGAGCATCATAATACATAGAATAAACAAATGCAAGAATAAAAGAAACTTCCTAAACTTTGCAGACATGAAATTTAGACTTGTGCTCACTTAATAAAAAATACTTGCCTGAACAATCCTGTTTTACTAGAACTTTATTTCCTTTGGTTAAAAATGTCATTCTATATAAGCAGTCCAAAACTTGATTCTCTTTTATTCTCTAGCATTAGGCAGAGTAGTTCCTTCTCCCCAAGGCCTCCATTTTCTCCACTCACATGTTTAAAGATGCTTTCTGTTCCATATCACCAAAGACCATTGATCTTGGTTCAGGTGAAATTAACTAAGGCTTAAACATTATTTGACTTTTAATTTTTTGTACTCGACATTGTTGGATAGTAAATAATAACATGATATTATCATTGAAAGGATGGTGGTTGGCAGCGGTGTATCCCAATAAGATACAACTTGGTGTTGGAATCAACACAGTTACCTTTAGGCACTTCTGCAATACTATATTCTTCCAATTTTGCTCTGACATCTGGCCAACATCTTTCAACCACACTTCTTTAACTGTTTTGAACTCAAGCAAAATATGCTGACAGAAACTTCTATGGATCAGTCTTCTCCCCATGTTATTTCGGCACCTGGTCCTGTTCCATAATTGAGTGGGATCTATCCACGCATTGGCCCCCAATATGGTAATTAAAAATAGGATGAACACCTCAATTCCTTTTCTTAGTGAAAATTTCAATTGGGAAATCCATTTTTTAAAAAAAAATATTGTTCTGAAATATTGTATTCCCCAAGTAATGTTGAGTTTATAGTTGACAGACATTTCTATCGACATCCCCCTTAATGTCTTTTGTTTCTTGTAGCTACTTTCCATTGAGTAAGTAAAATCACTATATCTCCAAGGGTTGCCAGGTCTCTCGTGGCCAGTGGCAGGAGATGGGTGATTAGGGTTGCCAGATCCAGATTGGAAGACTCCTGGAGATTTGGGGAAGGAGCCTGGGGAGGACAGGGACCTCAGGGGGGAACAATGCCGTAGAGTCTACCTTCCACACCAGCCATTTTCTCCAGCGGAACTTATCTCTGTTATCCAGAGATCAGTTGTAATTCCAGGGGTTCCCCAGGTCCCACCTGGAGGCTGGCTTCCCTATGGGCTTCAACACTAGAGTCAATCCATTGTTCTTTTTCTCTTTCCCACTATGTGTTTCCCCACTTTGTAACAGCAGGCAATATAAAAGCACTATCTTGAAGTAGTTCGTCTAACAATTCTAAATGTGCCCTGCTTGTAAAATTATCACTAAAAGATATTGCTAGTTGATGGGGTTCTCATGCTGGCATAGATAGACCTCTATCTTTGCCCCCCCCCAATAAGAATACACCCTTTGTACAAATCTCCACAGAGGCTTCAGTACCCAAGCCAAAACCATCTTAATGAGAGGGTACACTGCTACTATGTTGTTTGGTATTGGAAACAAATATGTTGTCATGTTTTTAACAATTTGGTAGCAATTAAATCACTGCCTTTTCTGCAAGTTTATCTTATGCAGACTTTATTTCACTTTTCCAATTTGCTTCCTAGAGGCATTAAAATTCAGAAAGAAAAAGAAGCACCCCATTTTCATCAACTCTGTCTTGTCTTTGTTTTCTTTCCCTTTACTTTGATGCCATTCCCCTGCCTCTTTACAAACCATGCTTTTAGATTAATTTCTTTTTGCTCCTGAAGCTCTGTTGTATAATAGGAACCAATTTCTTATCCTAATTTGCTCCTATGAGATCTCTTCAACATGAGCTATATTATATATTCTTTAATGCATCTTTTTCTGCGGGCTCATTCTTTATTTACCTTAACTTTTTCAGTCTTTTTCCTTAACTTCCCTTACCTCTTAATTTTCGTTATCATTTTGCTCACCTTCATTTTCTCTCTACCTTTTCAGTTCCTTACTGTCAATCCCTTAGTAGAATTATCCTAATCCCTCTGCCTGGGTTTGCCTGGGAAAAGGCAGAGTACAAATGACTTGATAAAGTCTTTCTACTGATTTGTATGAAGGCCAAAAAAGGGTCGGATGCAAGCAAAGGGCTGAGAGTACAGACTTCTTTTGTTCAGTCCTCCATTTTCTCTCTCTGTTCCTACCATGTTAAGATGTAATGGTGGGTTCTTTGTAAAGGATACTATGATGGTGTGGGATATCGTCTTAAAGTCAGGAATTTCCCACAGGTCCTTTCCCTATATCATATCAAAGGTCTTTCATTGGTGCATCTTTGTATTGATTAGTCCATTGTTTCTGCTGAACAGTTACATTGGGTGAGGGGCTGTCTGTGAATCATGTCTGTAATGTCTATGAGAGGTTGAATGTCTTTGGTGTGTTATGGTCTTTGCTAGGTTTTCTGTAGAGAGTGACTTTGGAGTACATCGCAACTTGATGTGGGTGAATTTGGAGTACATTGCAACATGTGAATGTGATGGACCCTTTCCCTTGTATCTTCACATAGTTCCATGCTTCGGTATCTCCAGTGTCCAATATGGTTTCTTTCTTGGTTGTTTTTCTTAAATGTTACTCTTCTATTGATTCTGCTGAGTTAGTCTTGCCTTTGTAAGAGTATCTTTTTTTAAAAAAAGAATCCTCCTACCTTTACAGTAAATCTCTGAACATCACAAGTTACCAGGGCCTCTGCTATAGCAGATGTCCTTGAACAAAGATATTGTGCCCTGCTGTTTCCATCCCTGTTGTCTTTTGTCCTGTTGTCTCATTGATCTGGAAGAGCTTGGAGTACTTCTCAGCATGTAAGGAGTCATACAAATTACCTGTCCCTGCAGATGTCCTAAAGCTCCTTCAGTTTCGGAGTCCTTGGCTGTTGGAGCATAAATTCCTTTTCTTCATTCTTCTTATTTGTTTAGATAGGTTATCAGTTGAATAAGGCACGTTAAACTCTGTTAGAAGCTAGGAATATGGATATACTTTGAATGGGTTTCCTCCTCCGCATTAGACCTCTGCTATATTGGACACAACTGAATGGCTAACAACAACAACGTACTTCCCAAGATGGCAGGAGCAGAGGTCTCTTTGAAGTCTGCATTTCTTGATATTTTTGACCATCACCGTAATTTAGTATTTACCTTATAATTGGCCATGTTCCTGTCATTTTGATCCTTTGTCTTTCATGACTCAAGAGACTAGATGAGTTATGTGTGCAAAAAATGGTGCTTGGATTCTGGTCAGATCAAGGATGTTCTAGAATTCCTGTTATCAGTTCAAGTTATTTCTATTTTTGAAATCTGTGTTGAGAACAACAGAAGAGCTGATTCACACTTTATTTTTATTATTATGGGCCCAAGAGGTACAAATTTGAATGGCAAGATGTATATGGCATGCTATCATTTGTGAATGGAGCTTATGAAATGAAACTGCTAAGCTTCTTCACAATAAACATGAAAGCGGGAAAGGATAAGGCCTGTGTTTCTTTGCCTATTCTAAGGAAATCAAATCCAGCCCCCTGCTTTGTAAGATTCTGTTCTATTACCAAAAACGTTGGTCTGAAACCAGTTCATTATCCATTTGTGAAAAGATGTTATTTTTGGCAAGGCAGGAACAAGCGATTGACTTCTTTCCATTTCTGTGCTCTTTGATTAAAAGCACCGTGCTTGGGGGGGGGATAAAAAGATCATCCACAAACATGTACAAGCATTTAATTGTAGTAATTAATTCATCCATATAACCCAGTGTACTTTTAAATGGCTTCTTGATTGAAAAGAAATGCCTCAGCAGCATTAAACGTTGCAGTCAGAAAGAATAACATGTAACTGAATAATAAATAACATCAGTGAGAGTTCGGGTAGAGAGGTTCAAATTGACTAGCCCTAAAACAATAACAAAATAGATTTAAAAAGTTAAAAGACTTATTAAAATCTTCCCAAAGCTTTGCTTGGCACTGCTGTAAACATGTTCACTAGCATGCAAGTGACATAACAGTCTTGGGGAAAATGGAATGTAATTACTGGAATATTACTTGGTGATTATTTTGAATGTGAACAGAAAGGTAATTTGTAGAGTGTGGATCTGAAGGTACATTTATTTGTTACATATTTCTATAGTTTACATTAAAAGCCTTATATGAGTATAGGCCTTGAAGCTTCAGAAACATCATTCTGGTAAGAAAGCTTTATTCGCTAAAGGCAATTGGATGCTCTTCAGAGTAAATGCAGCAGTATTTTTTGTCAGCCAAAGTTTGTTTATAGAAAGGTTCCTTTGACCCTCAAGTCAGAGTTGAGAATTGCTTAGCTGCTGCTGGTGAAAAGGATGATTGTTGGACTAAGTCATTTCCTGAACTCTGTTGAAAGAGCCTGCTAAAAGATGTTCAAAAATCTGCTACTCGACCTTTAGGACACAGCGTGGTCTGTTCATTAGTCAATAATTCATATTCTGCTCTAGGGAGCTTGGCTTGACCTATTTTGGACCTGTTTGAATCGGGGCAAGAATTAAGTGGCTGCTAACTTTAATTAAATACGGCATTTCATTGTCATCTTGGACAATGGATTGCTTTGATTAAAGCCAATCTAGTTTTTAGGTTACTACCACAAGCCTCTGCAGATGTGTTTCTCTGGGTATGTAAGTGACTTTCCATAAAAAGAACCAAGAAGCGGGAGGATCTTAAAATGAATGTCTTCTAAAAAACATCAAAAAGAAAGCGGCTACAAATCCTTATAGAAGTAAAGAGGTACACAGTTTCTTGATACCACTGTAGCATCTGTCTCCTATGCATGCCTTGCATGGAATTCACTGCCACAGGAGGTGGTGGTGACTATAAATATGGAGGGTTTCAAGAGGGAATTAGATAAACATAT
>NW_015165442.1:0-10056 GCF_001447785.1 Gekko japonicus
TTTCTCCCCACTCATGGCAGCATCACAGCGGGCAACAGAGAAGTAGGGAAGGGAGAAAAAGAGCAGCGTCTGTCTCCCTCCTGTTCATTGGTGCCACCACAGCTAGAAAGCCATTGGAGGCACTGCTGTTGCGCCTTCTCTCTGGCCAGACTGGGTGTGGCACCCGTCAGCAAAGGCCCCCGGAGCATCAGCGTGACCAAGAGGTGGGAGCTCCCTCCACTCTGCTGTTTTATGTACTGTTACACTAAATGTCTAAAGTTTGGTGTTTTTCTTTTAAAAAATCAAACATATTTATATGTCTAATTCTGAACAGGAGGGGGTGGCTCAGAGGTTAAGACGCTGAGCTGCAGACCGGAAGGTTGGTACGGTAGTTTGGCAGTTCGAGATCCCAGTTCGAGAGCACTACGGTCGGGGAGCCAAAATCTCCTGGATGTTCCACGCCCCAAGACCATCAAACTTGTGATGACCAGGGCTAGGGCGTTTTCGGTGGCGGTTCCTATCTGGTGGAATGAGCTCCCAGAAGAGAACTGTACAAGGTCCCGCAGGGCCTGTAAGACGGAGCACTTCCACCAGGCTTTCGAGTAGGAGCCGCCGCCGCCACCACTGTTCCATCAACGCCCTATAATCTCCGCACACTACCACCGCTGGTGCGAGTACCATCGGAGGGAGGGGGACGTTCCTAGGAGACGACAGGGCAATGGCGATATGCACTGCTGTTGTTGTGCAGCTATACCATCAAGAAACCATCTTCGTTTTACGATTTGGAAGTGAGTAGGGGAGCACTGAAAATGTCTTTTTATGAATCCTATTTAAGTGTTTACCTTGTATTTCTAGTATTTTATACTGTTTTATTGTTATAATCTGGCGTTATGCCTCTGTTAGCCACCCTGAACCTTCGGGGAGGGCGGGATATAAATTCAAATAAATAAATAAATAAATAAATAGTGCCGCATGACAGAGTGAGCTCCCGTCTCTGGCCCCAGCTTCTGCCAACCTGGCAGTTCGAAAGCAAGAAATTGCAAGTAGATAAATAGGTACCACTTTGGTGGGAAGGTAACTGTAAAGTAAAACTCCCTCGTTAATTTTACAACAGGTTGTTCTCTTCATGGAGCTCACGCAGCAACATGACGGATGGGCCCACCTGGATATGTAGACCGTTTTAAATCACCAGATTCTTCCTCAAGGTCGCCTTATTACGGAACCAATGCGCCCCCAGTGTGTGGACAAAAAAAATACATGCAATGGGGCAGATTTTGGTGATCGTTTTCTACACACACACACACACACACACAGACTCACAAAATTTTTCTAGAATGTCAAGGTTCACCAAATTCTGGACATTCACTATGTGTTTGCATTTCCCCACTTCAGACATACCTCAGTGAATCACGACAATCCTATTTAGGTGGTGAGAGAGCAACGGGAGTGAGTTGGTTGGTGGCCTCTGAAGGGAGAGAAGAAAAGAGTGTTGGGTGTTACAAGTTAAAACACTTTTTCAGTATTTACTGGGTTAATGATGTTTGTTAAATCACATGTTTGTTTGTAACCAGTCTGTTTCAGACAGTTAGAAAGCCCGGGAAGTTCAGATCTAGTTTGTTGTTCTGATTGGAGACCAAGGTACCAAGTATTAGAGTAATTTTATGTCTTCTCTTCCCGTCTTGTGGTTCTTTGTTCTGAGCAAGAAGAAGAAGCCTCTCTTCTGCCATTTTCAGTCTAGCTGTAAGGATGTAGGAATATTAGCTCTTTGTTATTTTACATCCCGTGAACCTTTTCCCCATGCTAGGTTGTAGTAAACTTTTTATCTTTTAAACACAACATGGACTCTGCCTCTTTAATACTCTGCTGATTTACTTTAAAATTAAGAATACCTAATAAAGAGACATTGGAGAGAAGACAGGAGAAGAAAGCGGAGGAACAACCCCTCTGCAACACGACACAGAACCGTGGGCCGCGAGGGACTTTGTGTCAGCATGTAGCTGACTTTACTGCCCCGTAACCAGAAATAGTATGAAGTTAATGAAGAGTCGGATTTGACTGTGCGACTGAATAACAATAACAAAAGGGTTGCCGGCTCCGGGTTGTGAAATACCTGGGGATTTTGGGGGTGGAGCTGGAGGAGGAGGGCGGGGTTTGGGGAGGGGAGGAACTTCAATGGGCTATAATGCCATACGGTCCACCTTCCAAAGTGGCCGTTTTTCTCCAGGGAAACTGATCTGTCACCTGGAGATCAGATGTAATTCAGGAGATCTCTAGCCACCACCTGGAGGTTTTGCATATAACAACACAGTCAAAAACTGTAACACTGCACCTGAACATAAAGAGAGGCCGGTTGGAATAGATATAGACTGCTGTATACAGTCCAGAGATGGAGCTGCGGTGGCTCAAGTGGTTAAGACGCTGAACTGCAGGCTGTGGAAGGTCGGTAGTTCAGCAGTTCGAGACCCGAGTGTGCCGCATGACGGAGTGAGCTCCCATCTCTAGTTCCAGCTCCTGCCAACCTAGCAGTTCGAAAGCAAGAAATTGCAAGTAGATAAATAGGTACCACTTCGGTGGGAAGGTAACAGCGTTCCGTGAAAAATGCCATAGACTCCACCCTCCAAACCAGCCATTTCATCCTGGGTAACAATTGTTGCCAATCTCCAGGTGAGGGCTACAGATCACTCAAAATTACAACTGCTCTTCAGGGAGCAGAGATCAGTTCCTCTGGAGAAAACAGTAGACTCTGTCATTATACCCTGCTGAGGTCACCACAGCAAAATGACACTGTTTGCCCAAAGCCAGAGCACTCCCCCAGAACCTCTTTCTAGATCTCGTTGTATTCATTTCCACAATGGGCTTTACTGCTAGTACCTAATAAAGAGACATTGAAAAGAAGACAGGAGAAGAAAGTGGAGGAACAACCCCTCTGCAACACGACAGAGAACCGTGGGCCGCGAGGGACTTTGTGTCATCATGTAGCTGACTTTACTGCCCCATAACCAGAAATAGTATGAAGTTAATGAAGAGTCGGACTTGACGGTGCGACTGAATAACAATAACAAAAGGGTTGCCAGCTCCGGGTTATGAAATACCTGGGGATTTTGGGGGTGGAGCTGGAGGAGGACAGGGTTTGGAGAGGGGAGGAACTTCAATGGGGTATAATGCCATACGGTCCACCTTCCAAAGTGGCCGTTTTTCTCCAGGGATACTGATCTCTGTCACCTGGAGATCAGCTGTAATCTCAGGAGATCTCTAGCCACCACAGTCAAAAACTGTAACACTGTACTCAAACATAAAGAGAGGCCGGTTGGAATAGATATAGACTGCTGTATACAGTCCAGAGATGGAGCTGCGGTGGCTCAAGTGGTTAAGACGCTGAACTGCAGGCTGTGGAAGGTCGGTAGTTCAGCAGTTCGAGACCCGAGTGTGCCGCATGACGGAGTGAGCTCCCATCTCTAGTTCCAGCTCCTGCCAACCTAGCAGTTCGAAAGCAAGAAATTGCAAGTAAATAAATAGGTACCCCTTCAGTGGGAAGGTCACAGCGTTCCGTGCACCTTGGTGTTTAGTCATGCCGGCCACGTGACCACGGAATCGTCTTCGGACAGCGCTGGCTCTTCGGCTTTGAAACGGAGATGAGCACCGCAAACCTAGAGTCGGACTTGACTGGCTTTCGAGCAAGGGAACCTTTACCTTTACCTTTATACAGTTCAGAAGAGAAATATGTAGAGCTTGGTGCTCTATCACAGGAGGTGGCCTGATGAAATCCTGAAAGGAAACAGATGGGAACCTGGGTGGTCCTTCGCCACACCTCCTACTGGACTATTTACGTTGGTGTCTTTGGAATGGACCTGAACTACACTGTTAATATAAGAATGTTTTGAATCAAGTGTCAGGTATTTTGGGTACAGTGTTACAGTTTTTGACTGTGTTGTTATATGCACAACCCTTTTTGCTGTAGTTCCATTTATTTATTCTAGACCACCTGGAGGTTGGCAATCCTATGTGAACTGGTTGGCCTTCATTTACCCTTTAGAAGAAGAGGAGGAGGAGGAGAGGAGATTTCATTTATACCCCCACCTTCACTCAGAGTCTCAGAGCGGCTTACAAACTCCTTCCCCTTCCCCTCCCCACAACAGACACCCTGTGAGGTGGGCGGGGCTGAGAGAGCTCTTTCAAGAGCTGCCCTTTCAAGGACAGCTCTGACAGAACTATGGCTTGCCCAAGGCCATCCAAACGCTGCAGTGGAGGAGTGGGGAATCAAACCTGGTTCTCCCAGATTAGAGTCTGCACGCTTAACCACTACACCAAACTGGCTCTCTTTACTGGGTTTTGTTGGCAAAGATTCATTCGACCAGGAGTGACTGCGAGCTTGCCTTACACTGGCAGACTTTGAAGGTAACATTTATAGATCTGCGAGTTCTTTTATCCCGCCTTCCTACTGAAAAATACACAAGGTGGCCTACAATATAGCAAAGGTATTTTGAAGGGTAATACGGTTGTAAACAAAATGCAGAAGGTCGAAGGGCCGTGTGTGTGGGGTATTATCAAAGCAGGCTTCACCACATGCACCACACATGCACACAAACGCTGATACCCAGAATAAAACTTTGTTGGTCTTAAAGGTGCTGCTGAAATGCAAACTATGTCCTGCTGCTTCAGACCAATACAACCTTCCATCTGAATCTATAGATAAACAAGTTCTTAAGCCAAGGTTAATCCCTGCCCTGAAGGCTGAGACTGTGAGAACCCTGCCCATGTGCTGAGTACTTTTCTCTGACTACTACATACACATCTGCCTACTTCTGTGTGCCTCGATATCTAGTCATGCCGGCAACATGACCATGGAAACGTGCATCTTCGGACAGTGCTGGTTCTTCGGCTTGGAAACGGAGATGAGCACCATGCCCTAGAGTCGAATTCGACTGGCTTTCGAGCAAGGGAAACCTTTACCTTTTCCTTACTTGGACTCAGAGGATAATTTCCAGGATAGAGGGAGCGATTTGCAGGTGGATATAACTCAGGTATCTCCCATCTTAGTGACTAAAGGACTGGATCTTTGGCAGGTTCTCAACACCATTTCAAATCCTGCCCCCACCCTAGTTTTATGTCTTGCAGCATCTCTCTAGAGAAGACCAGGGGTACGCTATTGCAACCAACCAAGAGCTTCTAATATGATCAGAAGCAAGTCTCTTTTCCCCAGAGGGCTGACCAGATCTATGGCTTCACAGGATTCTGCTCGTAGAAACTACAGTGCATGTAAATTAGAGGGAGGCACACTAAGCTGGCACTAGGAACTTGACGGCATTTTACATTTAGCACATAACAAGGCAGTATGGTGTAGTGGCTAGAGTCTCAGCCTAGGACCCGGGAGACCCAGGTTCGAATCCCTGCTCTGTCAAGGAAGCTTCCCGGGTGACCTTGGGCCAGGGGCCAGTCCACACTTTCAGCCTAGCTGACCCCACTGGGTTGTTGTGAGGATGAAATGGGGGAGGGAAGAAAATAGTTGCAACCCAGTTTGTGTCCCCATTGGGCAAAAAGTGGGGAATAAATGAATTAAAGTTCACTTTCCCCCCCCCCCGTTTTCCTTTTGAAGTCTGTTTAATAGTCCATCTGTTCCAAGCCACCTGACTGCAACTGCATAGCAATACCGCGAGGTGCAATATCTAACATGTGGCAGCACTACTGTTACTATTGCTGCTTGTTGTGGCATCACTAGGTCTCGCCTCATGACATCATTGGACACCACTCATAGAATCATAGAGTTGGAAGGGACCTCCGGGGCCATCTAGTCCAACTCATTCTCATTCATTCAACTTTCTATCCCGCTCACCCCCCCAAGGGGCTCTGAGCGGCTTACAATTCTAATTCCAAACGATCCTAATCTAGGGCCACATGTATGTCGGGAAAGTGAGATTCCTACCAGGCACCCTGTTCTGTAACAGATCTTCTTCCTTGCGAGAGGACAGTCCTGGCGGCGACCCTTCTTCGGCGCTGGTCTTCGTTGTTCCACCTCTCAGGCTGTCATAACTCCGCCTCCAGGCCAGGACCACTTTGTGCTTCTGCGCATGCTCGCAGCGGCCTCTGTCCAAGTCAGGCTCCGGCCTGCCACGTCGCTCCGCCTCCGCACTTAGTTGGTCCGGCCTCCTTCCTCCGTCGCCTCGTCTCGCCAGCCGCCATTTTTTCTCTGCCGCCGCTCATCTCCGCTCTCCGCCGTCGCTGCTACGACCGAGGTGGGTGCCCCCCCGCTCTAATAGCAGGTCCCCATTTTATCTACTTGCCCTTTAACGGGCTTTCGAACCGCTGGGTCGACGGGAGCTGGGACCTAAAAAAAAACCCCCCCCCCCCCCCCAGTGGCCTCTGTTACATGCCCAGAAGATGACAAAAAAACCCACAAACCCCTCCAGGATCCCTGGCCAATCTGGCCCCGAGAAAAATCATGAGAATGTGTTCTTCGTGTTGGGAGGGGAGAAAGCCAAGAGTGGTGATGTAAGATTCTGGAGAATTCTCCTGGAGATGTGTTAGGATTGGGTGTCACCATCACCTGATTTGAGGGATCAGAAGTGTAATTATAATATTCCCCCCCCCCAGAGGCTTAGCTACCTGTCTGAGACTTCTTGGACAGAGGCCTGACTCTACGCTTGGCCGCTGCTGAAGTCGTAGTCATCCTCATGACACCGTCAAACCCTGACCAATCAATGTTTGTGTGACGAGAAGCTCCAGGCATCCCGCCCCCCGGAAGTGTGCTCATGCTCTTCACCATGGAATTCTTGGCTGCACAGACTGAGCCGCGCTGATTACAGCTTTGAACAGAATCCGCAGGCAGCCTTTTCGGAGCCCTGCATTGGCCTGCTTTCGGGTGGGATGTTCAGGCAGATGGCAGAGCTGTTGCGAGGGGTCACGGCTTGGCACGCTCATCAAAGAGACTCCCCCCCCCCACGAACTTTCTGGAGCACCATTTTTTTCCTGAAAGACCAGCCAAGGATGTCTTTGGCTCAGAAAGCTTGTTAGATGTTGGCACTCTGGTTACAGCTTTGTGCTAGTGAGTCTCTGACCCAACAATCCCAGCACTGCCGCTCGCTCCCTGCAAAGGGCTTTCGACCAAGTTCTTTGCCGTTTGTGCTTTCGACCACAATGGGGTCATTCAGCTCTCTTCCTGTGTTCCCAAGAGGTGTTCTTGGATGCCCAGACACGGCCTCAAGTCCTGCCATGCATATTCGGGAATGTGAAGGAAGCAGAGATGTATTGTAGGGCTGCATTGAAATGGATCCACAGAAGGGGGTGGGGGGTGGGCGTCCCCTTTTGTAGACAATGGGCAGCATGCCAAGAAAGGGTGTGATGCTTCTCCTGCTTTAAAGCGGCAAATCTTTTTTTTAATATTTTTAATTGAAGATAAAACATACAATTCATTCAAACGTTTTAAACTTTTTTCCCTTTTTTTCCCCTTTTTGTCGATGTGATTTCAAAGTAAATATCATCCAAAAAGTTGAACAGAAAGATATAACCAGTCAAGTAATTGCACACTCTCTGACCTAAAGCCTAGAAAAAGTCCAGGTGTGTGTTATGTGTAATGCATATGTGTGGTGAAAAGGTAAGCACTCAGCTAAAGCCTGACAATGGATTAGAATCGACGCCATTCTATATAAGCAGGGTTGGATGGTAGCAACTCATTTTCCGCCATATACTGAATCAGTGGAAACCAAGTTTTGACAATCTTGGAGTGCGTGGTAGTGTGCCTGTGTTGCCTCTCATCAAAGGTGTTTGCAGTTCTGTCCATTACAAAGTGTTCCCAGCCTTTCTCCCTCCACTTTGCGATCGATGGTATGTTTGGTGATTTCCACATTGCCACCAGTGTCAGTCTGGCTGCGGCTAACAGTGTAGAAGTGAGCTTTGATATGTCAGCCTGCGGGTCATCATCGGCCACCGATTGTAGCAGCTGGCACACTGTCAGGTCCCCAGCTAAAACACTCTCCATGCACACTATGGGCAGTGAAATGCTTTATTGAAGATATGCTTGCTGTAGGTACGAGAACTTTTGTTAGGACTGAAGAAAACCATGGGAATGTACAGGTTATAGGTGAAAGCGT
Source organism: Gekko japonicus (assembly GCF_001447785.1). Classification (NCBI taxonomy): domain Eukaryota; kingdom Metazoa; phylum Chordata; class Lepidosauria; order Squamata; family Gekkonidae; genus Gekko; species Gekko japonicus. The sequence continues at coordinate 8,064 of NW_015165442.1, forward strand.
GAAATTCCACACTCTCATACATCATACCCAGTGTTCCCTCTAAGCTGAGTTAGGGTGAGCTAGCTCACAGTTTTTTAGCCTCCGGCTCACACATTTTTGTCTTAGCTCAGGAAGGAGGGCTCCAGAGCAAACTAACTGAAGCAATAGCCAAATCACTTGCTCACAACTTTAATGCCAGTAGCTCACGAAGTAGAATTTTTGCTCACAAAACGCCACAGCTTAGAGGGAGCATTGGTCATACCTAATCCCTAGCATTTCTGTGGCAACACAGACAGATATATGGTGCCCTTATCTAACCTAGCCTAGGCACAGAGAGTCTCCAAGGTCAATCACATGAGAACCAACTCTTGGGGCACAACTTGAGGAATGGTTATGGCTACTATCCCCATACACTCCAACCACACACACAGAACTTAAAGAAATGAAAGTTAGGCCTGAGCTTGACCCACACTAACAGAAGTTAGGGTCTGGCCTCCTGGCTGCCAGTGGGGAAGGAGGGGGGTAGGGTAGCCAGCTCCAGGTGTGGGAATTCTTGGGGATTTGGGGGTGGAGCCTGGGGAGGACAGGAACCTCAGTGGGGTACGATGCCATAGAGTCGACCCTTCAATACTTCCAAAGGAAGTGATCTCTGTAGTCTGAAGATGAGCCGTAATTCTGGGGAATCCCTAGGTCCCACCTAACAAGAGTGCTCCGCCAGATAGAAGCAGTGCAAAGCAAGAACGCTACAAGTATATTGCCTTATTAACAAATGTAATACTAACATTTACTTTAACTGGGTTATGATCCCTCACTCTTGGGTTTTTAGTTAGTGTGGGTATCTTTCCTTTATCCATAGATGTAGTCCCTTCCAATGTTCCCTCTAAGCTGTGGAGTCTTGTGAGCAAAAAGTCTACTTTGTGAGCTAATGGCATTGAAGTTGTGAGCCAGTGATTTGGCTGCTGCATAAATTAGCTTGCTCTGGAGCCCATCCTTCCTGAGCGGAGACAAAAATGTCTGAGCCGGTGGCTAAAAAACTGTGAGCTAGCTCACACTAACTCAGCTTAGAGGGAACACTGGTCCCTTCCCATTTTTTTCTTTGTAGTTTTGTAGTCTATTGAAAAACAATAAAAATATGCGATCCATAGCACAATTCCTCTGCAGTCTGGAAGTACTTGGCCTACTTGAAGAAGAGGAGGAGGAGGAGAGGAGGAGGAGCCTGGTTTTATACCCCGCCCTTCACTTGCAGTCTCAGAGTGGCTTACAATCTCCTTTCCCTTCCCCTCCCCACAACAGGCACCCTGTGAGGTGGGTGGGGCTGAGAGAGCTCTGACAGAAACGGCTCTTTTTCAAGAACAGCTCTGACAGAACTACAGCTCGCCCAAGGTCATCCAGCCAGGTGCAAGTGGAGGAGTGGGGAATCAAACCCGGTTCTCCCAGATGGCTCTCCCAGATTAGAGTCCGCACACTTAACCACGACACCAAAGGCAGTGGATTCTTGATTGGTTAAGATTCCCCTCATTGAGGAAAACATTTCCTTTGCCCTGAATGGGTTCGGTTCAGCTCACCTGTGGATGCCTGGCCTCTGGCCAGCTGGGCAGAAGCAGAGATCCAAGGGAGGGGAGCAGCAGAGCTGGAGCAGATGCTGCCCTGGGAGCCAGTTGCTGCAAACAGTTTTTGGAAAGGGGGACAAACACGTGTCTCAGGATCCACCTCTGGCTCCGTCCTCATCCGTGCTCTGTCCTGCAGGTCCCATCCAGCAGACCTGCAGCAGCCTCTGCTCTAAATCCAGCCTCCTTTCTTTGGGACTGGTGTTGTTCTTGAGTGCGCAAAACACTTTTCTGTGAATTAGTGGGGTGTCTGCAAAAAATGAGGGAGGCATTACGGATCGCACCCATCACCATTCGTTTATGTAGGGTTGCCAGATGTCTTCTTTTTAGAGGACATGTCCTCTTTTTTTTGCTGTCTGTCCTCTTTTGGGCACTTTTTTTTTTTAAAAAAAAAACTGTTATAAATG
>NW_015165442.1:11202-13142 GCF_001447785.1 Gekko japonicus
GAAGGAAGGAAGGAAGGAAGGAAGGAAGGAAGGAAGGAAGGAAGGAAGGAAGGAAGGAAGGAAGGAAGGAGAGGGCCTCTGAAGCACCATTTGAGTGCTGTGGTGGGACAGCTATGATGGGCCATTCATCATGTGATGGACATGCATAAAACTATCGTGTCAGCCTGAATTACTGGTTGGAGACCGTGGACGTGGTGGACCCAGGATTCCCTTACAGTCTGACCCGATAAAGGCACCAGCCAAAGTCAAAGCCGCCTTGGAGTCCCTATTAGGGCAGAAAGGTGGAGTAAAAACCTTGTTAATAATAAAATAATAATATATTTCTGAAAATGTCTTTCAGCCACCCTCCCATCCGTATTCTGCATGTAAAAGACAGGAGTGCCTTTTCAGCCCCCTTTTATGTGGTTTCTAAAGTTATCAGTGGCCATGTGGGAAGGTATGATAATCCACAACCATTTCTCCATGGAATAGTACATGTCTGGAGGAAGCTTTCATGAAGATTTATGCTCTCTTCACTGTACTGAAGAGTGACTTCAGTTATGTTTTTTTTAACTGTGGTATAGCTGTTATCAGTGCTGGAGGATGAGGTCTTGGAAGAACTGCATTCTAGGATTTCCAACCCGGTGCCAGCAAATGGCGGGAGATTTTGGGGTGGTGCCAGGGAAAGGTGGGATTTAAGGAGGATGTGACATCCGTTCCTGGTGATGCTCTAGGAATTTCCCCTCATCTCTATGGTGAAGAGTATAGAAATGAGGGGAAATTCCTAGAGCCCCACCCATTTTTCCTCCTTAAATTATAGAGGGTGGAGAATCGCTAGCAGGCAAATGGCAAGCCTACTGGGTCTGAATCCCCAGTTTGCCATAGATGTTTGCTGGGTGATCTTAGGCTAGTTGGTCTCTCTCAGCCTAACTTGTTGTAAGGATAAAGAGAAGACTCTTGTAAGCTTCCTTGGGTCCCCACCAGTGTTCCCTCTAAGCTGAGTTACCGTGAGCCAGCTCACAGTTTTTTAGCCTCCGGCTCGTGGATTTTTTTCTCAGCTCAGGAAGGAATGGCTCCGGAGCAGACTAATTTACGCAGCAGCCAAATCTCTCGCTCACAACTTCAATGCCAGCAGCTCACCAAGTAGAATGTTTGCTCACAAGACTCCACAGCTTAGAGGGAACATTGGAAACATTTTTCCAAAGTAACATGTGTTAGAGTGAAGAAATTGATGCTGCCCTATTTCCACTTCCATAAAAATGGAAGGGTTTAGTTCCGCACCTTGGAAGAAGTAGCTCTCAGGGTAGGAGGGGGGGGCGGACACACCCGGATGAAAAATGAGTGAAAATGAGAGTGTGTTCTCTGATCGTAGGGAGCAAATACAATTGGAAATTGAGTCCTTTAATTACAACCCATGCTCAGCTGTGCCCCACTGTGTTCAATGGTGCTTGCTCCCTGTAAAGCGAGTGTGAGACCTCAGCCTTACTGCCAGCTCCTCATTCTGTGCAGCTCTCAGGGTAGGAGTGGGGGGCGGACACACCCGGATGGAAAATGAGTGAAAATGGGAGTGTGTTCTCTGATCGCAGGGAGCAAATACAATTGGAAATTGAGTCCTTTAATTACAACCCATGCTCAGCTGTGCCCCACTGTGTTCAATGGTGCTTGCTCCCTGTAAAGCGAGTGTGAGACCTCAGCCTTACTGCCAGCTCCTCATTCTGTGCTCAAGCATCCAATAGATCCCCCCCCCCCCACCCAGATGGGAGCCGCGCCCCCTGACATCACCGGAAGTGTGTCAGAAGGCAACACCCACCACTCAGGCTCCACTGGACTGTTTTGGATTGCTAGCTATTGGGGGGGCGGGTAACGTGCAGATCTGGCCTCGCAGAGGAGGGAGAGCTTGTACCTGAATAAAACTTGGTCTTAAAGGTGCCACTGGGCTGTTTTGGATTGCCAGCTATTGG
>NW_015165442.1:14230-24228 GCF_001447785.1 Gekko japonicus
AGGCACGGTGAACCATTCGGTGATTTTGTTCTATTTTCATTCTGCTTCCTTTGCACCCCACCTTTCTCCTCGAGGGAGACCCAAGGTGGCTTACATCAGTCTCCTCCCGTCCATTTTATCCTCACAACAACCCTGTGAGGCAGGTGAGGCTGAGAGGGTGTGGCCAGCCAAAGGTCACCCAGTGAGCTTCCATGCAGAGTGGGGATTCGAACCTGGGCCTTGCAGATCCTAGTGCTGCACTCTAACCACTACACCCCACCGGCTGTCAATGAGGAGCCTGATATTCTTCCTGGGTCGGCCCTGCTTACCACCAAGCGAAAACTGCAAGCAACGCAGCCGTTGGGGTAAGAGTGGGGATTCGAACCTGGGCCTTGCAGATCCTAGTGCTGCACTCTAACCACTACACCCCACCGGCTGTCAATGAGGAGCCTGATATTCTTCCTGGGTCGGCCCTGCTTACCACCAAGCGAAAACTGCAAGCAACGCAGCCGTTGGGGTAGTTGCCCCTGCCTTCCCGAAGCGGCTGCTCCCATCGAAGTTGCTTATTTAGTTCTCATCAGGGCTGTACAATCTTGTTTTGTAGGTGAGCTTTTAATCTGTGAAGGGGGCGGTGTGATGTTTGTGGCAGGGTTTTTCTGGGCTGTCACTGTGTCGTCTTTGTAAGAAATTGACGTTGCTTGCTTCTAAAGGGTTTCATTTTTATTTGACTGTATCTTTTTATTATACCCCGCGCCTCCTTGACTGCTCGGAGCATAATTACAGAAATGAACGCCTCTCCCAGCCGCCTGAACTGATGCAACCTAAATGCCGGTTTACACCACAGCGATCCGGATCGAACCACTCGTTTTGGTAGCCACTGTTTTGGAAGACTCCATTCATGATGAGGCTGCAGAGATGGAGAGAAGGCACTGCTCTGTCCTCTGGAAGGGGACTCCTTCCAGAGTGGTCAAGTTGTCGTGTGCCTGGGAAGACAGAGATCACACAGGACTAGCATGGTATTGTTCCCTTTCTAGGGCATCGACTTGCCAGCCTCTGGATGGGGCTTGGAATTACAACTGATGATCAGGTGCAGGGGTCATTTCGTAGAAAAAGAGGTGCAGGATCTCATTAGCATAACATTAGCATAACTTATTTGCATATGCCACACCCCCGACATCACTGGAAGTGTGTCAGGCGGCAACACCCACCGCTCAGGCTCCACTGGACTGTTTTGGATGGATGGCTATTGTGGGGGGGGGGGGAATGTGGAGATCTGTGCTCACAGAGGAGGGAGAGTTTGTACCTGAATAAAACTTGGTCTTAACGGTGCCACTGGACTCTTTTGGGCCGGGGGGGCTCTGCAACTTACCTGTCTGCTTCTTGCTCTGACTGAGGGCTGCTGGGAGCAGGGGGTGGGGCTTGTTGCATGTGCCCGCCCCCTGAGCTCTTTACTGCCGAGCTCCGCTCCTGTGCACTTCTGCAGGAAATGACCCCTGACAGGTGACAGAGATCAATTCCCCCGGAGAAAAATCGCTGCAGTGTGTTGGATTCTCTGGACTCGGTACGGCCAGGGAACCACAAAAAGTGCTCAAAGGCCTTAATGCAGCAGAGCTGGGGCTGGGTGTGGCAACAGACTGACAAAGGTACACAGAGTCAGCAGTCAGATCTCAAACTAATAAGCAACTTTTATTAAAGGAAATACATGCTGGAGAGTGCAGGTGGGAGATAGATATAGAGTACCTACTCTAACCAACTAGATGGTGTTGAATGCTGGACGCATGTCCAGCCTCCGTGGTGCAAGATGGAGAGATCATGCACCTTCTCTTGTGTTCGTGTGAGAGAGAAGTGTGTGAGAGAGAAGAAACATAGGAAATTGTCCCTAAGAGTAGCATCCTACTTCAAAGGAAAGGATCAGATAGCAGGAAGGAAGGGATTCTCTGTGTGTCCCGACCTCTCTATCTGTCTAAACTCTTTGGTGCCATCTGTCAAGTCTGAGGCTCTTCTAACACTGTGGAGGATTGACTCTATGGCCTTAGACCCCGGTGAGGTCCCTCCCCTTGCCTTCCCCAGACTCTACTCCCAATTCTTCAGGAATTTCCCAACCTGGAGTTGGTAACCACACTGGGTCGGCTTCAGCTCAGGGAATGGGATCAGGGAGACGGGGCAGGGGAAAGAGTAAACGCTCCCTTTGCACTCCCACGGTCCAGTTCAATTTCAGCCCTCCCCACAGCAGCTGCTTGGAGCTGTTTGAAAAGCAGTCGCGTCTCCTTTGACCACGACAAGCACAAGGCCGAAGGACCGAAAACAGAGCCGCAGAAAATGCAATGTGGGAAATCCTCCTGATCTCATCATAGCCCACAAACATGCTGCAATACCCCCCCAGGGCTACCCTGCCCCCCTCAGCTGCAATCTGGGGCATTTGTCACATGGGTGGTGGTGGTAGGTGAACCCCAGCACATGCCCATATCTGAACACGCTGGCCAAAGGTGGTGGGTGCCGATTCTGCAAGTCTCCATACATCCCAGAGCCTCCTCTCCCTGCTGTGAACTGCTCAGACATCTAGTTCCCATCCTCCTCTCGCTCCCACGTGGATGGCTCTCGGGGATATGGAGATGGGCCATTACTGTAGCCGGCAAGGAGGCCGCTCCAGCCTCAGGTGCCTGCCGGGCACGTTCAGCTGGGAGCTTGTTAGCGTGACAGGAGCGGCCCTCCCGAACAGCTGAGGTGGCTGCGGTGAGCCGCTGCAGACTCACCTCCTGGGGGCTCCCAGAGGAGAAGTGCTTCGATCTGTGTTGTGCGAGATGTGTGTGTGTGTGTGTGTGCGCACGGTGTACATGTAACAGAGGCTGTTTGATCTGGATTTATTAGTGGCTGCCCACGGTTGATTGCCAGGCCGCTAATAGGGAAGAATGAGCTCCTTCTGCCTTCCCCCTTTTTTTGGCTCCAACCACACCAACAACCCCCACCTTCCATCGACACCACCCAAAAGCCAGGAGGAGACTCTCCTATGGAATTGGGGATGAAGGCCCCCCCCCGGAGCAGATGGCAGCCGGGGCTGGCACGAAAGAAGAAGAAGAAGAAGAAGAAGAAGAAGAAGAAGAAGAAGACGCGCGCTTCACTTGGAGTCTCAGAGCGGCTTACAGACTTCTTTCCCTTCCCCTCCCCACAACAGACACCCTGTGAGGTGGGTGGGGCTGAGAGAGCTCTGACACAAACTGCTCTTTTTCAAGGACAGCTGTGCCAGAGCTTGTGACTGACCCAAGGTCACATCAGCAGGTGCAAGTGGAGGAGTGGGGAATCAAACCCGGTTCTCCCAGATTAGAGTCCGCACACTTAACCACTATACCAAACTGGCTCCAAACTGTACTTGCGTGCCTAGATATATCTGGGTGCTCCTCTACCCCCTCCCCCCAAAAAGCCCATGGTGGCTGTATTGTGAGAGTGTAATGACTGTCTGCAGTACAAGACAGACAGAGCCAGTTTGGTGTAGTGGTTAAGTGCGCGGTCTCTGATCTGGGAGAACCGGGTTTGATTCCCCACTCCTCCACTTGCACCTGGCTGGATGACCTTGGGCAAGCCATATTTCTGAGAAGAGCTGTCCTCGAAAGGGCAGTTCTTGAGAGAGCTCTCTCAGCCCTACCTACCTCACAGGCAGTATTCCCTCTAAGTTGAGTTAGTATGAGCTAGCTCACAAGTTTTTTAGCCTCCAGCTCACGCCTTTTTGTCTTCACTCAGGAAGGATGGCTCCAGAGCAAACTAGTTCATGCAGTAGCCAAATCGCTCACTCACAACTTTAATGCCAGCAGCTCATCAAGTAGAATTTTTGCTCACAAGACCCCACAGCTTAGAGGGAGCATTGCACACAGGGTGTCTGTTGTGGGGAGGGGAAGGGAAAGGAGATTGTAAGGTGCTTTGAGACGCCTTCAGGTAGTGAAGGGTGGGGTATAAATCCAATCTCCTTCTCCTCCTCCTCCTCCTCCTCTTCTTCTTTCTACTTGCCCTTGTGATGGCGATGGGATTTCGGCAGGTGCCACTTCTCTCCTACATGGCAAACGACAACATTCCCCCTTCTGTGTGAGAGCCAGTTTGGTGTAGTGGTTAAGTGTGCGGACTCTAATCTGGGAGAACCGGGTTTGATTCCCCACTCCTCCACTTGCACCTGCTGATGTGACCTTGGGTCAGTCACAAGCTCTGGCACAGCTGTCCTTGAAAAAGAGCCATTTGTGTCAGAGCTCTCTCAGCCCCACCGACCTCACAGGGTGTCTGTTGTGGGGAGGGGGAGGGAAAGGAGTCTGTAAGCCACTCTGAGACTCCAAGTGAAGGGCGGGGTATAAATCCAATCTCTTCTTCTTCTTCTTCTGCACACCGATTTGAAAGTCAAAGCCTGCTGGCCTTCTTGTGTCCGGTCTGCCTAGAAAGGAAGCCCTCTGCTCGGCTTGGGAGATCAATGCCAGGGCAGCACACTCCGTGAGGGGAAACACCAGGGCTTGGGGGGGGACTTCTCTTCTCATGGCCCCACCCTGCTCCGATGTGCAGAACCATTCGGATCAGGAGACGGCCTTGCGTGCAAACACCTGGCTCCGGGTTCCCCCGCCCACCAGATTGCCTGTTGTTATGCAATGCGCACAAACTGCTCAGAGACACCCAAATAGCTCCACGAGGCCTTGGCATCAGGGAAGCAGCCGGGGGACACAAAGTCCTGTGCTCAAGTGGGAATCGGCACAGGCGGAGCGCGCGGCGGCTCTCCCCCTCCCTGGAGCCGGTCTCCTCATCCCCTCTCCCTTGCCAAGCGCCGAGGAGGCAAAGGGCTGAGCCAGCGCCCAGCTCCTTCCTCGCTCATCTATCATGGCAGGAAGATTCCCCCCACGCAGCGCTGCAGTGGGAGGCACATGTGCCGCCCCTGCCCACCCTTGGCAATATGCTCCGTCTCATTAGCAATGCTCAGGTGGCCATGGCGGAGTGCCAGAGGATGGCATTTCCCTCAGGGCACTCTTGGCAGGGGCTGAAGGCCAAAGAGGTGATGGGGAAAGTATGTGTGTTGCGGGGAGAGGTAACAGAGAAGTAGTCAGCCTCGCCGGGGAATCAATTGGGTGGAAAAGAATCTGGCATTCGTTTGTGGCTGATTTAATCACTGGTGTAGCCGTATCCCTTGATGTCTGATGCAGCAATGTGCAAATTAATAATACGCCACCTCTGTATCCAGTGCTTAAGTGTTTCAAGTGTATTATCTTGTTGGAGTCCTTGAAACAGCCCTGCCAGGGAGGTCAGTATTATTGTCTCCAATTTAGAGTGGGGAAGGGCTTCAGGCACAGAACAGTGACTCATGTAAGGCCACATCAGTTGATTTGTGATGACCATGGTAAGTTTCAAACCAGGGATAGTCTGATCCATCGCGCAGTCTCTTAGCAAGAATATTCATAAAGACTTGCTGAAAAAAACCCCACATTCAATCAACTAAAGAGATTGGTTCAGAGTCACGCCAGCCAATAAGGAGTCCCTGCTGAAAAGCCAGTGGGGCAATGGAGGACCCTCAGTGGTTGGGTGAACCCCATGGTCCAGGGTATTCCATAACAAGAACATGTAGCTTAGATGCTGGTGCTGAAAGGGACTGAGAAAAATCTTTCTCCTTCTCTTTCTGGTTCTTTACTTCATTCAGAGGTCCATCAGTAGCTATTAGCCACAAGGTATAGATAGGAACTCTGGGGCAAGTGATGCTCTGTCATCTTGGTGCTTGGGGGGGTTCAACAGTGGGAGGGCTTCTAATGTCCTGGCCCCACTGGTGGACCTCCTGATGGCACTGGTATTTCTGGCCACTGTGTGATACAGAGTGTTGGACTGGATGGGCCTTTGGCCTGATCCAACATTGGCGTCTCTTATGTTCTTATGTTCTTATTTATAGTCTGTCTTTCTAACAGAGATTCCCTTTGGGGTCACCTAAAGAATGTAGTGAACTTCAGGTCAGGCAAAAGGAAGCATTTCTTTACATCACTTCTAAACAAATGCATTTTATTTTCCTTTGGAGGTTTGAAATGAGCCAAACCTTCACTCTGAGTTTTAAATGTTTTCCCCCACTCTCTGGGCAGAGAACAGGTAGGAAGGGTGGAAGTCAGTTCAACTGCTTTCCAGATTGACTGTAGCCCACCAACATACAGATGCTAATAGGTCTAGACAATGGGATGATCAAGCTTTCCCCTCTTTAAGCAGGGAACAGAGATTTGGAGGTATTAAATACTAGAGAGACTTCAGGAAGGAAATTCTGGAGACTTCAGGAAAAGCTTCTCCAACCTGGCCTGACCTGGTCAGTGGATGGGGAAATGAGAGATGATAAAACTCAGGGGACCAAGAAAGAAGCTCTCTTTTTTGATGCTGGGTCCATCAGAGCAGACAGAGCTCTTAACTGAGGTCTGGAAAAGACAGTCATTTGTTGGCCCGGACAGCTGAAGGAAGCTTCAAGGTAATGATAACTCTGTAGAGATCTGTAACTTCCTAAGCTGAGGAACCTGTCCTATATTTTAACATCTGATAGGGCATGCATAGAGAGATGGACAGAGGAATTGCATTTTACCCATTTCTTTTTAATCCTTTGCTCAGTCTGGTGCTGTGCTAAAAGTATGCTCATGAACATTTTCTTTTTCATCAATACTTTATCACTTTTGATGCTGGCCATGGTTCTCTGTACCACATAGGCCTCCACTGTCTCAGACATGCTTTATTGAAAAGGAGCACCAGGGGAAGGCAAGTAGTTGCCAAAGGGCTATTCCTCCAGGGGGATCCGAGACAATAAACTGTTCCCATGGTGACTAGGTGCTGGGCAGCAGGAGACACAGAGGCAAGGCCTCAGAACTTGGAAGGGAAGTTGGGAGTCGTGACCTTCCCAGCGGGTAATCCCTACAAAGGTCAGGTGGTGGTGGCGGGCTACTGGAGACAGAGAAAAGCCTCTCCAGATGTTGGGAAACCCTTGGCAGGCAGGGTGGAACAGGGTCTACAGGCCTGTTCCATCACACCACTCGTAATACATTAGTGAGGGCATGGTGGGTCACACAATATAAACAATGGAATCAGACAGTATAAAGACATCCATTGAACGATGCAAAAAGAAAAATGGTACCAGACATGATGGATGATAAACAATGCAGAAAATAGAATTACCGAAGTAGAACACAATGCAGCAAGAACAGGAGAAAACGTACAATAAGTGTTGGAGTGGACTGCAATCCTGTCCCTTTATAAAGAAGCATCCTTCTGAAGCAGTCCTTGACAACCCTATTCTCTTCATGAAAATGCCCTACTGAACAATCCTGTTTTATACGGTCCGTGGAATGAAAAAAGAGCAGGAGATTTCCTGGACTTCTCAGTCATGCAGTGGTTTGTAGGTGATAACCATTATCTTGAGCTGAACCGAGTAACTGATAGGTAGACATGGACTGATGCAGAATGGGTGTAATACATATATACTCTCCCTTGCTCCCAATAGTAACCAAGTGGAGATTTCAAGTTGACTTCAAGGGCAGACCAATGCTGAGTGCATTAGAATAGCCTACTCTCAAGGTCACCCCGGCATGTATCCATGTGGTTGTCATTCATCACTTTCATTGCTGCTGTCCAGCCAAGGCTGTGAGGAGGGAATGGTGTCATGAACATCCCTCAGCCAGATCCAGGAACAGATTCCTCAGATGATGAGCAGGAAGACCAAGAGATGCTTCCTCTGCTTAGGGGGAGATGAGGAGACTCAGGGGACACCCAACTAAGGATGTGCGTTCAGATTTTTTTTCCAACTGAAAATATCCCTGGAAAAATATCTTATTGATGTTTTTCTAATATATTTGGGTATCCAGATGGTATTCAGGATTTTTTGGGATACTGGTAAATGTGTCTCAAAATATTCCAGAAATATTTGGGAGTTTTGGGAGCCAGACTTCTAAGGCCCCCAGGATTGTTTTTCTTCAATTTTACAGTGTGTCTGTGTCAGTGTCTTCTTGCCAGGTCTTGGTGTGGGTTTGTCAGGTTGGTTTGGTATGGATTCTGTGGTTTGAAACAGCTTATCTTAGCCTTTCAGCCGCGTCCCTTGCTTTAGTTGGTTTACTTTGGATTCTCTGGTTTGACATTGGCTTAGATACTTTGGTTTGACATTTGCTGGGCTTGCATCAGTGTTCCTTGGTTGCTTGGTTTGGATTGGATTCTTTGGTTTGACATTAGCATTTACTCTCTAGTTTGACATTGGTTGTGTTTGGCTTGCCACATTGGCTGGTGGTTCTGCTGGGATTCCCTGGTTCTGTTGGGCTTGTTAGGTCTGTTTGCATTGGGAGGCTTTTCTGCCCCTACACCTGAAATCACTGGACCCCTCCAGACCCAGGGTCTTTTCCTGACCCAGAGCCCTTGGATCCCAAGACCTCACCGGAAGGACCTGCTCTTGAAGTCTTGTCTCCAGGCAGTGCTGTCAACATGACAGAATCCAGGGCAGCCAGATCCCAGGCTACCAGTCCCCAAAGTTGTCCCCTTACTCAGAGAGGGCAACAGAGATGGCATGCCCATGAGGAGGCAATGCAGTGGCAAAGAAGCGCCAGTTTGACAGGCCGTGTTCCAGCCACTGAGCCAGACCACTGCCTAAGTGCACATAATGCTGTGCAAGACTGAGGCTCAATCAAGCCCTCCTGGCCAGATGAGGCCCAGGAACTGGTGGGGTTGGACAGAAAGCCTTGCTGGTCCAACTAGTTCATATGATTCGTTTGCTCCTATGCTACCTGCTGGACTGGACCCAGCACCTAACTACTGAGTCTGCTTCAACCTCTTGCAGCTGGAGCTGAAATGGTGCCCAGATTTCTGCTATGAAGTTGGTGGGAAGCATTTTTTAAACCCTGAATTAAGTTGCTTCTCCAGCGCTAGTGCTGGGTCCAGAATAACCCTTAGGCCCATAGAAGAGTTCACAAGGGTCAGGAGGGAGAACACCATCAGACGTGGGAATTATAACAGCCTCCCAAACCTTATCCTGCCCAACCAGAATGACCGCTGTCTTCTCAGAATTCAGTTTCCATTTTTATTTCATTCTTAGTCTGTTATCCATAGTAGCCAGACTGTGGCTCAAGACCTCTAGTGCATCACCACTAGAGCATAAAGAAGACAGAGCTCAATGCTGTCAGCATATTGATGACACCTGACACCAAAGCCATGGATTATTTCTCCTAAGGGCTTTACATAGAGATCGAATAGCATGGGGGAGTATAGGTCCAAACCTTGTGGTTCACGCAAGACACACATGACATCTTGTCTCTGACAGCAACCCTGTGAGTCCAATCCATAAGGAATGTTTTAAAGTACTCCAAAGAACGTCCCTTTATACCTACTTCTATTTCCAAGTGTCTCAAAGAGATGGCACAGTCTGTAGTATCAAAGGCTGCAGATAAATCCAGTAAAAGCAATAAAGAGGCATGGCCCTTGCCTATATTCAAACATGAGATCATCGACTAAAGCCACGGGTGCCATCTCTGTCCCATAGCCTGGCCTGAGAACAGACTGAAAGGGGTCCAGAGCAGGTGAATCATTAGGAAGACCTGTTCTGCAATCACTCCATCATCTTGCCCAGAAAGGGCAGAGTAAAGACAAGGAGATAATTGGACTCATCATTCTTCTGCAAGGAGGGGTTTTTTAAAGTAAGGGACAGATAACCTCCACTTTGAGTGGCCAAGGAAAGGTGACCTTCTTGGTCGTGACTCCTCCCTAGGGAGGTTGCCCCATTCCCCTTGATCATTGTCTTCTGCCAGCATATTTATATGCCCTTTCTCTAAAAGCTGACTTTTATCCTCTTGAATAGTTGGCCGCCGTGAGGGCCCAAATCGGGTGGGAAGGCGGCATACAAATGTTTCTGATGACATAAATAAATTCAACTTCCAGCTCAAAAAGGAAGAATAACAATAATTCGTCAGAGCAGTAGAAAACAACGCAAAGTGTGCAAACCATCTTCAAACCGCAGAGGCCTTTTTAAAAAAAGTGGGAGAGCGCTCTCCACTCTCCTGGGAACAACT
>NW_015165442.1:27540-33468 GCF_001447785.1 Gekko japonicus
CGGCAGTGGAGCTGCAAGGCCGGCAGCTGGGACAGTTGGGGGCGGGGTGTGTGGTCTTATGACACACTTCCGGTGATGACAGGGTGTGTGGCATATGCTAATGAGTTATGCTAATGAGTTCCCCTAGCTCTTTTTCTACGAAATGACCCCTGAAGAAGGATCCGGCCCCCACGCCTCACTAGGAATAAGGGAAGGACTCCTATATTAACAAACAATAACCACCATGCCCAGCTCCAACACCTCCTTAGAGATGCACTCTTAAGATTTAATGGTAGCATAGCCAGCTAGGCACAAGAATTCAGCCTTGGAGATCAGTTACCCATCAATCAGACAGTATTTAAACAAGAAATAGTTTTATTTATCACAGAACTTAACACAGACTACAGAAAGTACTGAAAACAAGAAAACACCTATGGCCCTCTGTGGCCCTTACTAAACATTAAAGATACTCTTAGTTACCAGAATGATCCATAGTCCAGAAGCATCAGTATAAAGTCCAGTTAAGTTTCATCTTTGGGCCAGTATGCAGCCATGTGCTTAGCTGCACAACCCAGTCCTTTGTCTCAGGCCTCATGGCTGAGACAAAGCATTTTCAGAATAAGTCCACAGACAGCAGGTAACAAGAACAGAACAGCAAGCAGAAAATCTGAGCTCCTCTCTCTGTGCTAGGCAATTTGAACTCCAATCTCATTATACCGGCCCTGGCCAGTTAGCCAACCATATGAGACAGGTAATTTCCAAATATGGGGTTGTCATGGTAAATGGGTGGGGAAAGGTTGGGTCAGGGGACCATCTCCTGCAGTAAGATGATCCCTGCTACGTGTGTAGTAGCATGTCGGCTATGCCTCTGGTCTTCTACCAGCGAAGGTTTATGACGGCAATTGAGCCCATTTGGCCTCTATAGGAAGTTAGCACAACAGGGGGTGAGGCAATTACATTCCAAGAGGGGAAACATGGAACCTTATAGCATCAACAGAGATACAGAAGGTTAAAGGAATCACACAAGGGATACATGAAAGCTATAGGAATCAATATTTCTAAATATTTCTATACAAGGCCCTACTCCTTTCCCCATAGAGGTCTGTATGCTATATCAATCATTGGCACAGTAACTTCTAGGGACTGCACGGGGAGGGGTGTGTGCTTCAGAAGGTATTCAAGCCGTTCCCGGGCGGAGCCCTGCTTCTTCAAAAAGTTGTTTCTCATTTGCATCCTAGCAGACAACAAATAATCAGCTGTCCTTGCATCATGGTGTCCCTCTCCCCCCCCCCCAACCCGGCTTGCTGTCAGTCTCTCAGGAACTCTCAGATGCAATAATTCCTTTTACAGGCTTTATTGTGAAATCAGGAAAGTTGCTGTAAAGTCAAACTCTTTGACGGAACTAAAGAATATTACAAAGTAAAGAACTACAAGACCTTTGGTCCAGCCTTCATTCATACATCATGATTACATGGTGCATAGCCAGGCTAATACAGTTCAATCAAAACAGTGAGAATGTTATCTTAGAAGTCTCTCTCAAAAGCCATGAGAACAAGGAACAGCGAAGGTTCTCTCTGGCCTAACCAGGAGGAGTTTTCCTTTCACAGTGTTTCAGGCGCAGCTAATCTAACATTTACACAGACACCTCTCAATCACCCCTCCCTTAAGAATGTCAGAGGAGGACATTGCAGACAGATTGGGGAATTTCACATTACCCAGTTTCACCCGGTTTCAAGCCGGTAATGATCCGTTTTGAAGTGAACCAGTATAGGGCTGCCATTTCACACATGGCTTTCCCCTTCCAGTAAAGAGCTGGATCTGAAGCGGTTTGCCATTTCAGACTGCACCACTTTTTCCTGCTTTCACCCCACTGTTTTTCGCCCATGCGGGCGATCTCCGGCTTTTTTTTTTAACGTTCGCTTTAGAGCGCTATAGCGCTATAGCAGTATAACAAAACACTCCATGCATTCCAATGAGATTGATATATTGCTATTCTGTTATAGCATTATAGCACTATAGCGCTATAATGCTATAAAGCAAACGTTCCACACACAAAAAAGCCGGAGATCGCCCGCGCGGGAAAAAAACGGCAGGAAAAAGCGCATCGGAACCGGGAGAGAAAACTGAGGAGTACTTGGAAGCGGTTGATGGGTAAAATGCTTCAGCCCTGTTTCCTAAACGGGACAAAAGCGATTGTGTATGAAATGACAACTATATTCTGGAAGGGAACCGGTTCTCAAACGGTTCTGTCTGAAATGACAGACCAGAAACCGTTTGGGAACAACGGGACAGAAGCGATTGTGTATGAAATGACAACTATATTCCGGAAGGGAACCGGTTCTCAAACGGTTCTGTCTGAAATGACAGACCAGAAACCATTTGGGAACCGTTCCTCTTCCGGAATATATTGCCTGTCTGAAATTCCTCATTGATACCATGCCAGCAGGTGCTAAATGATATCTTGGGAACTACAAGCGGGAAGAGGAACAGCAGGCAAAGGAATAACAGAGCACACCTATGTACATCAGAGAGCCAGAGTTACACACATGTTGACCCAGTGTCCTAGGCAAGGGTCCAATTCTGACACTTGCAAAGACAAAAGCTCACAGGGACTGGGGCCCCTCTAGAGAACTGGCTGCAGCTCGACAAAGAGCCCCATCAAAGGCCCCGCTGCCAGCTCTTACCAGCTCTTATCACCCTTGTTTGCTGCCTCCTCCCAGGACAGTGAATGCTCCTTCGCTTCCCAGCCCCCAGGCATCTTTAGACACAGCACGGCCAGCCACATGGCCAGGAGAGCTGATTTATTCATGTCTTTGCCACAGGTCCAAGACTGTCTTTCTCCCAGGCAGTGCAACCCAAGCTGGGCAACAGATTAAGAAAATATTTCAATCCAAGGAAATTCAAAACGGCAGACCATCACAGCTATTAAAACTGCTAGCAGAAACTCTATCAGTTACACCCCTAGGATACCTTTGGTCCCTAAAAACCAACAGATGACAGAAGCCCTCAACAGTTTAAAAGCAACAGTCCATCAGCCCTTGCAAAACTGCAGGGGAGACCGGGCCGTCTTATCCTAACATTTTTTGGAAAGCCGGTCCCCAACGTTGGAGTGCCTACAGAGAAAGCTCAAGTTGCCAGTTCTGGATCGGGAAATGCCTGGAGATTTCGGATGGGGAAATGCCTGGAGATTTCGGGGGTGGAGCCTGGGGAGGGTGGAGTTTTGGGGAGGGGAGGGGCCTCAGCAGGGTACAGTGCCACAGAGCCCACTCTCAAAGCAGCCAATCTCTTCTTGGCAACGGATCTTTCTCATCTGGAGATCAACTGTAATACTGGGCAGTCTCCAGGTGCCACCTGGAGACTGGCAACCCCAGAGAAACCCTATGAGGAAAGCTTAAGGCGCTTAGGGCTCTTTAGCTTGGAGAAACGACGACTGAGGGGTGACATGATTGAGGTTTATAAGATTATGCATGGGAAAGAGCAGGTAGTGAAAGAGGTACTTTTCTCCCTTTCTCACAAGACGAGAACTCGTGGGCACTCCATGAAACTGCAGAGCGGTCGGGTTAGAACGGATAAAAGGAAGTCCTTCTTCACCCAAAGAGTGATTAACACTTGGAATTCACTGGCACAGGAAGTGGTGGTGGCTACAAGCATGGACGGCTTCAAAAGGGAATTAGATAAGCCTATGGAGCAGAGGTCCATCAGTGGCTCTTAGCCACAAGGTATAGATAGGGGCTCTGGGGCAAGTGATGCTCTGTCTTCTTGGCGCTTGGGGAGGGGGTCAGCAGTGGGAGGGCTTCTAGTGTCCTGGTCCCACTGCTGGACCTCCTGATGGCACCTGGTATTTCTGGCCACTGTGTGACGCAGAGTGTTGGACTGGATGGGCCTTTGGCCTGATCCAACATTGGCATCTCTTATGTTCTTAACCCTATGAATGGGCAGTAACCAAACACATCCTCACAGGATTTGGGGTGACCAGAAGATATTACTGTGCTGAACAGAACTGCAGCATAGGCTTATATCCGTAGAGACAAGTCTTCAGATATGCAGGCGCCAAGCCATGAAGGGCTTTGAAGATGAGCACCGGCACGTCGAAGTGGCCTCGGAAACCAGGAAGCAACCAAAGCAAACACTGTTAAATGGGTGTGACGTGGGAGCTTTGTCTAGGTTTGCCAACCTCCAGGTGATGGCTGGAGATCTCCCGGGATTACAGCTGACCTCCAGGCGACAGAGATCAGTTCCCCTGGAGAAAATGGCTGCTTTGGAGGGTGGACTCTATGGCATTGTACCCAGCTGAGGCTCCTCCCCACTCCGAGCCCCGTCTGCTTTAGGCTCCACCCCCAGAATGTCCAGGTGTTTTCCAACCCAGAGCTGGCAACCCTGATAACATACGGGTGGCTGCACTTTGCATCAATTGCAGTTCCAAATTGTCTTCTAGGAGAGCCTCACATAGAGCATATGACAAGAGTTCCCCTGGAGAAAACGACTGCTTTGGAGGGTGGACTGCCGGGCATCATATTCCCCTGAGGTCCACCCCTTATTCTCCAGGAATTTCCTAATCCAGAGTTGGCAACTTTAGCTGCAGAACTTGTTACTTGCCCAAAATATTAACCTCTAGCTACCTGCAACAGAGGGAGCTGCGGTGGCTCAAGTGGTTAAGACGCTGAACTGCAGGCTGTGGAAGGTCAGTAGTTCAGCAGTTCGAGACCCGAGTGTGCCTCATGACGGAGTGAGCGCCCGTCTCTAGTTCCAGCTCCTGCCAACCTAGCAGTTCGAAAGCAAGAAATTGCAAGTAGATAAATAGGTACCACTTCGGTGGGAAGGGAACAGAGTTCCGTGCGCCTTGGTGTTTAGTCATGCCGGCCACATGACCACGGAAACGTCTTCGGACAGCGCTGGCTCTTCAGCTTTGAAACGGAGATGAGCACCACAACCCTAGAGTCGGACTCGACTGGCTTTCGAGCAAGGGAACCTTTACCTTTTACTTGCAACAGGTAGATGAAAATGGATACCTGTCCATCATCGCAGTGCCGGAACACTTCTGGGGACTAGTTGTTGGCTTTCCGGTGACCAGTGCTGAAGAACTGCAAAGGCCTGCAAAGCCAGAGGCTCTCTGACCTCGCTGAGGTGGGCAACCTGTGGCCCGGGGGGTTACATTTCAGGCTGTAGGAAGGGGCTTATTTATATGCTGCCCAGTTTCGATCTACATAGAAAACGTCCTGTGCACACAAAAGCTCTCTGTACCACGGCCCATAATAATGTATTTCATTTATTTAGGAACTTTATATGCCGCCTCTCCAGAGTCTTGCTCAAGGCAGTTTACAAATGAAAACAACGGCACAAATACATCCGATGGCAAGACTGCAGCCCTGCATCTAAGTCCCCCAAAAGCATAAGGCAAAGGGCTGACTGACGCGATCCAAACTCCTTGTGGCCACTTCGTATCATGTGGGCACCTGGTGGGAGTTCTGCACCAGGACCATATTCAGATCATCTGGCCTTGAAAAAGAGCCTTTCCAAATGCCACTGTGGTCCTTTCGGTGCCTATTCTGTACATGTTCTTAAAGGTTTGTTTACCTTCTCTCTTCTTTGATCGTCTCTGGTACCGTTCTGACAGAAGAGGGCTACTGAAGCCTTTTTAGAGAGGGGGAAAACAGACCGTGAGCACTGACTTCTCCTGCACCAGTCCTCTGACCTTTTGCGAAGCAGTTTTTCCTTTCCTCTCTTTCCAGCGCTGAACTGCACACCTCCACCCCCCACTCACCCAGCTCTGGGTGGGAAAGCAGTGCAGCCCATGTGAATGTGGCAGGGAGTGACCAGTTCGTGAACATTCTGCTTCCGCTGGGGGAGATTAAAGCTCTGAGGTGCAGTGAAGACTGCTACCTTGGAGCAGTAAGTGAAGGGCTATGAAAAGGAGACCTGGGGCAGAATCAGGGGTCATTTCCTGCGGGA
>NW_015165443.1:0-577 GCF_001447785.1 Gekko japonicus
GTAAAACAAATGAATTTACAAAAACTCTGATTTTTAAAAAATTTTTTAATTTAATTAGAAGTGCAAATATGTTCTTAAATATCTATTTGAGGATGCCACTTTGAGAAATACAAGTAATTATCGCCTTTCCACCCGTTCATTAAATGTAGGGTATCCCACCTTTCTGTTGAGTATTTTAAACACTTTTTGTTTTTGCTGCATGAGTTCAGTTTTTCTTAAGTTCGCTGGCACCACTCATGGAATTTTCACTGCCTTTTTAGAGGGACAGTGAGACCCCTCTGGTCAAATCTCGCTCTTTGGAGATGGAATCCCCAATCTTTGGGGGATCCCTAGAAAAATGGCAGCCCAAGGGTTTGGCCTTTCCTTGCTTCCATGGGGTACCTCCTCCGTTTGGTATTATGGAGAGTGGGGGAGACTGTGGTCAGAGCACAACACATATTAGTAGCTCAAATAAAAGAATTTATTTAACTATTTACACAATTATGGAGCATACAGACACTACATGAATCAGGCAGTAGGAGTAAGCACACACTATGAACAAACATGCATAAATCAACAGGGTTTAAACCCAATCCTC
>NW_015165443.1:589-3131 GCF_001447785.1 Gekko japonicus
ACACACAAGACTTTCTACCTCTGGAGGTTGTGGGCTCAGGATAGGATCTCTCCTTGGACCAGCCTCTGGTTCTGCTTCAGCCTTTCTCTCTGTCCCAAGTGAGCAGGGAAACTTCCATTAATTCGCTAAACCAGCCGACTGTGGAGTGGCTAAATTTCTGCTGCCTCCCAGGGTTTCCCCACATCTCTGGCTTGTGGCCTAGCTGGAGTCTATATTGATGCTGCCCCGCCCCTTGGGATGGTCCCTCTTTTCCTGCACTTTTTGGCCTTGGGGCAGCTGGGAACTGTAGGCCAGCAGATGAGGAAGCCCCAATCAACCCAGTGAGTGATACCCCTGCAGGCCCCTCTCTGGAACTACAGTGCAATTTAACCTTACGGGGGAACATTTTAAACAAACAACCACAGATGGCAGCCATCTTACAGACAAAGGTAGCTGCCATTTTGTTACACCTACCAACAGCCACTGAGGGAAAAGTTAGTCCCACACCGGAGGCAAGCAGGAGAAGCATCTTCGTCAAGAGAGAAAGCCATTTGCCAGTAATTCTGACAGGGCACACTGTCTGGAGTGGGTGGGGAAGAGGAGCAGACCTAGCACCCCACCAATAGCACACGAGTACTCTTGAGTGGCAGCTGAGTGGGACTCAGGCAACACAGCCAGTGGATAGCGACATGTTCTGAGTGACAGATCATGGAGTCAACTGATTTGGGAGCATGTGGAAGGTTCTGAAAAGTGCCACCCCAAATGACAATTTTTACAGAGGGAGATTTGACTCCTTTCTTTCCCACTCCTTTTCCCAAGGACACCACTGGATAATGCAACCCAGTTTCCTTTTCAGTGGTCCATCACTCTGCTAATTCCCTGAGCAATTGGGTTAGGAAACTAACACGACTCAAACAGCCCCGGCCCAAGGGTTGTTAGGCTGGGTAGGCGCCTTTGCCACCCAGCCAGATGAGGCAGGTACAGTTTAGGGCCAAAAAAGCTCATAAGGGTGCTTGAGGTGGGAGGGGCCGATGGGCTTAAAAGCCCAGCCCCTCCCATCCTCGTCAGCAGTCCCGTTCGGTCCTCGGCCCACCCGCCAACTCTGTAGGTAGTACAGGCTTTTGCTGGTCGCCTGATTATAAAGGCCGGGTAGGAATTTTTCACCCCTTCCTGATCAGCAAGTGGAGGGGGTGGGGAAATCAGACCGCCTTCTGAACTGCCCTGTGGGTCCTCCCTTTGAGCCGGGCGGCTCGGGGGATGGAGCTATGGAGTTTTCCGACAATGGCTAGCCGCCGGGAGGGAGCCATTTAGATATGACTCCCAATTGGGGCTGGGTGGCTCAACCTATTGTCATGAGGCAAGGGAGGGGTTGTTTAACCCCTGGCCTTGATCATACCGCAAAGTTGTTGCCCTTGCCATTGGTTCCAGTTATAGTTGTCAGTTAATAGAGTGGCCCAATATTTTAACCCATACTTGGTGTCTGTCTTGTTATTCTGGCTTGGGGGGCAAATACTGCTTTCCTTTCCCACTGACTGTGTTTATTAATACATTGCCCAAAAGGCTAGCTGGTTTGTGTGTTTAGTTTCTTTCCCTGAGAATATTCACCCTCAGTTAGCAGGGATGAAGAGTGTTCTAGGCACATGGATACAGCACAAGAACTTTCAATCACTAACTCTCTTCATTCTTCCATTCCTTCTTTCCTCTCATTGACAAATTATCTTTGTTAGAGTCAGTTTCTGACTCCCGCTCTTTCACTTAACACCTCAACCCAATATCCCTCCCTCACAACTCTATAGACTCTAACTCTCCCCACTGCCAACCTTACCACAACATTCCATCTGCTCTCCTTGGCTGCATTCTGGAAAAAGCAGAAGTGGACCTCTCCCTCAGAGCTACTGACAGTAGAAGTGTGATTCAGTTCAAAGGTTCTAACATAACATTCATACTATTCATCTCTGTTTTTCAGGAAGGTGATAAGGCTCCTTCTCCTGCAGATGTGAGTATACGAAAAAGGGGATTACTAGGTAAAAATAAGGAAAATGTACCAGAATGCTGTTTGTCAAAAAGAAGCAAGCAAGTTCTATTCTAGAAGCACAGGATGGATTGGTAGTTACAGAATATCTGCCCCATGACCATGAAGATGCTTCTTGTATAGGGGATCACACATTGAGCCTCTCAAGTATCAGTTGTGACAATTTTACTCTAATCAAGGAGGGATGGCATATGTGCTCAGATGGCCTGGGAAAGAGATGTATGGGGAATGGGGAAATCTTGGTCCTGTTCTAGGCTTGCTTGTTGTCCAAGTGTCAGATTAAGTGGGAATTTATGAGAAAGAGGAGAGAGCCACAGACATTGCTGCCTGCCATTGTCACGAATTTGTTCACTGCTGGATCTGCTGGCCTCTTTCTCCCTTCTTTCTATATGCTACCAGAGAAACTAGCTGCAGGAAGGTAATATTGCTCTTTATTGAAGTAGGCACAGATCAAATTACCCCCTCCTAAGTAGTGTATTTTATCCCATTTCTATACTTTAACTCATGTGATAATGACTGGGATTATTTTTA
>NW_015165443.1:3419-11174 GCF_001447785.1 Gekko japonicus
AAAATAAATCAACCCTGACTGTTCCCTGGAAGGCCAGATAATGAAACTGAAGCTCAAATACTTTGGCCACCCAATGAGAAGGGAGCACTCACTGGAGAAGACCCTGATGCTGGGAAAGATTGAAGGTCAAAGAAGACGGGGACGGCAAAGGATGAGATGGTTAGACAGTGTCACAGATGCAACGAACATGAAATTAAGCCAACTTCAGAGGACAGCAGAAGACAGGAGGGCCTGGCGGGAGATGGTCCATGGGGTCGCGAAGAGTCAGACTCGACTGTGCGACTGAACAACAAAAGGGGTAAAGAGGCATATGCAGGTAAACATGCCTATTGCAAGCAACATAGCATTTAGATGATTTGCAAAGTGTTATGGGACTTTCATTCCTTAGTTGGTTTCTCCATTGTCCCAATCTCTGAGCCCTTTCTTGGGCCACCTGGCCTTCTGTCCCAGCAGCCACAGATTCCCTGAAAGCCCCAAAGATTCAGAGGGTGTTGCAACATCAGAGTTGGTGTGTGGAATGATTACTGTTATTGTATTGTGAGTTTTCATTTCTATCTGTTTGGAAGAACCCTGTTTGACCCAAATGAAGTCATTGTGGGAATTCTGTTTTGGAAACTGACAACTGGTTTTGGACCCTACCCCGAATCTGCAGTGAAGAAACTAATTCATGTTACTTTGCAGTTGTTGTGCTCACTGCTGTTATTTTCTCTGTAGGCAAAGTAAAGAAGATGACTTACTGATGATGTCAGACCACGCTGACAATGACCACTTCTGCCTCTTGTGCTGTACATTCAAGCTAATCCAATGACATAGAGAATTACCAATCATAGTAGTAAAATCTAGAACAAAGTCTGTAGTATTTTCTGATTATTGTCACCCTCATAACAAAGGTGTTACCACCCGAAAGATGACAAATGCTTTGCAAAGTAATAAAAATGCATTAAAATATTTGGTGTGATTTTATTATTGTTCTTTGAGAGATTAGTATATTTTCATAATTAGTGAAAGAATGTGAGTTACCTGATACTGGTTCTATTAAGACACTCTGAATTTGCCAAAATTCTTTCCCAAAAGAAGATGGCAGATGACTAATTTGGTTTGGCATAGGCTTTATTAAGCTTTGAACAATTGAATTGCAACATGTGTTTTTAACAGGGACCATAAGAGGATACTGAAAGGGCTCAATGACTTTGGAGCAGCCCAATCCTAGCTCTGAGACTGGAGTGGTAATGTGGCTGCTCCACACTTAGCCTGCATGAAAATCTGTGTCATGGGAAGCTGACCATCAACTCCATCCCCAAATGGAAGTCAGCATACAGGTTCAGATATGCAAAAAGTGGTGGGGAACAGAAAGCCTATTAAACCCCTGCTTTCTGCTCCTAGTGAAAAACAAGCGAGTGGCAGGAAGCAGAATGCAGGGGTTTAAATGGCTCAGAGCCATTTAAACTCATGCTTTCTGCTCCCCACTACTCAGCTGTGAAGCGCAGAAAACAGGGGTTTAATTGGCTTGGGTCTATTTAAACCCCTGCTTTCTTCTGTTTATGAACAATCACAAACTGTCTTAAAATTAATGGAAGTGTGTGGCCACTTTTTCAGTTCAGAATCTTTGTTTTGTGAACCACACACCGGAAAAAAAAACAAAGACAAAAATTAGAAACACTGAACAATATTAGAACTTTAGACAAAAAAACACACAAACAGACAGGGTCAATACAGACGTTGAAACTACTTCAGGCTGAACGCAAAAATCTTGTCTTGTTAGAGACAACAAAAATAAAAAACAATTACTCTACACAAAACAAAAATATTGAATTAAATCTCCGCGCACACTCAAACTCTTAGCACACAAAGTAAAGGAACAATCAATATCAAAACACTTACAGGCCATTAAAATGAAACGAGGTGAAGTAGTCTCTCAAACAGACAAAATTGCACACAGTTTTCATGAATACTACACCCAGCTTCACACTACTATGCCATCTGATCTGTCCAATCTACAGAAAGAATCTCAAAATTTTCCCATTCATACTAAACTCATAGAGACGTATAAGAGGTTTTAGACTATAAGATTTTGGAACAGGAAGTGCTAGATACTATTAAACAACTTACACCAAACAAAACACCAGGTCCTGATGGATACCCAGCTGAATTTTACAAATCGTTTGCCCCCCTTCTAATTAAACCCCTAATGACACTATTCAACCACATACTAGAAATAGGTACCACCCCACCTTCTTGGAATCAAGCTGTGACAGTGGTTATTCCCAAAAAAGATAGGGACCCTCTACAACCCAGTTTCTATCACCCCATTTCCCTTCTTAATCAGGATCAGGAAATTTTTTACTCATTGATGGCCAAGAGATTGAACACATTCAGACTACACAGAAAGAGATCAAGTTGGCTTCATACCCCAAAGGGATCTCTCTGACAACACCTTCCGAACTTTACAATTAATACAGCACTGTAATGTCACCAAGACCCCCGCTGCTTTCCTTACGCTAGACGTGGAGAAAGCGTTTGACACAGTTGACTTCCAATATCTATTGGACCAAATTTTATCAGGGCAGTGAAAAGCCTTTATGATCACCCCACTACCAAAATTAAAATAAATGGCACCCTCTCAGACCCAATTAATTTAGGCAAAGGCACTAGGCAGGGATGCCCCCTCTCACCATTGCTATTTGCGCTGGCACTGGAGCCTCTGGCCCAAGCCATCAGGATGAATACCGACATTCTAGGGATCACACCAAACCAAACGGAGCATAAACTTTCACTCTTTGTGGACAATATGCTGCTGTATCTCTCAGACCCTATAAAATCACTTCCCACATTGTTGTCTTTGTTAAGATCCTTCAAAACAGTCTCAGGACTGGGCATAAACAACTCAAAATCTCAGATCCTCCCTGTAAACCTACCCAAAGAGATACAAAATATTATTAAAACCCAATACAATTTTAATTGGATCACGAAGACTCTACACTATCTTGGCATTGACTTAGCACAAAACAACATCAATTTACTTCAATACAACCACCACAACACACATGCCAAGGTCCAAAGAGATATACAAAATTGGAACAAACTGAACCCCCCTTGGTTGGAAAGATTCCACCTTATAAAAGCTTTTCTTCTTCCCAAATTCCTCTTCTTATTTAGGACAATACCAATTCCTATCCCACAATCTGAATTAAACAAATGGCAGAGCACATTGAGAAAATTTCTTTGGAATGGTAAGAAACCGCGTATCGGTCACCAAATTTTGAAAAGGCCTAAAACACACGGAGGCTATGGTCTCCTGGATCTTACAACATACTACAAAGCAACTTTACTAGCTAATATCATAAGGATGCAAAGAAACTCTTCGTTACCAAAATGGGTCAATATACCGTATTTTTCGCTCCATAACACGCACTTGAGCATAAGACGCACCTAGTTTTTAGAGAAGGAAAACCGGAAAAAAAATATTCTGAACCCTTGGGCTGTCATTCCAGTTCCTGAACACTCCTGGCCCTGTCATTGCAGTTCCTGAACACTCCTGGCACACCCAACCAAAGCAAAGCTCTATCTGAGGCCACTGTCAGTAGAAAACAGCCAGCTGAACCAGAGGTTTGACTGGGCCAGACTTGTAAGGTTTTCCAAAGCTATAATATCCTTTTTGAGACAAGCAAGAACATATTTTGGGTGGGTGGGTGATAAGTTTAGGTCCCCTTCTCCACCCACATAGCCAGAATAGCCAGCCAGACATAACACACACACACACACAGAGATTTGCTCCAGAGTAAGCCTGCACAGCATCAAAGAACTTTAAAAATAAACCCATGTTAGTAATATTTTTTTCAGTATTATGCTAACACAGAAGGGGGGGAGTTGTGTTTTAAACACTGAAAACAAATTCAACTGTTTTTCACTATTCCACTAACTTAGAAGGGGTGGGTGGGGAAAAGTTGTCTTTTAAACAAAGGCACAATAAAGAACTGCAACAGAGAGAGCCAGCACAGTGACCATCACCCTTCGTGCCTTTGATCAGAGTTCGCTAAGGGAAAGGCAGGCACAAAGAGCCTTAGACAGCAAGGTGTGTTTTCCCCCCCATTGGGAGGTATTTACATTTCCTAGGGGGCAGTTAAGTTAATTAGGAGACAAAAGCTTGTTCCTTCCCATCTCAATACGAAATACAGCTTGTATTTGTGAAAAGGGACACTCTGGCATTCCCTCCCCCACCCAAACCTTGGCGCACGTTCGGAAGGAGACAGAAATACTGTCTTGTTTGGAAGGCTGCTTGTTTGGAAGCAGAGATCTGGTGCCTGGCCGACAGATAGAGAGCCAGCCATTCACTCGCCCACTGGCCAGCCCAACTTAATATTTTTAAAATTTGGTAAGAGCAACTAAAACGGAGGAGGACAAATTGTCATAGGGAGGGGGGGGATTGCAAATCACTCCTAATCGCTGGTTTCCTGAGCAAGTTGTAGCGGCAGCAGCGCAGCCCCAGGGAGCCGGCTTGGGGCATATACCACAGTATTCGCTGCATAACACGCACACACATTCCACCCCACTTTTTTTTTGGAAAAAAGTGCATGTTAAGGTGCAAAAAATACGGTAGTCTTTGACCAAACCAACATACTCAATATTGATACACTTTTATGGGGCAATCCACCAAACAAAAATAAAGCAATAATGAAATACAGTCTCTTTTATCCTTCATTGAAATATTGGGAAAAAATAAAACGCAAACTTCTCCCACCAGCCTCGAGATATTGCACCTATATAACACAGAATTGGTTTCTTAATAGTACTCACCAAGAACTCCGGAAGAGATGGAGAGAGGTATGTCTGTCCAGATACTGTGATGTAGTTACAAGACAGGGCCTTCGCTCCAAATCAGATATAGAAATGACATTGGGTCAAAAGATACCATGGTTCCTATACGTGCAATTACAGCATGTGATTAGTCAACAAAAAATAATAGATGTTATATCTAAACCTCTAACAGACTTCGAAGTTATTCTTAAATTTACAGTCATCAAAACAAAGGTATGATTTCAGCACTTTACAAATGGTTGCTCACAGACAATGAATCCAAAACTCTATCATACCAAAAAGCTTTGCAGAAAGATTGCTCAAAAAATTGGATGAAACAATCTGGACAGAAATCTGGAGGTCTTCCCAAAACAAACCACACTCATATGCAGTTGAAATTCATAAACTTAAAATCATAACGAGATGGTACTTAACACCTCAAACTATCTCACATATGTAATCTACATACTCACCAAAATGTTGGAAAGGCTGTGATGTACAGGGATCTTACGCACATTGCTGGTGGGAATGCACAAAAATAAAAAAAATTGGTTAGAAGTAATAAACAAAATAAAAATGATCTTAGATATTGACGTAACATTTGATCCTGAACGCCTATTACTAGAGATATGGTCGAAACAGACCAATCAGCATCACTATAGGAACACACTGGAAACAATTATGTATGCTGCCAGAGTCTCTATAGCTTCAATGTGGAAGGACAAGAATACCCCCGACATCCAAACTTGATTCAGAAAATTGTGGGACCAATATGTCCTAGAGAGTATAACTGACAAAACTAGCAATTATATGAAAAATAACTCAACCAAGACGTTCAGTGCAAAGTGGTTTCCAATTCTGTCTTACCTATCTGAGGAAGAATACATACCTCCATCTTGGAAAGACTATCTGAAATGGTTCTGATTATCCATAATATAACACATAACTCAGGCACAGTTAGGTTATGGTATTCATGTAGCAAGGTCACTTAAATCTTTATTAATAGAATATCACACCTATCAATAAAAGATTTCATCACAACCGCTCGTAATAATTATTCTAGATTATATTGTATTGTTAAACTAAGCACTTGCATTATTGTTTTCTATCGTATACAAACAAATACAAATACAATACAGTATTGATCAATCTCCACTATGTATAATGCAAATTTATCCAAAAAGGAAAAAAGTCACTATATACTAATTACTCAATCAGATACACTTTTTAGATAAATTGATGTGTATGTTACATTTCTTATTATTCAATAAAAATGTTAAATTAAAAAAAAGTAGTTAGGCAAATTGAAGCCAAAGTGCTACTTACAAGGACTTTGTTATGGATTCCCCAAACTGAAGAGCAAAGCATCTGCTCCAGTGCTTATAAACAGCTGAACCCATTAAAGCCAATGCCCAAATTTCCTTTAACTTCCACAGAGACCTAAAATTTGTGCTTTGGATTCTGTATGCCTCTTCTGGGGGATGCTTTGAAAAAACAGGAAACCACATGTGCCAAGGAAAGGCTGAGCTCCAATTAAAAAGATATAGCACACAGTGCACAGAGGATTTGAAAGACTCACCACAAGATCTTGAAGAATAGCCTATATTAAAACAAAAAAGAGCAGTTGACAGATACCCTGAACATTTTGCTGTCTAATAGCACACTCATACAAACAAGGAATCTTGAAGCCATAATGCACAAGTGCATCATTACTGTTGCTCTCACACAGAAGTCCACAGTTCATCAAGAAATGAATTTGGTAGCCTATATACCATGTTTGACACTTGCAATCGAACTATGATGGAAACCTGAATATGTTCTACTTTCACCAAACAACTCAAGCACTTGGCAAACAGATGGGCAAACACTGCTTTGTTGTTTGAAAGACAAGTATCAATGGAACAGGGGCCCTTTCTGCATTCTCCTTTTAATCCATGTTCACTGCAGCGTCCTCCAAGCAATTCTGCACTGAAATCAAATTCTTTTTTAAAGTAATTTTTAAAATTATTTTCTAAAAAACAAAGTGAAATACAGAAGGGAAGAAAGGGTAGGGGGGAAATATAAATTCATCAGGTTTGTCAAATGAGTTATTACGTACAACAGGTAAAATCAGATGTATTACCGAATGTATTACGTAAATATAGCAGATGATAAAACATCAGTATTACAGAATTCATTTTAATTCATGGTTTGTGGCTGAACTGTGAACTGAACCATGAACCAAACTGCCTGGTCTATGCTGCTCAGCTGTTTCAGGCTTTCTTGTGCAGCCCTTTTAAAATTTAAAGGGACTGCAGAAGAATGTCTGAAACAGCTGAATGGTGGGGAGCAGAAAGCAGGGGTTTAATGGGATTCAGTCCCTTTAAACCCCTGCTTTCTGCTTTACCCATCAACTGCCACAAACTGCTTTAAAAGTTCATGGAAGTCTGTGATGGTGGACTTATCACAAATGTTGGTTCACAAAACATAAATGGGGCAAAATACCTTTAAAGAAACGACTGGGGACTGCCTGAAGGTGGCCCCAGGATAAGCAGCAGTGAGTTTTGATTTTAAAAAAACTGTAGCCCAGGCGGCGCAAAGTCCAGTGGGCCGGCAATGAGCGCGGGGCCGGCATAGCGCTGTTTGCAGCCATGTCAAGGGCAGCCGCAGGAGCATTGGGGCGCATAGGAATGGCCTGCGAAGAGAGTCAGCCTACCTTTAGAGGCCTTGACTCTTGGGGCTAGCTTGATTGCGTGGCTGGTCCTGGCAGCCTTTGGGGTGCCGGCGCAGTTCTCTTTTTCAGTGCGGTTGGTCGCATTGGGGGCAGGAGCCTCGCACCATTTGCCTTCTCGAGTGCCAGCGTGCTGTGATGGCTGCCGTTTGTGCTCCGCAGGGCCTGGGCTTTCTCATGAAGCATTGAGTAGCCACGTCTGGAGCCTTTTAAAATGGGCATAGGTGACGGAGTCGACAGCCATGTCCGGG
>NW_015165443.1:11231-32599 GCF_001447785.1 Gekko japonicus
GGCAGTTGCACTGGTGGCCCGATTGCATAGCTGAGGTGTGGGGCCGTCAGGCCATGGAGGAGCGGGTTCATGGCTGCAGTGGTGCTGCGGCAGGCAGTGCAGGTGGTCAGAACATTGGGGGCAGCCGGGTCCTCAGGGCCGGTTTGGCGGATGGCCTCTCAGCAGTGGCTGCAGTGGAAGCAGTGCCCTCGAAGAGGAGGGAGAGTTTGTACCTGAATAAGACTTGGTCTTAAAGGTGCCACTGGACTGTTTTGGACAGGGGGGCCAGGGGGGGCTCTGCAGCTTACCTGGCTACTTCTTGCTTTGACTGAGGGCTGCTGGGAGCAGGGGGCGGGGCTTGTTGCATGCGTCCGCCCTCTGGGCTCTTTACTGCCGGAGCTCCGCTCCTGTGCGCTCCTGCAGGAAATGACCCCTGGTTCCCTCTAAGCTGAGTTAGTGTGTCCCAGCTCTGAGTTAGTGTGAGCTAGCTCACAGTTTTGTATATGATGACTTTGTATATGATGACTTTGTTGGTCATGTATACAGTGCGGATGAGATGTGCAATACTTACCATCATTAAATCAAGAATACTCTTAAAAAAGGAGTTATTCTTCATGTTGACTGATACTTCCTTAAAATTTTGCTTGCTGTACAATATATACCTAGACTTCTACCTTGTTCCCTAACACAGTTCATCCTCAGGTTTTCCAAATAAAACATTTTATTTAAGACCATTTAATTCCATATTAAACATGTTAGAAATCATTGTGACTTGCAACTTGGATACACCTATTGGTGATTCCAGACACCCAAAGTCTCCCATCAAACTCATTCTCAGACAATGGACCTCCATGATGATCTCTTGTAGGAAGAGGGCAGATATATAGCTGTCTGATGCCACAAGCAAGGAATCTTAAAGACACATTATAGGAACTCAGAAACAACATTTTCCCTCACACAGATTCCCCCAGTTCATAAAGAAATACTCCAACTTGAGGCCATCCAATGATGCTAACTATGCTTCCCAGAGTTTTCAAGGAAAGAAAAGCACTGCTAATCCAACTTAGTGGTCTGGAATCTGGAATTCTCATATTTTCACGTTTGATCTAGCTTGAAGCAGCATTCTGGATCCCTAGATATCTTGCAGTCCTTCCTTCAAAGTTTACTGAAGATGTTGCTGAATGTTAAAGAAATGCCTCATATGGCACTTTTAGGAGAAATAAAAGGCAGCTTGCCTGTTGACTTTTGGACAAAGAAGAAAGACAAGAAGAACAGCAGTGAGAGCCTGAACTTTCATCGTGGCTTCTCTCGTGTGCCTTTCAAGTGTGAAATAACCGATGTGAATATTGGGAACCTTTAGCTGCTCTATTTATAGCTCATGTCTGTCCATAAATTCCAAGCACATTTGGCCCACACATAATACACAAGTGCACAAGACAACTGTGCACTTTTGCCAACACGGAAAGGTTAGCTTCTCGAAACCATCATCACACAGAAGAAATCCTCGAGTCCTGTGGTACTTTAGTCTGAATAGTATGATGAATTATTCTTCCTCATGTGCTATTAAAGGATATATCTCTCCTCCTCCTTGTTCTAATTTTCTTAAGCCAAATATCCAGAGATCTGTTGTTTGGCACACCTAGGACAGCATTAGTGACTCTGGGGCTCTGGTCAAAAGTTCAAGATGGGCCCCCAGAATCACTGCCTGCAGCACCCACCACCACCCTGACACGGCCAAGCAAAGGGTGGCCCTCAGATGATGCAAGGTGGGTTGGAGTTACTGCTGCCACTGGAAGCTAGCTGTGCATAAGATAGATGGGCCAGGTGCTCGTGGTGGCAGGAGATTCTTCTTCTTTCTTCTTCCCCTCACTCCTTGGGGGAGTAGAGCTGTGGGTGGTTGTCCCGTAAGTGTAGGACACAGGGCAGCTATCCCTGTTGACTTCTGGCTCTAACCATCCCTGGGCACATCAGTATATGACTAAGATATGTGGCCACAAGAGAAAATGTCTTTTCTATGGTGGCAGCCAACTTAAGGAATTTTCTTCTAATCAAGTCAAAGGTATGTTAAATCCGTTTCAGCAAGATTAAACAACAGGTGTCACTGGACTTCTGTTTATCACACCCCCCCCAAAAAAAAAAAAATAAAGGTTTGCTACAGGCCTAGCCTTGATTGTTTTCTCTTTTCATGCGAACATGATATCTGTGAGGAACCAAAAATTGGTGAGCGCATGGGATTTTTTTTTTAGTTACATAAGGAATAAAATGTTCCTGAAACTCCTTCAACCTAACAACATTTGAGTCCAGTGGCACCTTTAAGATGAACAAATTTTTATTGCTCCCATAGATGGAAATAACGAGACAGATGACTGTTGGGATAACTGCTTTATTTAAATTTAAATTGACATGAACTTTAAACAACAACAAAAACAACACACCAGCAAGGGCCAAACTATAAAAGTGTAGGCTCAGGGATCCAAACAGTTCCCCTTCCTATACTAAGGTGGGTGAGCATTGGGCCCCTGACGCAGACCAAAAACTGTGTGGCTGTTGCCAGGCAGCTCAGCATGTGAGTTGCCCCCCGATGGAGCCCACCTCCAGCTGCAGAACTCGCAGGCCACTAGTGTTTTATTATTATTATTATTTTTATTTAAGAATAAACATACAAATGGTTACAATTTGACAACAACAATAAACCAATTTAAACCGGTTACAGTATATAAACAAAAACCATAAACATGTTATCGTTTATATAAAAAACAATATGGTGATTTCCATTATAATGAGTGTGGTACAGCACAATATAACATTAAATCAAGAAGAGATTATAATATTTATCTCAGAGTTATCTAATATACTAATTTTTGTAAGATCTGTATGACCCCAAACAAATTTAATAAACTGTGTCCAGTTCCTGGTAAAATATGATTTACGACTATCTAATCTAAATGGATTCAATTCTATCGTTAATTTATCAAAAACGAAATAATCCCAAGATTTATTAATCCATTCCTGTAGTGTTGGTATGCCCTTGACTTTCCATTTAGATGCCAGTAAAGACTTGGCCGCCGCGCATAGGGTTGCTATTAGTTCTTGCATGTGTTTCGGTAATTTGACCTCATCCCATAAATTCAATAAAATAATTCCGGGTGCATTTGGTATGTGACACTGTGTTATAAGATTGATTTGGTTAGTTATTGAACTCCAATACTGTTTTATGATTGGACAAGACCACCAGACATGTAGATATGAACCTCTGTTTCCGCATCCTTTCCAACAATGAGGCGAAATTGTAGATGATGAATAAGATAACTTGACCGGGGTCATATACCACCTAGCTAACAGTTTATATGATTGTAGTTTAATATTCAAACATGGTGAATTGTGTATCGACGAGCTCCATATTTGTGACCAATGGTCCTCGTTAAGCTCTTTTAACAGATCTTTGTTCTATGCCTTTTGATACTGTAATAGTTTTGGTGCATTCCGAGTTAATAAGTGCAAATAAATTTTTGAAATCAATCCTTTAATTGAGCTAGACTTACTATTAAGTATCTTTTCAAAAACCGTGAGCTTTAAGCACAGTCGCTTACATTTTGTAGAGTTAACCAGAGCTCGGACCTGAAAGTATTCAAACCAGGGAATGTTTATACCCGTTGAACCTTCTAAATGTGCTTTTTGTTTAATAAAACCATTATTATTAGTAATGTCTATGAATATTGTCTTATTTAATTGTCTCCATATTGAGTATGACTTGCAACTCTGAGCCGGTTTATACCAATTTTGTCCTGTAAAATTTGATAAAGGTGACAAATATGGGGCTAAATAAGAGCTGTACTTCCTCCAAACCTTAAATGTAGCTGTCAAAAAAGGGTTATTAATATTCTTGAAGGCATCATGAACTCTGTAAGTCCATAAAGATTTTTCAAAGGATTTAGTAGGTAAGAGTGAGTTTTCCATGCTCTTCCAATCAGCGTTATATGAATGCCTATAATGTTTAACTATACTAGATAATATTATTGCATCATGGTAAAGCTGTATATCGGGAACCGCTAATTTTCCGTCCTTAGAGGGCTGTCTGATGGTTAAAAAATTAATCCTAGGTTTCTTAAAGTTCCAAACAAAATTATTGATATCCTTTTGCCATTTCTTTAACAAAGAAACTGGAACCAAAATTGGAATTGCGCGCAAAAAGAAGGTTAGCTTGGGTAAAATAGTTGATTTTATTATTTTAATTCGTTCTAATAAGGAAAGGTTGTGTTTTGTCCAAGTCTTTAATGTGGTAGAAATCTTTGTTGAAATAGTTTGGTGATTTAATTTCAATAGTTCCGTCAAATCTAGCGGGATTTGGATTCCTAAATATCGAAATGAAGTTGTCACCCATTTGTAATTAAAATTCGATTTGATATATATTTTGGTCTCCTTCTTAATATTAATGGGGTATATTAACAATTTTTCAATATTAGTCTTTAGTCCGGAGACTTGGCTAAAGTTTTCCAGATGTCTTTCTATATGCAATAAGGAGTCTATGGGATTTGATATAAAGATGATCAAATCGTCAGCAAATAAACTGACTTTTGCTGAACATTAATTAACCTTGAGGCCCTTTAAATTCGGGTCGTCCCTCAGGAGGTGTGCCAATGGTTCAGCTGTTATGGCAAAAAGGATGGGGGACAAGGGGCAACCTTGTCTGGTGCCCCTATTCATAGAATGTGATTCAGAATTAATGTCATTGATTCGTAACAAAAATTTTGATGAGGTATAAATAGAACGGATTATATGAATAAAGTTCTTACCAAAATTCATATGATTCAACAGTTCCAATAGATACTCGTGCTCAACAGAGTCGAAAGCCTTCTCGACATCCAGTGAAAGTAAACAAGAATCTAGATTTTCATTATGTTTGTTATAATGAATAACATCTATGGCCTTTCTAATATTGTCCGTCAAGTCTCTCTGTAAAATAAAACCAGTTTGATCCTTGTTGATATGTTCTCCGATGAATTAATTCAGCCTATGGGAAATTATATTTGTAAATAGTTTGTAATCATTATTTAATAATGATATCGGCCTACATGACTTAGGGTCCTCCGGATCCCTTTCCTTTTTGTGGATTAATATTATTTTTGCTAGGTTCCAAGAGTTCGGAATTGGCCCTGATTTTAAAATTGTGTTAAATAATGTAAGAAGCACAGGAGAAATATGGGAGGAAAGATGTCTATAAAATTCTGAAGTATAACCATCCACCCCGGGCGATTTGTTCAGCTTCATGGATTTAATAGCGAATGATAATTCTTCTGCTTCTATTAGACGATCCAGAAATGCTTTGTGAACTTCAGATAGTTTTTTCGTAGATTTATTAGCCTTCAGGAATGAGTCTATAATTTGAATAGGTGGCTTCATGGAAGAATATAATTGCGAGTACTACTTAGTAAATTCTGATGCAATTGAAGAAGGAGAAGTCAATAAAGTTCCCTTGTAGTCTCTAACTCCTTTTATTACAGTGTCAAGTTTCCGTTTCTTAACTTTCCAAGCCAACCTTCTCAGAGAGCTTGGGTTATTGCTCCAGTATGCTTGTTTTCTAGTGCATATAAGTTTTCTCTCTCTCTAACTCTAATAATGTATATATTTTCGGGTTACAAGTTTCCTTATGTTTCCTTATGTTCTTTTTCTAAATTTTTAATATTTTTCAGAAGCTGATGTTGTAGAGCTTTTATTTTCTTTTTAAATTATGATGTTATTGAAATACGTTTGCCCCTTAGCACCGCCTTATATGCATCCCAGATTACGTTTATAGGGGTATCCTCAATTGTATTAAAATAAAAAAATTCTACAGTCTCAAACTCTATTTGTTTAATCACATCTGGGCTTTTTAATAAAAATTATCAAATTTCCATGTATAGCTTCTATCTGTTCAAGAATTAAACGTAATGTTACAGCAAACCACTGCGTGATCAGACCAGCATTTGGGATCAATTTCTACTGAGTCTAAATGTGTGAGCATGTCCTTGGAAACTATTATGTAATCAAATCTTGAATAAGATTGATTTTTATGCGAAAAGAAAGAAAAATACCTGTCTTTAGGATGCAAAAATCTCCAAGAATCAATTAAATCATATTTTTGAAATAACTTTTTCAAACCAGTAAAATTAGATTGATTAGGGCTTCTTAGTTTAAATGTATTATGAACTTTTCTCCTATCTAACAAAGTGTCCATGACGTAGTTGAGATCAGCTCCTATAATTAATGAGCCCTCTTTAAATTTGTCAATGGATTCAAACACTTCTTTAACAAAACCTAGCTGCCCTGAGTTAGGTGTATATGCAGCTACCAGAGTTACTTTATGGTCATTTAACATGCCCTTTATAAAAAGAAATCTTCCGTTCGGATCTTGAACTATATCATTTAATGTAAATCTGTTATGCTTTGAAATTAAGATAATAACCCCTCTCGCCTTAGAAGAACAAAGGCTGAGTATTTATGTGGAAACCAAGTTGATTTCAATAATAAATTATTCCCATTTTTCAAATGGCTTTCCAAAAGGATTGCTACATCCGTTTTTAGAGACTTTAAATAGTTGTGTATATGTCTTGCTTTAATAGCATTGTTAACTCCATTGCAGTTTAATGAAAGGATTTTCATTTTGTTAGCCATTTTTGTTTTTCCTCAAAGCCCTATTAAGCCATGTGCTACAATTAAGTAATACAACTTCCATCACAGATAATCTAATTCCTAAATTTCTAAACTTATCTATTTGTGGTGTGCATACACAAGTTTTTTCCATTAGGAGCTGAAAAACTAAGCATTCAATAGCCAAGCTGATTTGATCTGTATTATGTAGGAATTTATAGTTAAGTAAAAATAAACTTGAACTATTGAATATGAGACATTTACCTGTTTTAAATATAACCAATGTGAACGAACTGTAACCTTTGCGAAAAACGTTTAATAAGTAAACCAATAACATATAACTAACACATAGTACCCTGAACAAAAACCCTCTCCCCCGATTTAAAGATGTGGCATAAATTGAATCAAACATTCCCCCTCCTCCTGCACATTCCCTGAGTGATTTTCTAAGCTCTCCACTTCCCTCCCTACCCAATATAACCCACCCCCCCATCCCTATACTTCCCCAAACAAGAACAATGTAAACAGTCAAGTACAAACATAGGCAAAGAAAGATTCCCTCATCCGTATTTCCACGATACAAAACCTTATTTAACACACTTGGATCTCCCTCCCTTCCCTCCCCCTCCCTCTCCTTTACCCCCTTTCTCCCACCCTCCACCCTCCCTCTCCCATCTCTCCCTCTGCTATAAGTCTCGACTGAAAACAAAAACACAACATTAATAAGTGTGTGCACTGCAACTGAAAGCGACCACCCAGGTCCAGAGGGAGAGGATCCTTCCATCCTCCCTCCTCCGAACAGAGTCCTTTGGACTCCTCCATTAGGTCCCTCCTCCCAAGGACTTAGAACCAAGTAATCCTCCCGACCCCCTTCCCCCCCGATTCCACTAAGCTAAATATTGGGCTTAAAGCCAGAGTTAACTATTCTAAACAAAGATCGATAAAGTAACATTTAACAGTCTTCAAGCACCTTTCTATTATGATTGTCCCGTTGCAAAGCGAACCGGAATCTTGCTGCCTTTGATGGGTGAAGTAGTCTCCAGTTTCCTTTTGTTTGAAGCTCTTTCGCATTCCATTGGTATTTGCAGCCGTAGAGATTTTAAGACCATCGCTCCACCCTCTAAATCTTCCACTGTCCAATTTTTGTTCTGATGTTTAATTTGCATTGCCCCCGTCGGGAGCCATTTATATCTTACGCCAGCTTCAATCAATTGGGCCACAATTGGTTTTAGTTTTCTTTTGATTTGCAAGGACTCGAATGATATGTCCGGGAAAACCATTATAGATTTTTCTTGGAAGAGAAAACCTCCAGCGAATCTAGATTGATCTATTATTATTTTTCTTTGTGTGAGTGTCTGCAAGCTCTATGATAATGTCCCTCGTCGCTCTCGTTCGTGGAGTAAAAGTTGAGCCCAGCCGGTAGGCTTTTAGGATCATTGGCACCACTCCTTCCTCTAACTTAAGGACTGAGGCAAGCCACGACGCTATGAAAATTGCCAAATCTGTTGTCCCTTCAGCCTTTTCTTCAAATCCTTGTAGTTTAAGATTTTGTTCTCAGACTTTATTTTCCAGAGCTATAATTTTATCTTTAGCCCATTTTTCGTGAGCCTCAAGATTGCGTACGCCCTCTTGGTTGGCTTGACCCATTTCCAATGTGGTTTCTGCCGCCTGTGCCACTTCTTGAATTGTAAATTGGAGGGATTCCAACTGATCGGTAACTGGTTTTAGCATTTCTTTAAAAGAGCCAAGCAAGTCCGCTCGCAAAGCTTGCATACTTGCATGAAAGTCTGTTGTTGTCAGTAGAGCTGAAGCATGTGAGTCGGCAGGTGAGGTCCCGGCAGCCATTTTTTCTTCCGAGCGTGGCGCAGATGAATTATTTCGCTCTGGGATTCCTCTGGTTAGGTAAGATTTTAAGAGTTTTGAAGACGCTGTAAAAGTTAGTCGCGTATTCATGCCTCTCTTGCCCATTATCTGGGCAGCGATTTTGAGATCTTTGTTTAGAGATTTATTGGAAACAGGGGGTCTGGGTGAGAAGCTCGGTTTCTATGCGTCCGTCAGCATGCAGACCGACGCTCTGCCCCCCGCAGGCCACTAGTGTAATGCTGCTGGGGGATCCCCCCGCCAGATGGTTGCTGCAAGATGGCCCACCCCCCAATCAAGGGGGGATTTGCTACCTGGTGCTCCCCACCTGAACAATTCCTACCTCCTATTGGCAATATGGTCACCTAGTTAACATTTCCACCCTGCCAACTGCCCAAGATCACTGTGTACACATTGAGGAAGGCAAAAACACACCCAGCTCCAGGCCAATTTTAGCTACCAGTGAAGAATTCCTCCTGGCCCCAAATGTGATGACCAGCAAAAGCCCAATCTATGGCAGAATGGGAAGGTGGGCTGAGCTATCAGTGAAGATTGAATACAGGATCCTGAAGGACAAGAAGGCCTTGGGCTCTACCCCAGAAAACCCCATTTGTACTTATAACCAACAATCTCAATCCTTCCATGGAGGAAAAGAAGGCCCTCCATACTCACAGCCTTGGGGCTGTCACCTGGAAGGGGCTGTAATCAAGGTACAAGCTTTCGTGTGCATGCACACTTCTTCAAGTACATTGAAATGGAGTTTACCAGTCCATATATATATATAGGTAGAAGGTGAGAAGCACATAGCATACAACATAATGAAGATGTTTAACAGATGCAAAGACCAAACAAGAATAACAAGCTTATTTTATATGACCATGATTTGTTAGGATTTAATTCTGGGGGGAAATATAGTGAAGCAACTAAATATATCAAAATTGGAGAGCTATGTGCAAATATATGTTTGAGAAGAGATGAATGGAGTGTAACAACAGGCTCTCGGTTAATTACTCTCAGAATTCCACAATTAAGAAGGGTACATTTACACAGCAATCTCATTGTGAGCTGCCTAGGGCATATTTCATAAAGAGACATCAAGTAAATAAATCATGAAGCTGATATGAAGATATATTCTTCTGTTTTCTTTAATTAGGAAGATAATAATCTATGCATACACACATATATTACTTACCACTACTTTATATCACTTTATATCACATTATATAGTAAATCACAAAATTTCAATAAATTTCCAAGTGATCTAAATCTTTTGACTTCCGTACAGCTGCAAACAGTTTATGTAACACACTCCATTTTTATGACCAATCTAGGAAAAACCTGTTGACTCCATATGCCTAGTAAAGACAAAGTATGTGGTTGTAATTAAGTCGAGATCAAATACTTGATATCAATTGAAGAAGAAGAGTTTGGATGTATACCCTGCTCTTCACTACCCAAAGGTGTCTCAGAGCGGCTTACAAACTCCTTTCCCTTCCCCTCCCCACAACAGACACCCTGTGAGGTAGGTGGGGCTGAGAGAGCTCTGACAAAAACTGCACTTTTTCAAGAACAGCTCTTATCAGAGCTACGGATTGCCCAAGGTCATCCAGCCAGGTGCAAGTGGAGGAGTGGGGAATCAAACCCGGTTCTCCCAGATTAGAGTCCGCACACTTAACCACTACACCAAACTGGCTCTCTTTGAGAACATATACCACATTGTGTAAGAGAAATACTTCTGGAACAAAGGGGAATGCTATATTGAAATGAAACGATGCCACATTAGCCATCATTTCCCAGCAGTCTTGTGCTCTTGGGTTAGGTAGAGTTCAGCAGAAAAGCTCTCACCCTCTCAGTCCTCTGCCCATCACCTCTTACTGGGTGGTGGGGAAAATGCCAGGGAAAGGGGGCACTGATGCATAACCATGATGTCCCCTTACATGCAACCCACAAGTGAAGGACCAATGCTTTAGCATTTGCCAAAAGCTCTATAATTAGAGCCTCACCCTAGTGTGTGGGGACATCATTTCTGGGTTGTAGCAAAAGTGATGTCAAGGCCTCGATTTGACTTGGAAAAGAGAAGTTCCCTACCCACCATAATCTCCTGCCAGTTGCCAGTCATGGGATAGTACAACTATAAGTGACCAAAAAAATATTATTTTCTTGGCAGCAGAAACAAGAGTTTCCCACAGATATTTTAATAGGATTTTCACAAAACTTCAAATTAACTAAAAAGAATGGACCCTTTGTAAA
This sequence comes from Gekko japonicus, assembly GCF_001447785.1. NCBI lineage: Eukaryota > Metazoa > Chordata > Lepidosauria > Squamata > Gekkonidae > Gekko > Gekko japonicus. The sequence continues at coordinate 21,948 of NW_015165443.1, forward strand.
GAGGTGTAGATGAGAATAAACTACATCAACATTTTTGAATGATGAGTAGCATTGGATAACCTTCCTGTTAGCTGTGTTAAATTATAACTCTCCTTTATTACAAAGCAGTTTGGTCAAATAGTGAAGGGGCAGCAGTGTCCTGTAGCATACTTGGCGTAGTTGATTTTAAAGCTGTGCCTATTATTTTGAAACATTCAACCCTTTAAGATCTTTTATGAGCAATGACTTTGGTGGAGGAAACTCCTGTCAAGTTGCTTTTGACTTACAGTGACCCTATATGTTTTCCAAGGCAATAGACGTACAGGAGTAGTTTGCTGTTGCATGCCTCTGTGTAGGAAATCTAGACATGCATACATAGGGTTGCCAGCCTCCAGGTGAGGCCTGGAGATCGCCCGCTTTTACAATTCATCTCCAGCTAACAGCGATCAGCTCCCCTGGAAGAAATGGCTGCTTTGAAGCGTGGACTCCATGGCATTGTACCATGCTGAGGCCCCTCCCCTCCCCAAACCCCGCCCTCTCCTTGGAAAAACCCCAAAGTCACCAGGTATTTTCCAACCCAGACCTGGCAACCCTATGCATACGCAATCATAATGAAACATCAACCAGCTCATGCCAACAGCTGCAATCTGAGAGTAAATCTAATTGAAATTAGAAAGACTTGCTTCTGAACAGTCATGGTAGACATGCTTAATAGGGATGCTGGTTTGGCTCCCTCTATACCCTAAACACTGAATAGGGTTGCCAGGTCTGGGTTGGCAAATACCTGGAGACTTTGGGGGTGGATCCAGGAGAAGGTGGGGTTTGGGAGGTGAGTGGCTTCGGCATGGTACACAATAAAGGGGACAGTTCAGACACCTGACACACTTCCTGCTAGAGGGAAATTATGTTGGAAAGTGTCCATCTAACCCATAAAGAACTTGTGCAGTGAGATTAGAATACAGAATCCCAATCAAAGCCAACAGTCTCTTGACAACAGATGTTAGTTTTAGCTTGTGCCACAATTGGCCACAGAGTACGGTATTAAAAGCCACCTTCAAATTCATGGAGGGAGCAGCAAGGATCCCCTGACTCTTGGTTGCATATTTATTGATTAAGAACTGTAATGTCAAAGGATAATCCCCTGTACCAGCCCTCGCCTAAAAGTTGCCTCTTCTCTTCCCAGAATTGTATTAGTCTCCAACCAGTCCATGATTTGGTAATAAAGGGACAGAAGGTAGAGCTTTCCAGCCACTGATAAAAGGCTGATTGGCCTCTAGTTGGATGGGTCCTCTTTTTCTCCCTTCTTGTAAACTGGTATTATGATAGCATGTCTCTAAGCGAGTGGCATAAATTTTGTCACATTTATCTGATTGAATACTGTTGGCAATAAAGCCTTCCTCCATGGGATATTGGTTCGGAACAGTTCTGGGGGAATAAAATCTGCATGGGGGGCCTTTGAGAAATTAGAATTTCAGCTGTTCAAACAGGGGGGCACTCCCATAGTTCAGCTAGGTTCCAATTATTACAAGAACTAGCAAAGACAGTAGCAAAGTGTTTATCCCAGGTATACAATGAAATATGAGATATGACATGAAAGTGGGCTCCTAGGATGTAAAACAGAGCTGAGCTTCCAAAATTCACTCCGATATTATTTCTGGAAGCTCTGATTAGCTTTTGCCAATTATTTTTTTAAAAAAGGCATGTAGTATAATTGAAAAGCTAGAATGTCTGTATTCCTTAAGTCCCTGATAACAACCTTTTTAGTCACTTGCAATCAAGATTAAAATAGCTATTTTTTGTAGGTTTCAGGGCCTTATCTCAATAGATTGGTTGAAAGTATGCAGGCAACAAGTAGGAGTAGATATGCTCTAGCTTGCAGCAGCTATCACACACACACAATCCCAGGGTAATTTCTCTCTGAAGAGGACAATGTGTATCTAATAACATCAAGGGTCTACACAAATGTAATTTTCAGAACTCTGTTTTACTGATCTCAATTTGTTATGGTCTTGACAGATGGATATACATTACTATTTTGGGCACCAAAATTATTAGGCAAGCTTATTAATAAAAGTAAAGGCATATGATTGCTAGCAATACTTCTCCACCCTTCAAGATCATTTACCAGATCAATCAAATCAGTGGAGATAAGAAGTCTATAACACTTGCCCCAAAGTTGTTCAAACAGGTAAACTCCCCATGGTGTACTCTCTCCTGAAAATCATTTAAAATAGTATTCTATTACCTATAAATGTGGCCATTCGTTTACCAGATGTTGTGTCCGCTGACCGCCACCAAAGGCCAGTGCACACTCCTGAGTTTCAGTCAAGCACAACAATAGGGACTAGGATCCTAGTCCTTCCACTGGGGGAACCAATGGGACCGTGACGGGAGATTCAAACCCGCCAATGGGGCCCAGGGGTGTGTCCCCTGGTTGTGTATATAGTTGGCCTGCTGGCCGTTGTTCCTTGTCTTTGTTGTGTGCTAAATAAAGCATGCTATGTACTACATCGTTGTTTGTCGTTCGTCCATGTGGCAACCCACTACACAATAATGGCAACGAAGGTGGGATCCAGCCACAACTGAGAGCTGGGCCGTCGGGAGGAACGGAAGAACGTGAAACCGCAGCGATCCGATGAGCAATCCAGCCGAGGAAGCCACTTCTTCCCCAGGGCTAGTACTGCAGCTGCCCTTCAAAATAAGTCATCCGCACGACTGGCCAGCCTGGGTCAGGGGCGTGAAGGCTGCATTAGCCTTCTACGACGTCACGGTTGATGGCAAGACGAGAGGATTCCTCCTGGCCTCCTGTGGCACCGCTGTCGTGTCCCTGGCCGAACACTTGCTGTCCCCGACGGACCTCGACGCCTGCACCTTCAAGCAAATAGTCACGGCAGTGCAAAATTACTATGCGCCCAAACCGATGGAGCTGACCACCTGAGTGACCTTCTACACCCACAGCCAGCAGGGAAGAGACACCGCCGCAGAGTTCCTCGTGGAGCTGCGCCATCTTGCCAACGACTGCAACTTTAGGGCACATCCGGATGATGCCCTCCGTGACCACTTCATTGTGGGCCTGTGAGAGGAGAAGCTCAGATGGAGAATCATGGAGAAGGTCGACCTCAAAGAGGCCCTCGCCACTGCCATTGCGGGGAAAAGTTTGCACGCCGCCCCGGTGGTGGCCCTCCAGGTCGAGCCAGAAGGTTCGATGGAGCAGGACGTCCACCGGGCCTACGGAGGGGCCCGGCAGCGCACCCAAGCACTGCACTGCACTCCAGCAATGAACACTAGCACTGGCCGCCAGCATCCCAGCGCCTCCGCATGTGCCAGCGGCAGGGATCCGCATGACCGGAAGACCTGCCAGTTCCAAAATGTCGCGTGCTGCAGCTGTGGCCACATGGGACACATCACAAAGGTTTGCTGAGCCAAGTCATCCGGTCGGCCCCAGCCCGCACGCCACAGAGCCGAGACACACTTCGAAGAGGACGCCAGCGCTGAGGACCTCGACCTCCTCACCCACACAGTGGAGAAGGTACTAAAACTCCCAGAAAAATCCCCAGCCCCTAAGTTCATGGCCACAGTAAAGATAGAGGGGACCCATGTGAGATGGAGGTGGATTCGGGCTCCGCGGCTTCAATAATCTCCACGGCCACGCTGAAACGACTTTGCCCCAAGGGGGGACCCCGGTTACAGCCAGCCCAGAGGACGCTTATGGACTTTCAGTGGAACCAGGTGCCGATCAAGGGAATCGGAACGTTCCGGGTTCAGTTCAAAAACTTTAAAAGGAATTTGGACTTAATCGTGGTCGAAGGCGACCTAGTCAGTTTACTGGAGTGGGCCTGGTTCGAACCCCTGGGAATCATGGTAGAGGGAGTGAAGGCGTGCATGACCCAGGACTTCAAGGGGATTTGCCGAGAATATTCCACCATTTTTGATGATTTGTTGGGCCGGTTATCCCAGGTATGCAATGAAATATGAGATGAAAGTGGGCTCCTAGGATGTAAAACAGAGCTGAGCTTCCAAAATTCACTCCGATATTATTTCTGGCAGCTCTGATTAGCTTTTGCCAATTATCGAAGCAAGCTTGTCTATAAGCTTTTTTTTAAAAAAAGCATGTAGTATAATTGAAAAGCTAGAATGTCTGTATTCCTTAAGTCCCTGATAACAACCTTTTTAGTCACTTGCAATCAAGATTAAAATAGCTATTTTTTGTAGGTTTCAGGGCCTTATCTCAATAGATTGGTTGAAAGTATGCAGGCAACAAGTAGGAGTAGATATGCTCTAGCTTGCAGCAGCTATCAGACACACACAATCCCAGGGTAATTTCTCTCTGAAGAGGACAATGTGTATCTAATAACATCAAGGGTCTACACAAATGTAATTTTCAGAACTCTGTTTTACTGATCTCAATTTGTTATGGTCTTGACAGATGGATATACATTACTATTTTGGGCACCAAAATTATTAGGCAAGCTTATTAATAAAAGTAAAGGCATATGATTGCTAGCAATACTTCTCCACCCTTCAAGATCATTTACCAGATCAATCAAATCAGCAGAGATAAGAAGTCTATAACACTTGCCCCAAAGTTGTTCAAACAGGTAAACTCCCCATGGTGTACTCTCTCCTGAAAATCATTTAAAATAGTATTCTATTACCTATAAATGTGGCCATTCGTTTACCAGATGTTGTGTCCGCTGACCGCCACCAAAGGCCAGTGCACACTCCTGAGTTTCAGTCAAGCACAACAATAGGGACTAGGATCCTAGTCCTTCCACTGGGGGAACCAATGGGACCGTGACGGGAGATTCAAACCCACCAATGGGGCCCAGGGGTGTGTCCCCTGGTTGTGTATATAGTTGGCCTGCTGGCCGTTGTTCCTTGTCTTTGTTGTGTGCTAAATAAAGCATGCTATGCACTACATCGTTGCTTGTTGTTTGTCCATGCGGCAACCCACTACACAATACCAGATGAATTGCTCTTGTTATCCTTAGATGGTTAAATGAATTTGTTTCCTCTGTTAATCTTCCTGGAGACACAAAATGAAAGACTTCCAGGGCAGTGCCAGTGCATGCATTAAAATCACTGGGCTATCTGCAAATCAAATAATCTATGTAATTATGAAACTGATCCCAAAGAGTAACAGTTGACTTCTTCACTCACTGTGGAGGAAAGTAAACATTTATTAAGACCCATGTTATGGAGCCTATCTCACCAAGAACTGCGAATGCCCATGGGGTGAAATCAGGAAGTGAGAAGCTTTTAACTCCTTTGGCACCGCCGTCTTGTCCCTGGCCGAACGCTTGCTGTCCCCGACGGACCTCGACGCCTGCACCTTCGAGCAAATCGTCACGGCGGTGCAAAATTACTATGCCAAACCGATGGAGCTGACCTGCTGAGTGACCTTCTACACCCGCAGCCAGCAGGGAAGAGACACCACCGCAGAGTTCCTCGCGGAGCTGCACCATCTCGCCAACGACTGCAACTTCAGGGCACAACTTGATGATGCCCTATGTGACCACTTCGTTGTGGGCCTGTGAGAGGAGAAGCTCAGATGGAGAATCATGGAGAAGGAGAAGGTCAACCTCAAAGAGGCCCTCACCACCGCCATTGCGTGGGAAAGTTCGCACGCTGCCCCGGTGGTGGCCCTCCAGGTCGAGCCAGAAGGTGCGATGGAGCAGGACGTCCACCGGGCCTACGGAGGGGCCCGGCAGCGCACCCAAGCACAGCACCGCTCTCCAGCAACGAACACTAGCACCGGCCGCCAGCATCCCAGCGCCTCCACATGTGCCAGCTGCAGGGATCCACATGACGGGAAGACCTGCCAGTTCCGAAATGTCGCGTGCTGCAGCTGTGGCCGCACGGGACACATCACAAAGGTTTGCCGAGCCAACTCATCCGGACGGCCCCAGCCCGCACGCCACAGAGCCGAGACACACTTCGAAGAGGACGCCAGCGCTGAGGACCTCTACCTCCTCACCCACACAGTGGAGAAGGTACTAAAACTCCTAGAAAAATTCACAGCCCCTAAGTTCATGGCCACAGTAAAGATAGAGGGGTCCCCGTGTGAGATGGAGGTGGATTCGGGCTCCGCGGCTTCAATAATCTCCACGACCATGCTGAAATGCCTTTGCCCCAAGGGGGGACCCCGGTTACAGCCAGCCCAGATGACGCTTATGGACTTTCAGCGGAACCAGGTGCCGATCAAGGGAATCGGAACGTTCCGGGTTCAGTTCAAAAACTTTAAAAGGAATTTGGACTTAATTGTGGTTGAAGGCGACTTAGTAAGTTTACTAGAGCGGGCCTGGTTCGAACCCCTGGGAATCATGGTAGAGGCAGTGAAGGCGTGCACGACCCAGGACTTCAGGGGGATTTGCCGAGAATATCCCGCCATTTTTGATGACTTGTTGGGCCGGTATACGGGCCCCCCGGTGTCCTTGCACTTAGACCCCTCAGTGGCCCCCATTAGAATGTGGGCCAGGACGGTTCAGTTGTCGGTCAAACCCAAGATCGATGTGTAACTGGACCACCTTGTAGCTCAAGGCATCCTGGAGCCCGTCTCCCATGTGGCGTGGGAGACCCCCATAGTTGTGGTGAACAAACCGAATGGGGCAGTCCACATCTGCGCGGACAATAAATGTACATTGAACAAGGCACTACAGGACCACGCATACCTGGTCCCTGTGGTTAGCCACGTTCTGGCCACTTTGGGGGGGGGCAAAGATCTTTGGCAAACTGGATCTCACCCAGGCTTACCAGCAGTTGCCAGTAGATGAGGCAACAGCGGAGGCGCAAACAATAGTTACCCACCGGGGGGCATTCCGTGTGAAACGATTGAGCTTCAGAGTGAGCGTGGAACCCGGGCTGTTCCAGCAACTGATGGACTCTCTCCTTAAAGGGATCCCCGGTGTCACTCCCTTCTTCGACGATGTGCTGATCGCCGCTGCCACGCCTGCGAACTTCACTGATCGCTTCCGCGCCGAGCTCAGCCATTTCCAGGAAGCTGTGAAGCTGGACAAATGCCACTTGGGAGTGCCGTCAGTGGACTTTTTGGGGTTCACGGTGGACGCGGAGGGCCTCCACCCAACTCGGGAGAAGGTGAAGGCAATCGTGGAAGCACCACCGCCAAAGTCCAAGGTAGAGCTACAGGCGTTCCTGGGAATCCTGAACTTCTACCACGCCTTTCTTCCCCACAAGGTGGTGGTGGCAGAACCCCTCCATCATCTGTTGGACAAGCAAGCCCCATGGGTGTTGGGCCCCCAACAGTCCGCCGCATTCCGGAACGTCAAAGAACTCTTAATTTCCAATGCGGTCCTGGCCCACTTCGACAAGGCGCTGCCGGTGGTGCTAGCTTGTGACGCCTCGCCCTATGGCTTCGGGGCTGTGCTGGCACATCATCTGCCGGCAGAGAGAAACTACGCCCAGATAGATCGCGAGGGACTATCAATAGTGGCCGGGGTTAAGAAGTGTCATGACTTCGTCTACGGCCGGCCCTTCATGATGGCCACGGACCACCGCCCACTCCTCGGTCTTTTCCTGCCTGACCGCAGGACGCCGCAAGTCATCTCCCCACGAGCCCTGAGGTGGACCATATTCCTGACGGATTGAGCACCATCCCAGAAAAGCCGTGGGCCACGCCAGCGCCCTTAGCCGCCTTCCCCTGCCGGATGTCGTAGAGGACCCAGCCCTGGGGCACCGAATCCTCCAGGTGGAGGACCTCCCGGATTCACCTCTCTAGGCGGCGGACGTCGCCCGATGCTCGGCCCGAGACCCCATCATATCCCGGGTGCTGAGCTGGGTGGTGAGGGGCTGGCCCACGAAGATAGAAGGGCCGGAGTTTGCAGCGTTCAAGGCCCGCAGGGATGAATTGTCAGCGCACAAGGGCTGCCTGCTGTGGGGAGACTGGGTCGTGGTCCCCAGCGCCCTGTGACAAAAAGTGCTGCGGGCCCTACACGGAAGCACACCCGGGCATCGTGAGGATGAAGGGCCTCACCAGAAGCTACGTCTGGTGGCCCGGCATTGAAGCGGAGGTCAAAGCGTGGATGAAAAGGTGCCAGACCTGCCAAGCCATGCGAACTAGCCCACCAGGAGCACCGCAGCACTCATGGGAATCCACAAGCAACTCGTGGTCTCGGCTCCACATAGACTTTGCTGGACCATTCCATGGACTGTTGTTCTTGGTGACGGTGGATTCCTACACAAAATGGTTGGAGATCAGTCCCGTCTCCGCAACGTCCACAAGAGCAACCATCCGAGCCCTCCGAAGTATTTTCGCCACCCATGGCCTGCCCAACACCATCGTATCGGACAACGGGATGGCCTTTATGTCAGAGGAGTTCCTGCAGTTCCTCCGAAGCAACCTGATCCAGCATATCAGGATGGCACCCTTCCACCCCGCAACCAACGGCCAAGCAGAGCGCATGGTCCGGACCGTGAAGGAGGCCCTCAGCCGCCTATCGGAAGGGGACTGGGAATGCTGCATTGCCCGGTTCCTCCTGACGCAGCGGACGACGCCTAACCCAGTAAGCAGCCTGGGAATGCTGCATTGCCCGGTTCCTCCTGACGCAGCGGACGACGCCTAACCCAGTAAGCAGCCTGGGAATGCTGCATTGCCCGGTTCCTCCTGACGCAGCGGACGACGCCTAACCCAGTAAGCAGCCTGGGAATGCTGCATTGCCCGGTTCCTCCTGACGCAGCGGACGACGCCTAACCCAGTAAGCGGCCTGCCCAGCAGAGTTGTTAATGGGCCGGAGGCCAACAATCCTCTTAGACCGCTTACACCCCGACCGAGCTCCGGGCCAGCGGAAAGACTCCGAGCAGAGGGAAGCACCGCGCGGGTTCTTCCCCGAGGAACCCGTCTTCGGCCAGAACTTTGGCAGGGGCCCGGAGTGGCTCACGGGCCACATCATTCGACCAACGGGCACCGTCATGTATGAGGTGTCCACAGAATGCGGGCAGGTCCTGAGGAGGCATATCGACCAGCTCAGACGGCTAATGCTTCCTGATCACCCCACCGAGGAGGAACTGAGACAACGTGCGGACCTAGAGGAGGCTCCAACCAAGGTTCCAGAAAGGGAAGTACCAGCGCAAGAGCTTCCACACCGGGACACCTGGGCCCCGGCAGCCGCAGAGAAAACCCCGGAGACGGAGGCGGCTGTAGCAGAGGCTCCGGCACCACTTCCAGATTCTGGCCCGGAGGTCGGAACCCCGGAGGTACAGGTACCAACCAGTGTTCCCTCTAAGCTGAGTTAGTGTGAGCCAGCTCACAGTTTTTTAGCCTCCGGCTCACATGTTTTTGCTTTAGCTCAGGAAAGGTGGCTCCAGAGCAAACTAATTTAAGCAGTAGCCAAATCACTTGCTCACAACTTTAATGCCGGTGGCTCACAAGGTAGAATTTTTGCTCACAGGACTCCATAGCTTAGAGGGAGCATTGGTACTGACCCCCAGATGGTCAGCAAGAGTACGATAGTCCCCATCGTATCTAAAAGACTATGTGACTTAGGGGAGGGTCCGGACTATGGGGGGAGGATGTTGTGTCCGCTGACCACCACCAGAGGCCAGCGCACACTCCTGAGCTTCAGTCCAGCACAACAATAGGGACTAGGATCCTAGTCCTTCCACTGGGGGAACCAATGGGACTGTGGCGGGAGATTCAAACCCGCCAATGGGGCCCAGGGGTGTGTCCCCTGGTTGTGTATATAGTTTGTCTGCCGGCCGTTGTTCCTTGTCTTTGTTGTGTGCTAAATAAAGCATGCTATGCACTACATCGTTGCTTGTTGTTTGTCCATGCGGCAACCCACTACACAATACCAGATGAATTGCTCTTGTTATCCTTAGATGGTTAAATGAATTTGTTTCCTCTGTTAATCTTCCTGGAGACACAAAATGAAAGACTTCCAGGGCAGTGCCAGTGCATGCATTAAAATCACTGGGCTATCTGCAAATCAAATAATCTATGTAATTATGAAACTGATCCCAAAGAGTAACAGTTGACTTCTTCACTCACTGTGGAGGAAAGTAAACATTTATTAAGACCCATGTTATGGAGCCTATCTCACCAAGAACTGCGAATGCCCATGGGGTGAAATCAGGAAGTGAGAAGCTTTTAAAACATAATGACGGTGATATCAAACTAAGGAGACCTCCTAGGGGTCTTCCCTTATCACCAGACTGAAGAGTATCCAGTGAATAAACCAAAAGCCCAGAGAAAAAGATTTTGCCCAGGGCTCCTGAAGAAACACAAAGTCATTCTGTGCCAATAGTTCTTTAATTTCTGGGGAGGAGCTTTTAAGTTGCCATCCAGCAATGTTCTCCTGGAGCAGCCTCTGCCTGAACTTTGGCTAACTGAGAGCCAATTTGGTGAAGTGGTTAAGAGAGGACTTGAAATGACCACCCGGCTTCCCCACAGTATGCAGCCCTTGTGGGCCGACCGTTCATCCTTCCGGGCTGCGAAGGGTGCCAATTCTGGGTCCCTTTTAGTCACCGGCCACCCCCTGACCACCCAGTCCAAGACCTGACAGAGAAGTTTGTCCTTGGAGGTGCCACGGGCCACGTCTGTGACGTGGATGGGCTGCTCCGGAAGGGACTCCAGCATCGCGACCTGGAGCACGGGAGCCGGGTCTGGGTCGCCAGTGGGTAGTGGCATCAGCATGACCCATCGCCTTTCCCAGGTGATG
>NW_015165444.1:0-10565 GCF_001447785.1 Gekko japonicus
TCTGTGAAATCCAACAGCAGGAAAACTCAGGTCACGATCACATGCAAAATTAGCTGCACCATAGGCATGAATGTTGGGTGGATTTTAAGGGCGCGATCTGACGCCAACATCTGCCAAGCATCGTGCTCCCGTCAGCAACCCGTTTTGCTCTGCTGCAGAAGTGGAGTAAAAAGACACCGGGGAAAACCCAGTAGCAAATGGGTTTGCTACGGGCCAGGAACGGACTTTCCCCAGTGTGATCGTGCCAGCGTGCTTCCATGGTGTCGAGATGGTCTGATTGGGCCATCCCGATTCCATGGCGTTGCCTCCCCCCCATTTCGGTATGTGCATCATTGTACACTGCATAGGGAGCACTTGGTGCGGAGATGTGAATCATCGATCTCTCGTTGAAGCACAACGGAAATATGCGGCCAACCCCCCCCCAACTCACCCGCAGTTGTGTCTGATCACACAGTGGCAGGCTGCCCCCGCAGCTCCCAGGGGCCGTGTGATCACACAAATGTGGGTCAAATTCCTGCGGAGCTAATAGCCTCACTCCCCCCCCTCTGCATTATCTTGCGTGTGCGAACGCTGCCTCATTTGCAACGCTGTGCTGGCTTTAGCAGAAGACAAAACGTCCATTCCATACATCAGCATGACCCAAAAACATGCTTATCTTTATATGTTAAATGCAGTACTAGCAGGTAGGGATGAAAACAGTTAGATGTTTAAAGTTTGTATATTGCTAACCGTTAAAACTAGCCTTGCTTTGCAAATGCTACCGGCAGACCTTGGAAATCATGCCGGGACAGAGCTCAACAAACACATTAGGCTGGTTGCTGGGGGTGGAGTTGGGGGAAAGGTGGAGCTGGGAAAGGGCATCGTTAAGGTTTTCTTGTATTCTGCTCCTTCTCTATTCCAGTTGCCACAAGAACAGCAGCTGGTCAAAAACCCACGGCTTGAATATATTTTAACCACAATTTCCCTGAATTTCCCTGACTTCAGACCAATTTCCCTGACTTTCCCTGGACAATTTCCATTACCTTCACTTTCCCTGAATTTCCAGAAACTGGCAACCCTGCCTGAGCCTGTCCGGGGAGGGCGGTATATAAATCAAATAAATAAATAAATAATATGTATGATGGCTCTTTTCAATAGAGTGCTCTTTTTTCTTTGCCATGTTCCTCCATGTGTTTTGGTAGAGACTCTTGCGCAGAGCTTACTGCTCTGGGATAAGACAATTCTGTGTGAAGGTCAATTTGTGCCGCTAAACAACTGTTGATAAAGCGGTCCTTTGTGGTCTTCTTCTGAGAGATTCATGTCCACCTCCCTCACTCAGTGATCTTGCTAATCTCTCCATGTGGGACTGCACAGAAGCCACGACGATGAAAACAAGGTTGCACTTACCGGCTGTAGCCGTTGTCCATTGAGTGGTCTTCTGTGCAGGCTCACATCCCTCCCTCCTGCCCCACTGTGAACTCTCTGGAACTTTAGTTTTCTAGGGGTCTCTGGCGGTGGCTTGGAGAGAACGGAGGGAGTAGTGCCCCTCCTCCTGGTCATGTGAGCGTTTTGGCAGGAAAGCGCCAGAGGGAGGAGGTGTGCTCCTAGCCACGGGGAAGGGCGGGGTATAAATTTAATAATAAATAAAATAAAATAAAATAAAAGCTTGGAAATCTTTTCTGTGGCTGGCCTGTGACTGCACAGTTCCCATGTGTGCCTGCACAGAAGGCCACTCAATGAACAACAGTTACAAGTAACGAAAACAGACCACTAGGGCAGCTCAGTCAGAAGGGAAAGAAAAACGGAGGGGAAATCTTGCCTCTGAGGGAGACAAGTGGACAGAGAAGGTCAACGTATTTGGTGGCAGTGTCACAGTACAAAACTAAAACCCACAACTAGTTTGTTCCACCATAAATACACACTATTATAAGAAAATGTTTTATAAATTTGTGAGTGTCAGCTAGCTGCCATGTTTTGCTTTTTCCCTTCTCTGATCCTGGCGCTATGGCACATGCCTCCTCGCTTGCTCGCTGCTCTGCCGCTTGCCGTAAACAGCGATAGGGAGACCGTGAGAACCAGTGCTGCCAGACTGAGTTATCTGTCTGACCTTGTGACAGGGGGAGGACTTGTGTTCCACCGCAGGTGTGAATTTTTCTTCTCTCATGGGGCACTGAGACTCTCCCACTTATTATGTAACCTCCCGCCAGGAGAATTCCCACACACGTGCACTCAGATTTCATTTGCTTAGCCATTTGCCTCATCCTGCTATATGTAGGGATGTTTCCGCCCCATGGTCATTCCTAACAATAATCTTGTGGACATGGTAACAGACTGGTAGTCTAATAAAGCATAACGCTTCCCTGGAAACGTGTGTCGAGATTTACTTGCTGTTGAACCTGACAGTGAGGAATAGCCACAGAATTCCTAGACCTAGAGAGGCACATGGGGGTGAGGGAGAGGAAACATCCTCTGAGGAAAATCCTAGTCAGGAGGTAAAAATTATGATGGAAAAAGAAAGGAAGAGATTGGATTTATACCCTGCTCTTCACTCAGAGTTTCAGGGTGGCTTACAATCTCCTTCCCTTCCTCTCCCCACAATAGACACTCTGTGCGGTAGGTGGGGCTGAGAGAGCTCGTTCGAGAACTGCTCTTCAGAGAACAACTCTGAGAGAATTGTGGCTTGCCCACGGTCACCCAGCTGGCTTCATGTGGAGGAGCAGGGCATCAAACCTGGTTCTCCATATTAGAGTCTGCCACTCTTAAGTACTACACCACACTGGGGAAAGATTTAGTGATTATAAAAGTGGGACAGAATTTAGAATTCCCAGTCCAGGCACTGGGTTGTTATTATTATTATTATTGTGTTGGTGGGACATCTATTAGCCCCTTGTAAAGACTACTTTGCTATATGGCAAAACTTTTTAACTTCAGCAAAATCAATCCCAGTCGTCCCAGTACTTCTCATCCAGCACTACTACAAAAACCCTGATTTTCTTACTAAAGAATTGCTGTGATATGAAGCGTTGTGAATTAGAACCCACTACATCAGACATAAGAAGTGTATCCTATATGGGTTGACATATGTGTAAATATAAAACTGCAAAATTAGACCCACACCTATAGAAAGTGATGTTGAGAGGCTTAGGCTGTGCAAATTGAATAGACGTAGAGGGCATTTTTGGCAGGGACAGCTTATCTGGAAAGAGGGAGGAAAACTGCTCCTGTTTCTTTTACACAATTATGATGTCTTCTATGGATATGAGAGGCCTGCTCTGATCGCTGTGCTCATAATATTTAACAATGGTTTGAATACTTGTCAAACTCACTTTACATTTCATTGCTCCCTTGCCATAGAAGTTGGGAGGGGGAGTAGGAGAGTGTGAATTCTAAATGCTTTCACTTTCAGATGCTTTGAAGTAGATTGTTGTTTATCGGGCCTGGGAACATCCACTGGCCTTGATTCTCAGCTTACACAGCCTGGCTTTTATCTGTTTGTTGGGAGGGGGAGTAGGAGAGTGTGAATTCAAAATGCTTTCACTTTCAGATGCTTTGGAGTAGATCCACTGGCCTTGAATCTCAGCTTACACAGCCTGGCTTTTGTCTGCTTGTTGGGGGGACAGTCACACAGAGCCATTGACTTAGGTGGGTGGAATACGTGGGGGTGATTGGCTCATAACCTTTTAGGGTCCCTGTTTGAACCTTGTATATCTGTTGCTTTCGCACCTTTATCTTCAGTTCTAACACAGCCAACGTACAGGCTGGATCCTATCAATGTCCCAATAAACTTATTCTTCTGAGTGAATGTTGTTGGGAACTGATTTCTGACAATACTTGCTAATCATTTCTTCCACCTGCCAAGAATACTTGATGAAGCAACAGCAATAGCTATCATCCTTTATTTTTAGTGAACTGTTGTCAGTTAACACTGCCATGTTGCTGGAATGTGTGGAGAGGAAACCACCTTAGTCTGCCTGCTACATACAGAGTTTCACTGTCTGGGTATTATCTACTATCCTGACCTTGGGATGTTCCAGCTGCTGTCAGCTTTAGCTGGGAACCAACGACTTTTGCTTTTTGCCCACTCTCTTTCCCCGCGCGCGCGAACTTTGCTTATTGGCTTCAGCTTGTAAGGGTGTGTGTTTGATCCTAGTATAATTCAGGGTGCCATACTGTTCCTAGGCACAGTACACATGTCATAGTCCTGGTGTGCCAATAAACAGAACTTCACTGTGTTGTGTGACCTGACTATCGAACCCTGACAACTGTACACAAAATCAGATTTATAATAAATACCATACCCAGTCTTTCTCCCCAATGGGGACCCAAAGCTGCTTTGTTCTCTTATCCTCCATTTTATCCTCACAACAACCTTGTTACATAGTTCTGGCTGAGGGTGTTATCACCCAGCAACCTTGCAAAGGTATGTTCATTTTTTGGATTACCTTGCACTGGAATAATAAAGTGCAAATATGTTCCCTTTTGTTGACTGGGGACATGGATACTAATTTATTGAGGATTCTAAAGAATCATTATATTGATGCATGTAACACTGGAAACTTTTAAAAAGTTTGGGGTATTTTATTGTTGTTAATAATTAATTTCAGCATTTCATATTTTAAGACACCTCCCCATATACATGCAAATGTCTAAGATATATACAGATGAAAAAGATTTCAAAACTGCTATAATGACTCTCATTAAATAGTTATGGTTTAGATAGTAAGAACCAGGAATGGGAAATAGACGTGTATTTGGTATCATTAACACATTGGGGAATTTCAGACAGACGATATAATCCAGAAGAGGAACGGTTCCCAAATGGTTTCTGGTCTGTCATTTCAGACAGAACCGTTTTAGAACCGGTTCCCTACTGGAATATATTTGTAATTTCACACACAAATGCTTCTGTCCCGTTTAGGAAATGGGGCTGAAGCGTTTTACCTGTCAACTGCTTCCAAGTAGTCTTCAGTTTCCTCTCCCGGTTCTGATGCACTTTTTCCTGCCGTTTTTCACCCGTGTGGGCGATCTCTGGCTTTTTTTTAACATTCGCTTTATAGCGCTATAACGGTATACCGATGTAACGCAACAGCATTATATCAACCCCATTGGAATGCCTGGAGTGTTGTGTTATAGCACTATAGCACTATAGCGCTCTAAAGGCAGAGATCGCCCGCGCAGGTGAAAAACGGTGGGGGAAAGCAAGAAAAAGCAGTGCAGTCTGAAATGGCAAACCGCTTCAGATCCAGCTCTTTACCAGAAGGGGAAAGCCGTGTGTGAAATGGCAGCCCTATACCGGTTTACTCCATGATGGATCAAAAACGGCTTCAAAACGGGTTAAAAAAGGTAATGTGAAATTCCTCACTGTTATTTAATGTCCACAAAGATGAACCATTCCCTCCTGGCGACCTGGTACGTGTGGTATGAAATAACTGCATCTGGATCGAGGCGGTATGGCAGCACTGTTGTTATTAGATCAGTCGGCCATGTTTGACACAGTCGACCACCAGTTGCTGAGCCACTGCCTCGCTGACGTGGGAATACAGGGGCTCGCTCTTCAATGGCTTGCCTCTTTTCTCCAAGGTTGGGGACAGAGGGTGGCGATAGGGGAACAGCAGTCCCAGAAGCACCCACTTGAATGTGGTGTGCCTCAGGGGGCAGTGCTTTCCCCGATGTTGTTTAACATCTATATGCGCCCCCTCGCCCAGATTGCCAGGAGGTTTGGGCTGGGTTGCCATCAATATGCTGATGACACCCAACTCTATCTGATGTTGGGTGGCCAGTCGGGCTCCAATAGAAGAGCTGAACCGGGCACTACAGGCCGTGGCTGGATGGCTCAGGCTGAGCAAGCTGAAACGAAACCCAGCGAAGATGGAGGTCCTGTGCCTGAGTTGGAGCGGACCGGGGTTGGGGCTCCCTCTCCCGACCTTCGATGGGGCGCCATTGGTCCCAGCGTCGGAGGTTAGGAGTTTGGGAGTGCTCCTGGATCCCTCCTTAACTATGGAGGCCCAGGTGGCAGCCACTGCCGGATCGGCATTTTATCATCTTAGGCTGATTCGGCAGTTGATTCCCTTCCTCAGCCGCGATGACCTGGCTACAGTGATCCATGCGACCGTCACCTCGAGGTTAGACTACTGTAATGCTCTCTACATGGGGCTGCCTTTGGTGCAGATCCGGAAGCTGCAGCTAGTGCAGAATGCGGCGGTCAGGCTGATGATGAGTCTGATGATGAGTGGGAGCACATCCAGCCTGGGCTGAAAGTGCTGCACTGGCTGCCCATAGCACACCGAATCCGTTTCAAAGTGCTGGTACTTACCTTTAAAGCCCTATATGGCCAGGGTTCAACTTACCTGAGGGACCACCTTTACCCACATATACCCCCAAAAGCACTTCGGTCCGTGGCACAATATCGCCTGGTGGTTCCAGACCCCCGGGAGGCAAGGCTCACCGCGACTAGGGCCAGGTCCTTTTCGGTGGTGGCCCCTACCTGGTGGAACGAGCTCCTGGAGGAGATCAGGGCCTTGTGGAACCTTATGCTGTTCCGCTGGGCCTGCAAGATGGAGCTCTTCCACTAGGCTTTCACATAGGGGCCACCAGTACCACTACCATCACCACCACCAATGATGTGGACAACATCGGGGTTAAGGATGGCCCAGGAAGTTCTGCTACAATTTTGCGTGACTGATATCACCGGACTTACTTGCTTGGGATCAGCTATAGGACAACATCATCCCCAGAGAACTGTCTGTTTACCATCACTGCATATACTCGGGGACCATCCTGCTTTCAATTGAGTATCATTGTTGTTTGTCATTAATTGTTATTAATGTTTTTATTGCTTTTATCCTGTTTTATATGGGATTTGCCCCTTATAAGCCTCCCTGAGCCCGTTTCACAGGGAGGGCAGGGTAAAAATCCCAATTTAAAATAAATAAATAAATAAATAACTGCAGGTTTCAGAACCAGACATCTCAGCAGCATGTTAGTATGTAATAACTGGGGCTGATAATTTATAGTGTCAGAGTACCAAAAATCACAAGATCAGTTGAATATACTCCCACCAGAATAATTTTTAGTGACACTAGCCCCTCATTTGTATGAAGAGATCTAAAAATATATCGTTTCAAACCTAACACTTTTGCAAAAGCAAAAAAAAATATTATTCTGTTCCTTACATTTGACAGTGCTTCTGTCCCCACTGGCTGTCCTCTGGGAGAGCAAGGGTCAGAAGATGTTTTTATTTGGATTCTGCCCATTTCTGTTTCTGGTGATACGTTTTCCTCTTCTTCTGACCATTTAGCTAACTGCCCATCTCCAGGCCTATCAAGAAGCTGTGGCAAGGGATCTTCTTCAATTGATATTATCCTTTGGAAATGCTTTTTTTTAGTTAGTTGTGCATCATTAGTAGAGTCAGAATCTAATGAAATATGCCCATTCAAGCCAAAGGAATCTTTTCTTCTTGAGAAGCTGAATGTATCATCTTCTTCTGAAGACTGGCTAGAAAATGATTAAGAAAAGGATTACCAAATATTGCATAGTGCTGAACACAATGATCATGGTGGAATCTTATATATATGGTGGAATCTTATATATATATATATATTTCTACCTTGGCCCCCACCCGGTGGAACATGGAAATCAGGGCTCTGTGGGATCTTATTCGATTCACACAGGGCCTGCAAGACGGAGCTGTTCTGCCAGACTTTTGGCTGAGGCAGTGGGCGTCCACTCATGGCCCCCCGAGGTTGCTGTCTCCCACCTACTGATAACCAGTCATACCCACCAACATCAATGTACCGGACTCTCCCTACGGCAAGCTACGACTACTGATTTTACATGCTTATAATGTGTTTTTAAGATTTTATTGAATTTATGGAACTGTTGTAACCCACCTTGAGCCCATTTACAGGATGGGCGGGATATAAATGCAAAAAATAAACAAACAAATAAAATAATTCTCCTAATGTGTTGGTCATTTCCAGATCTCCTATTGGCTGTGCTGTGTGCTCCATCAGCCATTGGCCCATCAACTGCCACTCAAGAGTAATCATGTGCCATTGGCTGGATGTTGGATTTGCTCGTCTTCCCCACCCACTGCCATGTCAGCCACTATTTGCAGTCAGAATAACTGCCAAAACAACTGTCTCTCCTGATGAAGGCACTTCTCCTGCTTGGCTCCTGTGGGACTAACGTTTCTCTCAGTGGCTGTTGCTAGGCAACCAAGTTTGGTTCTTTCAGTAAAAAGGCAAAGGCAGGAAGCCCTTTCCAGGCCTTTGTGGGGAACTCACTGGGGCCAGTCCTTGACTAGAGTTGCCAGCTCCAAGTTGGGAAATTCCTGGAGATTTTGTGGTAGAGTCTATGGAAGCCAGGGTTTGGGGAGGGGAGAGGCCTCAACTGAATAGAATGCCATAGAGTTCACCCTCCAAAGCAGTTATTTTCTCCAGGGGGAGAGATCTGTTGTCTGGAGTTGTGATACCAGGTGATACTACAGCCAGTGTGGTGTAGCAGTTAGTGCTTCAGAGCAGAATCTGCTAGACCCAGGTTCTTGCTGTGGAAGCCGAGTGGGTGATTATGGACCAGTCACAGACATTCAGCCTAAACTACCTCACAGGGTTGTTTTGCAGTTCAAAAGGGGGAGATGAGAATGATGTAAGAAGCTTTGGTTCCCACTGCGGAGAAAGACTGTACTTTTCCTCCTGGGGAACCACTGTTGCCAATCTCCAGGTGAGGTCTGGAGATCACTCAGGATTACAACTGCCCTCCAGATGGCAGAGATCAGTTCCCCTGGAGAAAATAGTGGACTCCGTGTCCTTATACCCTCCTGAGATGGTCCTCCTATGACCGCCAGTGTGATGTAGCAGTCAAGGCTACAGAGCAGGGTAGAGGCTGCAGGTGAGGGGGGGGGAGATAAAAAGCTGATGTCAGATAAAGGTAGGTTGATGATTGGCTGGGAAGGAGATAGGGTTGCCAACTCCAGTTTGGGAAATTCCTGGATATTTGAGGCATGCAGTCTGGAGCGGATGAGGTTTGAGGAGGGGTGGGACCTCAGATAGGTACAATGCCATAGACTCCACCCTCCAAACCAGCCATTTCCTCCTGGGGAACTATTGTTGCCAATCTCCAGGTGAGAGCTGACAATCACTCAGAATTACAACTGCTCTCCAGAAGGGAGGGCAGAGGAGATGGAAAGCTGAAGTGAGGGGGCAGATAATGGTAGGTTGATGGTTGACTGGGAAGGAGATAGGGTTGTATTTTGAATCTTTTGAATATGAAATTTGAATTTAGAATGTGATATTTTAAGTATGAAATATAAGCCATGAATGTTACATCTTTGGTTGGATCCTTTTTTGCTCAGTTTCAGTATCAGTCCCTGTCCTACATAACTTTTGTAGATTTAAAGTAACCCTCTGGTCCAGGATCTCCCTGGCTAGTCTATCAGTTGCTGACACGGCTAGATGAAAGGAGTACTTATGTCTCACAGGCCATATAACTCATCAGTTAGCACACCCAACATCTTTGAGGTATTCTAACCATTGCTATCTCTATGGCATATGGTTGCCTGCCTTCTCCGGCAAACATTGCTATCCAGAAATTTGCCCCAAGTCCACTTGCCTTTACTGGAGCATTTTCAGACATGGTAGCCCTCCTCTGACTCATTGGGGAGGTACACCTATTCAACAGTGATGGTTCACTCACCTCTATATTATAGGCATCAAGAACATAACCTCTATCTTCTATACAGCTGCACTTCTCACCTACAAGAGGTGAGAACCCCCCCCCCTCAGCAATTTCCCTTGTAAACTGCATCCTCCTTATGGAAAGGTACCATTGAAATCTTCTTGACAAATGGCTAGATGAGTGATTATTGCATGGGCCTAGTTGGCTTCTACTGAATACTTTCTTCCTGCCATGAGCATACATCACCAAAGAACATTAAGAAACTCTTCTGATATTTAAAATAAGTTTATGGAATATTGGGCTATGTTCAGAATGCTCTGGAATGATAAGACTATAGAGGGAATTTCTGCTTTTCTTTTCTATGAGCTACTCTGAACAATCTCTGTGTCGTTTGGTATTTATATTGTGAGAAATTACAGAATTATTGTTATTAAAAATCATTGTTTACTTATTAATTAGCAAGAACAGTTATAAGATTGTTTTGCTGTTTATAGTGATAGGACCACGTTAATAATTTTTGGAATCAAGATGTATTGTTTAAATTATAACAATTTTGTGAGGTAAAACTTTATTTGTACACTGCTTGTCTCACTGAATTATGTATCAATGTATTCTTTATCGCCCATCTGTATTGCTGAATCAATGCAATGTATTACTCGGTACAGTTCAAAGTTTATTTTGATATGAGATTAGTAATAATAAGGATAAGGATGAAAATAATAAAAGAAAATAAAAATCCTATATATATATAAAAGCCCAGCGTATTGGCACTTCCTGGCTCTCCCATTGGCTGTGCTGTGCACTCTATCAGCCATTGGCCCATCAACTGCCACTCAAGAGTACTTGTATGCCATTAGCTGGGTGCTGGGTCCACTCCTCTCTCCTGCCCACTGCCAGCTTGGACACTCTTT
>NW_015165444.1:10580-14537 GCF_001447785.1 Gekko japonicus
ACTCTTTCCTGTCAGAATAAACTGCCAGAATAAACTTTGTCTTTTCCAACAAAGATGCTTTTCCTGCTTGGCCCCTCCATGACTGGCTGGCTACTGAAGTGGGCCACCGGCCATCAAACCATTCTCTTCTCCTCCTGCTGTGCGGTTATCTTTTCCCTCAGTGGCTGTTGCTAGGCAACCAAGCTTGGTTCTGTCAGTAAAAAGGCGAAGGCAGGATGTCCATTCCAGGCCTACTTTGGCCTTTGTGGGGAACTCATTGGGGCCAGTCCTGACTAGGGTTGCCAGCTCCAGGTTGGGAAATTCCTGGAGATTTTGTGGTGGAGAGTATGGAAGGCAGAGTTTGGGGAGGGAGAGGCCTCAGCTGAATAGAATGCCATAGAGTCAACCCACCAAAGCAGTTATTTTCTCCTGGGGAACCATTGCTGCCAATGTCCAGGTGAGGGCTGGAGATCACTGAGGATTAAAACTGCTCTCCAGATGGCAGAGATCAATTCCCCTGGAGAAAATGGCTGCTCTGCAGGGTGGATGCTGGGTCATTATATCCTGCTGAGGTTGCTTCCCTCCTGCTTGGGTTTCCACTGCAGAGAAAGACTGTATTTTTCCTAGGTAGAGGCTGTGGGGGGGAGAGATGGAAAGCTGAAGTCAGAGGGGCAGTTAACAGTACATTGGTGGTTGGCTGGGAAAGAGATTGGGTTGCCAACTCCAGGTTGGAAAATTCCTGGAGATTGAGGGGTGGAACTTGGAGAGGGTGGGGTTTGAGGAGGAGTGGGACCTCAGACAGGTACAATGCCATAGACTCCACCATCCAAACCAGCCATTTCCTCCTGGGGAACTATTGTTGCCAATATCTGGGTGAGGGCTGAAGATCACTCAAAATTACAGCTGCTGTTCAGATGGCAGACATCAGTTTCCCTGGAGAAAATGGTGGGCTCTCTGTCATTATACCCTGCTGAGGTTACCACAGCAAAATTGACACTGAGTGCCCAAGGCTAGGGCAACTGCCCAGAGCCTCTTTCTAGAGCTTATTGTATTTATTTCCACAACGGGCCTTATTCCTAGTATAGTTTTTCAACAAACTCAGAGGCTTGATGAGAGTCATTCCATGGGGGAGTGTGCTGGAAGGGCATGGAGCAAGTGAAGGGTGGGCTCTTCTCAAACATGAGCTTTTGCAAACTCAAGCCCTCACTATTCCAGCAAGACAGAAACATGGTAAGGGCTCCAATGGTTGAACTGAGAGCTCCAGAATAAGCTAAGGGAGAAAAAGGAAATGGAGGGAAGGTCAGACCTCTAAAGAGAGTATATGAGAGTTACTTGGTACTGCAGATCAGCCATCAGGGAAACCAAAGCTCAGTATGAGTTGGGTCTGGCCAGGGGGGCTCGCTACAGTAAGAAAAACTTCTACAGATATGTGAGAAGCAAATGCAAGGTAAAAGAGGCAATTGGATTGCTTTTGGGAATAGAAGGAGAAACTCTGGTGGAGGACAGAGAAAAAGCAGACAGATTCAATGACTTTTTTGCCACTGTTTTCTCCCTGAAGAACTTGAGCCCATCTAGAGAGGGTAGAGGACATGACAGGACACCCAAGTGTCCAGATGACATTGACAGGGAGGTTGTGGAGAGGCACCTGGCTGCACTGGATGAATACAAATCCCCCGGGCCAGATGGTGTGCATCCAAGAGTGCTCAAAGAACTGTCTAATAAACTTGCAGAGCCTCTGTCCATCATCTTCAAGGCCTCCTGGAGGACTGGGGAGGTGCCACAAGATTGGAGAAGAGCGAATGTTATCCCAATCTTTAATAAAGGGAAGAAGAATGACCCGGGAAACTACAGGCAGTTCAGTCTAACTTCTGTTACTGGGAAGGTCGATCCTTAGTGATCTGGGGAAGTCAGCATGGTTCTGTCCCCAGCAGATCTTGTCAGACCAACCTGATTTCCTTCTTTGATTGTGTGACAAGCTTACTGGATCATGGGAACTCTGTTGATGTGCTTTACCCGAATCTCAGTAAAGCTTTTGATAAGGTTCCCCATGACATTCTTCTGGGAAAACTGGAAGACTGTGGACTGGACTATAGGACAGTTCGGTGGATAGGGAACTGGTTAGAGGACCGCACCCAAAGAGTGATGGTGTTTCATCAGATTGGAGGAAGGTGTCCAGTGGGGTGCCGCAGGGCTCGGTTTTGGGCCCGGTGCTTTTCAATATTTTTATCAATGATCTGGATGAAGGGGTAGAAGGGCTACTCATTAAACTTGCTGATGATACCAAATTGGGAGGAGTTGCAAACACCCAAGAGATAGAGTTAAAATTCAACAAGACCTGAATACTCTAGAGAAGTGAGCAGTTGTAAACAGGATGCAATTCAACTAAGATAAATGCACAGTATCACACCTGGGCCACAACAATGTCAAGCACAAATACTGGATGGGGGATACGTTTCTGGGGAGTAGTGTATACGAAGGAGATCTTGGGGTAAGGGTGGACTGTAAATATGAGCAGTCAGTGTGATGTGCTGGCAAAAAAGGCAAATCCAGTCTTGGGTTGTATTAAAAGGGCCATAGCAGGCTGCAACTTTAGTAGTGTGTGCAGTTCTGGAGGCCTCACTTCAAAAAGGATGTGGGCAAAATCGAGAGGGTGCAGAAGAGAGCGAGGAGGATGATCAGGGGTCTGGAGACTGAGCCCTGTGAGGAAAGGCTTAGGGCCCTGGGAATGTTTAGTTTGGAGAAGAGGAGATTGAGGGGGAACATGACTGCTCTCTTTAAATATCTGAAAGGAGGAGGGCAAGGAGCTGTTCCAGTTGGCAGCAGAGGATAGGACCCGAAGCAACGGGTTTAACTTACATGAAGAAAGGTATCAGCTGGATATTAGGAAGAACTTTTTCATGGTCAGAGTGGTTCAAAGGTGGAATCAGCTGCCCAGGGAGGTGGTGAGCTCCCCTTCACTGGCAGCTTTCAAGAAGAGGCTGGACGGATATTTGTCAGAGATGCTTTAGGCTGGTCCTGCATTGGGCAGGGGGTTGGACTAGATGGTCTGTATGGCCCCTTCCAACTCTATGGTTCTATAATTCTAAGAGAATAAAATATAAGATTGAGTGCTGATTGTGAGGGGACAGAGATGGGGAGGTCATTATTAACACTTGGTCAGCTGCTTGCATATTCCAAATGCCCAATGGCAAAATTTGCTACTTGATTTGTTATCTCTGCAATCTGCAAGAAGGAGGGAGACATAAAGTTGTTCAGCTCTTCCTGGTAGAGTTGATAGGATTGGGGCTGTGTACTGAGACTGAATGTCATTGTAGAATGGGCAGTGCAGCAGAACATGGCCGATAGACTCTACTTTCCCTGCCCAGCCTAGGCAGAGCCATTGAGGGTGTGGGACATGGTGTTATCTGCTTTCCAAGAGGGCTGAGAGTAGAACACTAAAGCATGCAAGGGTAAAGGTTCTCTGATATTTGGAGAGCTCAAGGGATCTGCTGGTTGGAAGCATTTGGTATGCTGCAGAATAATTGAATATTTCTGATTGTAGGGCGTGATCCCAGAGCTGCTTTTTAATTTTTGCTTTTTGGTACCCAAGATGGAGTTGAGGGGAGAGGCCATGTTCCTGGAGTTCCCTTCAATTGCTCTTTGCGAGGTTGAATAGTAGCTGTCAGCAGGGGTCTTTTCGTAGAAAAAGAGCTGCAGGAGCTCATTAGCATATGGTATGCTAATGAGCTACTAGGCTATTAGCATAATAGCTCATTAGCATATGCAACGCCCCCTGACGTCACCGGAAGAGATGTCAGCAGGGGAAGCAAAAGGGGGGGAAGGCAATTTCAAAAGCCTCCCCTTCCCTTCCCTGGGGGGGGGAAGCAAAGAGAGAAGGGGCTTAAAGTTTAAACCCCTTCTCACTAGAGTTGGGCCACAGAAGGAGGAAAGAGGGAAGGAAAGAGAGAGAGAGTAGAGAGAAGAAAAGAAGGAAGGAAA
>NW_015165444.1:14660-32581 GCF_001447785.1 Gekko japonicus
GGAAAGAGAGAGAAGGAAAGAAGAAGGAAAAGAGGAAGGAAGGAAGAGAAGGGAGAGAAAGAAAAGGAGGGAAAGAAAAGGAAAAGGAAGGAAAGGAGGGAAAGAAAGAGGGCAAAGAGATGGGGGAGGGGGAGGCTCTCCCACCTCCCCACTCAAGCCTCTGCCACCACCCCCCACCCCCGTGGATCCCTCACTTACCCCACTCCAGCGCTGGCCCGGGGAGGCGGCGGGGGGCCCCTCTTCTGGTTTCCCCCGGGTTGCGGCGCTCTGTCGCTGGCCCAGGGAGGTGGCAATGGGCATCCTCCGACTTCCTCTGGTCCGCAGCGGCGACAGGCCTCCTCGAGCCTCCCTGAGGCCGAAGCGCTCCGGCACGGGCCGAAGAAAGACGGCGACGGGCCTCCCTGGGGCCGCTGCACTCTGGCGTGGGGCCCGGTAAGGCGGCGATAGGCCTCCTCGAGCCTTCCTGGGGCTGCAGTGCTCTGGTGCAGGCCCCAGGAAGACAATTATGGGCCTCCCAGGGGCCACAGCACTCCGCCGCAGACCCCAGGAAGGCGGCAACAGGCCTCCTCGAGCCTCCCTGGGGCCGCTGCGCTCTGGCACGGGCCCCAGGAAGAAGAAGAAGAAGAAGAAGAAGAAGAAGAAGAAGAAGAAGAAGAAGAAGAAGAAGAAGAAGAAGAAGAAGAAGAAGAAGAAGAAGACTTACAAACTCCTTTCCCTCCCCACAACAGACACCCTGTGAGGCAGGCGGGGCTGAGAGAGCTCTGACACAAACGGCTCTTTTTCAAGGACAGCTGTGCCAGAGCTTGTGACTGACCCAAGGTCACATCAGCAGGTGCAAGTGGAGGAGTGGGGAATCAAACCCGGTTCTCCCAGATTAGAGTCCGCGCACTTAACCACCACACCAAACTGAAAGACGGTGACAGGCATCCCTGGGGCCACAGCGCTCCAGTGCGGGCCCCAGGAAATCAATGACGGGCCTCCCTGGGGCTGCAGCGCTCTGGCGCGGGCCCCAGAAAGGCAGCGACGGGTCTGCTCTGGCCTTCCCGGGGCCGCAGCACTCTGGCGCGGGCCATGGAAAAACAGAGACGGGCTACAGCACGGGGAGCTGGGGGCGGGGCTTGCTGCCACCGCCATTTTGTCAGTTCCTGGGCTCCCGGAGCACGGCTCCGACACGCTCTGGCCCCCAAAGACCCCTGGCTGTCAGCATAGATCAGGGGTGCTAGGCCCATCGGATTGAAGATGAGTTTTAGCCAATAGTTAGATGCAAGTAGCCATATGTGAGTCTCCAAGGGGATCAGCCCAGTTTCTAATCTAAAAAGGGCATTTGGGATACATCGCAGGACTCCAAGGATTGATTGTGGGAAATGGGATTGTACGGTTTCCAGTAAGCACCTTTCTTTGTAAATACAGAGGTGGGAACCCATATAAAAGCTGGAACACAACCTTTCCTTGGAAGACCTTAATTGCTGCAGGGATGAAGGAGGCTCCTTATGTAAGGATGAATTTTAGAATGGTGGAGGATACTCTGTGGGCAGTCTCTGCAGCATGCGGTACTTGAGCTCTCCGTTGTCCAGATGACCTGAAGACTACACCAGGGTATGTAAAGGTGTTTGTTTGTTTGATGTTATGGCTCTCTATGGGAGGCAAGAGGGTGGCTGGCAACTAGATGCCTTTCAGAGACCAGCTTGCTCTTTCTTATCTTTCTACTCTTGTCCTCTCAGCTCAGTTTTAATCAGACTCCCGCATGGATTCATTTTAATTAAGGATTAAATAACACCTTCTATTGTTTATCTCCTGGCTACACAAGAAAGCTTTTCTACAGACGCCCGGTAAGAAGAGTGGCCTTCGGGGGGGGGGGGGGGGGGGGGGCACAAAAAAACCACATGGATCCTCATTCCCCATCTAAGTCAGCAAAACAGCTTCGTTAGGAGGACCTTATCTCAGGAGTAAGATAGTAAGTGACCTTCCTGGTTTTGCCTCCCCAAATAAATATGCAGTTTTGGAGACAGAATCTAATACCCAGGAAACTCAAGGGAACCCCCCCCCCCAATGCCTCCAATCCTCTCACAAAAGAGAAGGTCACAGACCCAAAAGAACCCTTCTTCCTTACAGAAAGCCACTGGGGAACAGAACATTTATAAAATTTCCTAAAAAAGAACCCGCTAGATTTCATTGGTGATCACTGTTTCCTTACTGGCCAAACAGTTATAGCCATCTTCCAGCAACTAAACTCCATATTCCATCAACTGGATTTATTTCAAGAGACTCTATCTACAAACTCCAATCACAGTCGAAAACCTCCCCCGACACAGAAAATCCAACTGTGTGGGAAGATGGATCAATCTCAAACCCAAAATCGAAAAACTTAAGGCGTCTACCCAGTTCTGAGTCAACAAAATATCAATAACAACTATCTGAGAGACCACAGGAAAAAACAAAGGAGGAAACTCCTGGTGTCTCACGCCAGCTGTTAAGAAACCAAATTGCCCTGTTTATAACAGAAAACTATGTAAACAGAGGACATTGGGTAGCCAAAAGAACAGTTTTGAACTCCCTGAACCAGCTCCTGTGTATAGAGCCCTGGTCTGTTGACCCTGAGGATATTGAAAGGCTCCCTAAAATGACTTGCAACTAAAAATACTCCTGAAGTTTAACAGCCCCATAAATCCAACTATGCTTCTAAAAGTACAGAAATGTTTGAGTACCTTCTGAATTTTTGCCAGTAGAGTTTTTCCTGATGAGTGTAGAGCCACACAGGCACAGATGACTCCCTCTGCCCCTAATTATGCTGTTTCCATGAATGCCAGTAAAAGGACTCCAATCTTATCTGAAAAGTACTGAGAAGTACTTTTATTAAGCAGGAACAAGACAAAGGTAAGCCGGCTCGCAGGCCGGCTTATATCCTCCGAAACCCACCACCTAAAACACACCCACTATGTCCCTATAGGCTATTTACAGTGGCCGAGAGTCCCATAGGCTCTCGGCTGCGGACCTAGCCCTCTGATAGGTGCGGGCTAGGATCCGCTGGACTATTGTTCTCCTAGAAGCGAAGCTCTGCTGTTTGGCCTGACCGCATGGCCCAACGGTCGCGCACGTGGTCATGGTGGAGTACATTACATTATCTCACCCACAGGAAGTAGACTTGAATCAAGCTCGGGCCTCTCTTGCCATAGAATGCTACCAGACAAACTCCTGGTCTGGTTCTTAAACGTGCTTCTTTCACTGTTTTATCTCCCATGCCGTTTATCTTCTGTGCCAAGATGGCGGGGGAGTGAATGCTGGGGTGAATGTGTGCTTGAGCTTGTGTAGTACATACGGAACCCTGGGAAGCGCATGATCTCAGCTTCTCGCCTGACCTTGAAGGGATGTAACTGTTACTATGCAGGTGTTGGGCTGGCCCAGAGGGTAGGCCTAGAGATTTGGCGGGCTGGCTGTGAACATTCATTGGGTGGTTTGCATACAGGGGCTGTTCTGTTTTTTGTATAGGGTTGGACTTGGCCTCCAGTGGCCAGTTCTGACACAGAATCGGTCTACGTTTGAAATCTCTTTACCTCCCAATAAACAAACCTTGCTGCAACAAGAATATCATGAGAGTGATTGAGTCCAGGATTTGACAGCTTGCAGCCAACATCATCCACCAAAACACAGAGTGAAATGCAGCTGCACAACTTCACAAAAAACTCTGTCTGCAGGACAGCATAATGATATAGTCTGTTTTGCTTGATTTAAAGAGTTCTTTAAATCAATTTGTGATCTAGAGCTGAGCGATTAAAAAACCTATGTCAGAAGTTGGTTTCAGGGAAAGTCTTCCATTGAGACAAAGCTAAACTCCAGACAGAAAAACAAGAAGCTTCCTTAATAACCCTTGATTTAAGTTTAAACCATGACCTTGTAGATATTTATGCAAACTCTCAAAATCCCTCAAAACCAAACTCTGAAAATCTAAATACTGTAATTGACCTTTGCAAAAACAATTCTCAGTCTAGCTGGAGTGAGGCAGACCCCATGAGCCCTTCCTCCCTTGAATTCCTAATAACACAGGAGTTGGTCACTTTGCAGCAACCTCTCACAGATCTTTTTAACCTCTCAACTCCCAAACAACCCACTACCTGGGCAGAAAGTTTGCAAACTGATGCAAAGGTTGAATCTGACACTCAACCAAGAAAGATGACGTATCGATCCCTTTGGCCCAAGGTCCAAAAACACAATTAAATTCCTAACATGGAATATGTATTACTCAAAGAAATCTCTATTTTGTATATATTTATGTTTCTAAATAAAAAAAATTAAAAAGACTTACCTCTTAAGTGAAACTTTGGCCTCCACATATTTCCCGATGATTGAACCTGACCTTTGATTTCTGTTGGCGGTTGGAACACTCTTCCTGCATTTCTAGAGAAATATTTTATTGATATGTATGAGTGAGGGAGCACTTCTAAGCAGCAGTACTCAGAAGTAAGCCCCATTATATATGGTGGAAGTTATTCTTAGGATTGTAGCATTAAGAATATAAAATGTTTATATTTCCCGCTTTCTATTTTCTCTTCCCTGACCTGGATGGTCTAGGCTGGACCAATCTCAAATTATTCCTATGAGAAGGAAAAATGGGAGGAGCCTAAGGAAGCCAAAGTGGCTACATAAACAGCTTTCTTAAAGATCTGAGAAATAAAAAGACTCATTTAGGAAATGGAAGGAGGGCCCCAAGGATGAATATACACAATTAAATAGTGCTTGTAGGGAGAGTGTTAGAAAAGCTAAAGCTCAGTATGAAAAGGGTTCTTTTGTTATGTTCAAAGTAAGAAAATTTATTATAATTTGCAGATTATAATAAATTGGGAGGGATAGCAAATATGGTAGAATACAGAGTCAGGATACAGCATGATCCTGACAGGCTGGAAAACTGGGCTAAAACAAAATAAATTCCAATGGGCATAAAGTTCTGCATTTAGGTAGGAAAAATCAAATGCATAATTATAGGATGAACGAGACTTGTCTTGGCAGTAGTATGTATGAAAAAGATCTAGGGGTCTTAGTAGACCATACACTGAACATGAGTCAGCAGTGTGATGCGGTAGCTAAAAAAGCAAATGCGATTTTGGGCTGTATCAACATGAAGTGATAGTATCACTTTACTCTGCTCTAGTTATACCTCACGTAGAGTATTGTGTTCAGTTTTGAGCACCACAGTTTAAGAAGGATATAGACAAGCTGGAACATGTCCAGAGGAGGGCAGGTGAGGGGTCTGAAGACCAAGTCCTATGAGGAAAGGTTGAAGGAGCTGGGCATGTTTAGCCCGGAGAGGAGATGACTGAGAGGTGATATGATAACCATCATCAAGTACTTGAAGGGCTGTCATATAGAGGATGGTGTGGAGTTATTTTCTGTTGCCCCAAAAGGTCGGACCAGAACCAATGGGCTGAAATTAAATCAGAAGTATTTTCAGCTAAACATTAGGAAGAACTTCCTGACAGAGCGGTTTCTCAGTGGAACAGGCTTCCTCGGGAGGAGGTGGTGGGCTCTCCTTCTTTGGAGGTTTTCAAGCAGAGGCTAGTTGGCCATCTGACATCAATGCGGATTCTGTGAACTGAGGCAGATCATGAGAGGGAGGAGGGCAGGAAGGGTTGCCTCCGTGCTTAGTTCTTGTGGCCCTTTCTTACACAGCCTGAGAAATGCTGATGGCCACTTTGAGGTCAGGAAGCGCTTTTTCTCCAGGCCAGTTTGGCCAGGGATCCTAGAGGTTTGGTTGTTCCCCTCCCCCCCATCTTCTGGGCGTGGAACAGCAGTCACTGCAGGTGTGGAGGGGGAGGTATTTGTGAATCTTCTGCACTGTGCAGGGGTTGGACTAGATGACCCTGGAGGTCCCTTCCAACTCTATGATTCTAAGTCTGCTGCAACTTGATGGCACTTTCCACCACCAGCAACTCTCTCCAAAGTGGCGTAGAGAATAAAAATAATTGCAAAATAAATAAAACTGAACAGCTCATGAGGACAGAAGCATTTAGTGGGTTGGTTAGGGATTCTCCCAGGTAGCCTCCGCATGCACCGCAATGACACAACCCTGATGGCAACAGCAGCAGCAGCAGGGCCGGGGAAAGAACATGTTATGCAGCAGAGCGAGCAGCACAGGAGAAAACAGCAGCATTGCACCACTGTAATGCTTTATTCCTCATAAAGTGTAACTGCCTTCTTCCACCCACCTGATATTTCACTCAAAGAATATCCTTGGCAGGCAGTGTAATTTGGCACATTTCAGATAGATTCATTGAAAAAACAACAGCAAGCAGCAGCAGTTTTTTTAAAGGGTTTGGTGGGGTTTTTGCTATTCTTAGGCCCCGGTCATACAGGCCGGAAAATGCGGGGGGGGGGAGTGTGGCTGTTTGCCCCGGAGCAAAATAACGCGCGACTGCGCGATCAGGCGTCCGGTTGAGGTCCCGTTGGGGTCCCATGGTTAGGGGGAGGTGCCGATCACACGACGCGGCAAAGAAGCGGGGCAGCGCGGCAAATGGGGTTGTGGGGTTTTTTAAACTGAAATGTGTGCATGCTCCGTTGGGTGCTTGTGCGCATCCCATGGAGACTTGGGGGAAAAAAAACATTTTGCGAAGGGACATGGGCGGGCGCCGGATGCCACCGGAAACACGATCAGACACCCACCCTTGCCCCACGGTTTCTGGAAACTAGTACCTCGGAGGTACTAGTTTTTTACCCCGCATCTTCGGTGGGAAGCCTTGGGTGAGCCACAGGAGCTCTACGCTTCCCAGATGTGGCGCTGTGATCGCGCCCGGAAAATCCGCCTATCTTCCGTCTCTCTAGCGTGGCTAATG
Organism: Gekko japonicus; assembly: GCF_001447785.1. Taxonomy (NCBI): domain Eukaryota; kingdom Metazoa; phylum Chordata; class Lepidosauria; order Squamata; family Gekkonidae; genus Gekko; species Gekko japonicus. The sequence continues at coordinate 21,482 of NW_015165444.1, forward strand.
CTCCGTGTGACCGGGGCCTTAATTGGCCTGCAAATGATGTTGAATATCATCCCTATCCGATTTTGATTTCTCCAAAATACCTGAAATATCCCCATGTGGGGGTATTGTTTGTTGACTTTGTGTATACCCTGCCCGTCTCCTCAACGGGGACCCTAAGGGGCTTACCCTCCATTTTATTCACACAAGAACCTTGTGAGGTAGATTCACTGAGAGCATGTGACTGGCTCTAGGTCACCGAGTAAACTTCCACGGCAGGGAGGGGATCCAGGCCGGGGTCTCCAAAACCCTGACACTCTAAACGCTACGGAAACATTGTTTGTGCTTAAAGCTGTGAGACTCTCAAGCCTGTAAGTTAATACTGTATTAAATTAAAGGCACGGTAAAGTAAACCTTCCCATGCAATATGGGCCCTAAAGAAAAATGGCTGCCAACTACAGTGACCTGCTAAAGCACAGCCAGTGATTCTTTTAAAAAGAACTAAAAACTGACGGTACATAAATATGGCTGTGGCTATGCTCTTGGGAAGCTGCTATTCATTTCAATTGATCAGGACAGCTTTGTATGGATTATGTCCTATGCATACCAGCTGCCTATATCTGCCAGGAAGCTTCCCTTTCTTTGAAATGCCAGTTTTGGCCACATCTGGGGTCTCAGTGGAAAGTGCAGCGTCTCCAAGACAGAATGGGGCATGCTGGTGTTTTGGCGCAAGACTGTGGAGGGAGGGGAGGGGAGGGAAGAAAACAGCAGTGACTAAGGAGGCAACTGGTAGGATTGTGGCACATACGCTTGCCAAGTCCCCCCGGGGGGCGGGGAACCCCCCACCCCAGAGGCCCGTTACCCACCGCCAGTGGATCGGGCCCCGGGGGGAACCCCAACCCCAAAGCATGTGACGTGCCTGGTGTCAGCACGTCACGTTGGGCGTGCCGGGGGTGGGGCCCACAGTCATCCGAGGGAAAACTCTATGTTTTTCCCTCGGATGACCATGGCCCCACCCCCGGCACGCCCGACGCGACCGCGTCACTTCCGGGTGACGTGGTTGCGGCGTGCGCGCTCCTGGGACGGAGCTGGAGTCCCCCCCTGTACATACAGCAGGGACTTGGCAACCCTAGTGGCACAGCCACTATTCAGAGCCTGCTGTACATCCCACTGTACCACCATGTACAACCAACAAAGTATAGAGATCAATATCTTCAAAATAGGTATGATGTGACAATGCTTTTTTGGAGTATGGGGCTGCACATGCAGTCGTTTCTCCAACATGCAGAGTATCTTAACTGCAGTGCCAACATAGTTCCCAGACTAATGAACTGAAGTAAGAGATTGAGTTTTGTGGCACAAGTAAAAGCTGAATGTACCCATGATCAGAAAAAAGCTAGACAACTGAAGTGGGATTTCTTTACCTGTAAACAGATGTCGCGTTCATCTTTTAGATATTTGTTCCTTTCTCTGTAGGGTGAAATTGAGACATCAGTTATATTCCTCCCCCAGTTGTTTGGGGTTTTTTCTTGATAAAATTGCTGTCAATGGCTTGAGATAATGATTTTTAAAAATAGGCCTAATGTGTGGAAACAGGCAGCTGAAGTTCTTCATAGTATGAAGGTAAATAATATCAACTGGTAAATAACATCCTATTCAGTCTTTTAAAGGGACAGGAGATTTTTGTCTCAGGAAGTTAGCAACCCTAGTGGTTACACGGGCCTGAAAATGCGCACGGGGGGGGGGGAGCGTGGCTGTTTGCCCCGGAGCAAAATAATGTGCGGCCACCTGATCACACGTCCCGTCGAGGTCCCGTGGTTAGGGCGTGAGGTGCCAATCACACAGCTATCCTGCAGTGTGGAAAAGAAGCGGGATGGCGCAATCACACCTGCAATCGCTAGGTGCCGCTTCCATGGCAAACAGGAATATTTTTTTTCTCCCCAAAAGGTTAGCATGCGCATGATCGTTTGTGCGCATCTTGTGAAGACTTAAAAAAAAAACCTAACCGGTTTGCGACGGGACTAGGACGGGACGCGATCAGAAGCCCACCCTTGCCCCGTGTTTTCCAGAAACTAGTACATCGTAAGTACTAGTTTTTTACTCCGTATCTTTGGCACAAAGGCACGTTTTAGCCACGGGTGCACTACACTTCCCAGATGTTGCGGTGTGATCGCGCCCAGAAAATCCGCCTGTCACCCGTATCTTTAGCATGGCAAATGCTCCGTGTGAACGGGGCCCATGAATACGAATGCACCATTACACAAAGGAATTGTATGGTCCACCATCTGACATGCTGTAGCAGCTGGTGAAACATATTTGATTATCGTAAATATGATAACATATTACAGAACAGCTGAGGGAAACCCTGAGCTCCTTGCAGAAAGGGTAGCATACAGATGTGATTGATTGACGGACAGCAGTTACATTTAGCCTAGTATACGTTTAGCCAAAAGAATAGACTCCCTCATTGCTTTTAAGTGAGGTGACCAGACACAGAACTATAGTGCCCTATATCCCTTTCACCATCCACCTTGTATCGGCTGAGATAATAAATGCTGATGAATGTGTTTGACTTGCATTTGTTCAGAGTAGTAACTATGAAAAGGTCTGTTGTATAACAAGAATTTTTAAAAAAGAAAACTGAGTTGGTCTTCAAAGCCAATGCAGGGCAGATTATTTCAGAGGACATGAACACAGCATGCCACAGCCTGAAAACAGGGATGTTCCAGCCGTTACTCTTGGAATGGAAAAGGGGATCTTTTAAATACACAACAATGCTCCTGTTGGTCTGTGTGAAATGTTGGTGGGTATAGTAGTGCTGTACATATGGTCACCATTTAGTACATAATGGACAAATATTTTTCTTTCCCCATATTAAAGATATGGCTGTTGCCCTTGCGTGGGCATTATTAATTTCTACCACCTGTGATACACACACACACACACACATTGTCATGAATGAGAAGCTGTTTATCTTTTGAAAATGTACACATCTATGTGAACCCCGCCATAAGCAGCCTTAAGTTACACTCAGAAAGGGAGGCAGAGAAGTACATATGTGGTGAGAACCAGAGGAGATGAGAATCAGAAGAAGCTTTTGCACCATCTGGATAGGTTGTCACCAGAGAGATGAGGCAGGTCGGTTTTAATGTCCCGGCTTGGAGCCCTAAAAATCAGTGGTGCAAAAGACTGCAGTATTGGGTAATGCAGATTTGGTGGGAATTGAGAAGCCAAGTCCAAAGAAAGGATTGGTTCTACAAAGCTCATCCCAGCTGGGAGGTAAAATTTAAAACAGTCTATTTGGACAGACCGTGCCAAAGGATGAGAGAACAGGAGAGAGCAAAGGAACCTCCCAAGACAGGAGAACAGCAGTTCCTGTCACTTTATGCCCATTCTTCAGAGGAAAAAGGCCTCTGTATAGGGATGGTGTTTTGATACTGCATATCGTGCAGGCTGAAGAAGAACACATTTCCCAGCTGTCATTTCCCACCCCATCCTGCGCGGTACAATTCAGGAAGTTCAAACATGAAACTGATATAAATCAGCCACCCAAAAGCTATCTGCTTTCCTAAATGACTCCGCCTTCTCCTTCTTTCAGCCACAGACCTGGAACTCCACCTCTATCCTCCTCTCTCTTGCCCTCCAGATCCTTCCACAGAACCAACATGTGTTCTTACCTTAAAAAATCCAGCTGCTTGAGAAGGCCTGATTGCTCCCTCTGCAAAGCTTCTGTCACTCTGTAAACCTCTCTAGAGGGAGAAATACACACACCATCAAACTCCACTTGTAGTATTGCTTAGATTCAGGTGGGGTCGCCATGTTGGTCTGAAGCAGTAGAACAAAGTTTGAGTCCAGCGGGGCACTTTGAAGACCAACAAAGTTTTATTCACAGGTATGAGCTTTCATGTGTCACACACACTTCCTCAAATACACTGGAATGGAATTTACCAGCTCATACATATAGGCAGGAGGTGAGCCATAAATTAGCACCCAACATAATGAAGATGTTTATCAGATGCAGGAATAACGAGCTTAGTTTATATGAATGAAGTTTGAATCCAGTGGCACCTTTAAGGCCAACAAACTTTTATTCATGGTGTAATCTTCTGTGTGCAAGCACACTTTGTCAGATACAGTGGGAAAAACCTCCTCAACCATTACTTATAGGGGGTGGGGTGGGGGTTGTTGTCAGAAAGGGCCATTGAGAGTCAAGATGCACAAGTACTAGGTGATTATAGCTGAGATTGGATGTAAGAAAGACCTGTGAATGGCAGTAAATTAGCATACAGATATGAGACTTAGCAAATGTGGGAACAGCACCTACAAGACAAATAAAGTTCCATTCTGGGTACAAGCAAGAACTGAGAGACCTAGTATGTCATGGAGGGCATATCTGTCAGGTTCAACAGCATGCAAGTCTCCACATACTTTTCAGGGGAAAGTTATGCTTTATTAGAATACAAGTCTGTTGCCGGGTTGTACAGGTACATTGTTAGAAATAACGGTTAGAGCAGATGCATCAATACATATACTCTGATGCGGCAGTTGGCTAAGCAAATGAAATCCGAGCGCGCACGCGGGAATTACATCATGAACGGGAGACTCTCCTCGCCCCATGAGAGCAGAAATATTCACACCGGCAGTGGAATGCAAGCTCCCTTTCCTCCTCAAGGTTACACAGATAGCACCATCTGGCAGAGCCAGTTCGCATGGTCTCATGAGTGCCTCCTGATAGTTACTCGCAGCCACTAAGCAAAGCAAACAAGCAAGAATGCGCGCAGGCGCTACAGTCAGGGATGAACGAAAACAATGAAAGCATGGCAGTGAGCTGACATTCTGCCCCCTCAAAAGACAACCAACCCCCTCCCCGGGAGATACTCGTGGAATTTTCACAAAAGGTCAGGGCCCCCAAATATCCCTTTGCCTCCCAGGAGTCTGACAGGGTGATACCACCAGCTGAGGAGGATGAAGAACACACAATACACACCGTGAGTGTAGAGATGTGCAACAATCATCATTGCTATCTAAAAAGACTTAAAGTGCCATGAAGGAACTGAAGTGCTTTGAACTGAAGGTGGTGGCCTTCAAGCAAACCTGAGAATTTTCTCATATGGCAGGAATATTGTGATGAGGAGTTAGGCTTCCATTAAGTCTAGCAAGGACAGGAAGTTATCACTCCTTATGTCTTCTGCAATGGACTTGCACCATCACAGTATGATTCTTAATATGTTGTGTCATACTATAATCCTTTACTGATGTCTGCATCCCATGATCAAGAGGCTGGAATCATCCATTATGTGTAGCAACCTAATTAATTCCAATCCATCACACAGATAACAGGATTCACACCAAACCCTGCTGTGCTTCAACCCCTCACTTTCCCCCTCGCTTTCTGTAAACTTCCTTATGTCAGCGTGGGATATGACTTCTTCTTCATAGAATCTGAAGTAGTGGATTCTGACCATGAAAGCTCATGCTGAAATAAATGTTGTTAGTTTTCAAGGTGCCACTGGATTTCTGTTTTATCTAAAAGTTACCGTTACTCACATTTCCTTTTCTTCCTGCAGTTTTTTTGCCTCATCCTGCAACATCTGCAACTGTTGTTGAGCAACAATTAACTCCTGGGACGTTCTCTCCACATCCTTGTGAAGCTCTTGGTTTGTGAGCTTCAGCCTGGTATTCTCCACTTTGGTCTCACACTTATCATCGTGGAGCTCTTTACACTGTCTCTCCAACTGAGAGGAAGAAGAAACACAACTGTATTGCCTTGTTAGCTATAAACACAAACATGCAAAGTGCTCCAGTGGTCACTCAGGAGATGATGTTTCCAGGGTTGTCCCTTGTGGTGTTCCAGTTCTGTGTCATTCATGTAGAAAATACTAGTGAGAAAATTAAAGGAATTCCCAGATGAGATTTTCATGTCATGTGCGCCAAGGGAAAAGCGGTTAGTTATTTATTCAACACATTTTTCATTGCTCAAAGTAGTTTACAATAAAAAGAAAATTACCTTTCCCTTCTCCCCACACCATTCCCAATATTATTAATAGAATCATAGAATTATTCCTGCCAACAAAAGTCCGTATGGTCAAAGCAATGGTATTCCCAGTAGTAATGTATGGCTGCAAGAGTTGGACTATAAGGAAGACCGAGTGCTTAAGAATAGATGCATTTGAATTATGGTGCTAGAGAAGACTTGAGAGTCCCCTGGACTGCAAGGAAATCAAATCAGTCAATCCTAAAAGAAATCAACCCTGACTGTTCCCCGGAAGGCCAGATACTGAAGCTGAAGCTCAAATACTTTGGGCACCAAATGAGAAGGGAGCACTCACTGGAGAAGAAGACCCTGATGCTGGGAAAGACTGAAGGTCAAAGAAGAAGATTCTTTTGAATTATGGTGCTGGAGAAGACTCTTGAGAGTCCCCTGGACTGCAGGGAGATCAAATAAGTCAATCCTAAAAGAAATCAACCCTGACTGTTCCCTGGAAGGCCAGATACTGAAGATGAAGCTCAAATACTTTGGCCACCAAATGAGAAGGGAGCACTCACTGGAGAAGAAGACCCTGATGCTGGGAAAGACTGAAGGTCAAAGAAGAAGATTCTTTTGAATTGTGGTGCTGGAGAAGACTCTTGAGAGTCCCCTGGACTGCAGGGAGATCAAATAAGTCAATCCTCACATAAATCAACCCTGATTGTTCCCTGGAGGACCAGAGACTGAAGCTGAAGCTCAAATACTTTGGCTACCAAATGAGAAGGGAGCACTCACTGGAGAAGACCCTGATGCTGGGAAAGATTGAAGGTAAAAGAAGAAGGGGACAGCAAAGGATGAGATGGTTAGACAGTGTTATCAATGCAACGAACATAAAGTTAAGCAAACTCCAGAGCACGACGGAAGACAGGAGGACCTGGCGTGATGTGGTCCATGGAGTCGCAAAGAGTCGGACTCGACTGTGTGACTGAACAACAACAACAACAACAACAACAGCAATTATTGAAATCAGTCTATTATGTGTCTGAATTTTTTTAATATGCAGATGTGCTGATGACTGTGTGTCAGTCTTGGCTGATATATTACTGTAACAAATAAGGATTGATTTATTGCTATTATGCCCAGATGACCACTTCTACTTGAATATCCAGATATACATGAGCATTTCATGCAAGGTGGATTTTCAGTGCACTTAAGATCTAGCAAAACATTTGGGTGAATTTCTGTAGACTATACAATAGAAGAAACAGTGAATAAAGATATACACCAGGAGGAACAAAGGGATTTAGTATCAGTCCAGGAGCTTTCAGTAAGTACTCTCAGGCACCAGAGTACAGGAGCATATTTCTGAAGATGTTTAGATGCGTGATTGGTCAATACAGCAATAAGATGACACATTCAGATTTTCCTCTGACTAGAATACAAAAAGATAAGGCAGATGTCCAAGCTGGTTGAATCCAGATTCAGATGGGTGTATCTGAAGAAGTGTGCTTGCACATGAAAGCCATCCCCAAACCAAAATTGAATGCTGATTAAAACATCAGCAAACAATACTGTTCCTCATCTCAATGGAGATGAAAAGAAGCAGGGTAGAATGCCAAACAGAAACCAGCAGAACCCACAGGAGCACCATGAATAACGGAGACATTTTCTTTTGCAGGGGTGGGAGGAGGAGGACGAAGAAGAGGAAGAGGAAGAAGAAGAAGAAGAAGAAGAAGAAGAAGAAGAAGAAGAAGAAGAAGAAGAAGAAGAAGAAGAAGAGATTGGATTTATACCCTGTCCTTCACTCAGAGTCTCAGAGAGACTCCACCCCACACGAGACAGCCCAAGCATGCCTCGTGGGGGCCGCGTTTGCCTCCTCGTGAGGAGGAGTTAGGCAGGCAGGCTGCGGTGGAGCCTTACCTCCAACAGGGGAAGCGGAGTCTGTTGTAGCCTTATTAGGCTACCCGCCCTGTATGTAGTGTAAGCATAGGCTGGTTGCCCTGTTTAATGGGGAGCCGGGTAGGAATTTTTTGGTTCCATTCTCGCATTGGCTATTGAGATGGGGTCTTTTTCACCTACCCTGCACTGCAGTCAGTGGATTGAGGAATTGGTCTGGGATGGTGCCTAGGGGCTAGTTCGTCACTTTGTTAGGGCAGAAGTAGGTTTAAATACAGTTCAGCGGCCAGCAAGCACCAATTAATAACCCCGGGTGAGGGTAGAGGGGTATGCTCGACCAACCTTGTAGCCGTGCAGCCTGGGTGAGGCTTGCAGACCGCCTATGGGGATGGTCACGACGGAGACTCAGCGCTGGCCATGCGGTGGTGTTTGAGGGCTCCCGAGGGCGCATCCCAATCTTGGCTCGGCTGGGTTTGTAAGCGACTTACGGTTGGCTCCAACCCAGGGGGCCGTGATGTCTTGCCGTTCCTATGGTTTGAGGATGGGAGTCGAAGCGACGCCAGGCCCGGCCGTGCCGCTGTTTTCGTAGTTGCCCTTTGCCGTTAAGTTAATAAGTTAATAATTTAATAAAGTGGCCTTATTTCATCCAACCTTGTTGTCTTACTATTTCTTCCATCTGGGGGGGCATTTACAAACTCCTTTCCCTTTCCCTCCCCACAACAGACACTCTGTGAGGTAGGTGAGGCTGAGAGAGCTCTGACAGAAACTGCTCTTTTTCAAGAACAGCTGTGACTGAACTATGGCTTGCCCTATGTCATCCAGCAGCTGCGAGTGGAGGAGTAGGGAATCAAACCCACTTCTCCCAGATTACAGTCCACGCACTTAACCACGACACTAAACTGACTCTCAACCAAATCTGTGCTAATAGCCTTTTTCCTCCAGCTCATAATGTTCCAGGATAAGATCTTTAGGACTGGTTCTTGGCACCATTGGATAGTCAATCAGATTCCGATATCTTGTCCATAACTCCCCTGTGATCAAGAAATACACTGCCATTTTTAGCAGTATTTTTGGATGTCTTTGTTGGTAAATGTGGTATATCATCAGAGTCAGAAGCAACTTGGGGCACTGTTGAACACAGTACAGTATGATCAGTATCAGGGGAGGATGAGTAGATTCCGGGGGCACAGCATGGAGATTTGGCTTGTGTTTACATATGGGGAGCCAGTAAAATTAGAGTTGAACTAGACTCAGTAAACAGAATGCAATTGTTGCATAACTGGGACCATCAAGCCCAGTCTTTGGGTGGTACATACGTAGCGGGTCACACCGGTTTTCAGCCTCGCATGCCACCTGTATCAAATTATTGAGTGTCAGGGGGTTGCCCTGAGCCAGGGCTTTTATGTCAGACTCTTGAACAAAGTTACTCTCAACAACACTCTCTGGCAGTGATTTGTTTATTGAGAAATAAAGATGTTCCAAGCTAATAGCAGTACTGTGTCAGAACTGAGGTTCTGACACCAAAACCCATAGTTCTAATAAGGCCCCCTTGGGTTCCATCCAATCACACTCTACAACCATCCTGCCTAGCTTTCGCGCACTCTACACCCCCACCTGCAAATCTACCGTTATGCTTATCTATGATAGGGAAGCAAGCACAGACACTATCCAAGGTCATCCCTGAGGAGGGAGGCTGCTTAAGAAGAGTTACATCACCACTACAACAGAGCCATTCTCACACTCATGCACTCACACACAACCCTCTGGAATTTCCCTCCCTTAGCAGGCCTCAAATCCCCATAAAACATGGCAAATGAGAGTCCGAGTTTGACATTTTACCACAAACATTTCTAATAGATATCTTTTTCCAAGGGACAGGGACATGTCCCCCCCAGTCCCTTGAATATTTCTTCAGATCCTCCTTTAGAATCTCCTACTTACATTGCTATTATAGATGAACTTCTGGGGGGGAAATGGAAAAAAACAACAAATAGACTTGGAAGTGCTGGCAGATCAGACACTCTTAGTATTTAACGCTCTACAGAAAGTCTTTGAAAAATTAGATATATTATCAAAACTTATTGAAGATTTTCTGGTAAAGGGGAGTAAGGACAATATGGGGTGTAAGGGTTGTAGATATTTAGAAACGAAAGGAACAGTGGAATCTACTATACCAATGAGAAAACAAGATCTAAGTAAACAAGGTGAAGGGGTGGTTTATCAATCTAAGAGTAAGGATGGGGAGGATGGGGTGACTGACATAAGAAAATGATGGGGGGGGAAACCCTGTATCAAATTTGGATCCCCTTGCTCACCCTTTGATCCTTGATAGTAAAAGAAATTGTACTGAACATACTACCCTAAAATGGTTGAATGATAAGCTGGATGAATAAATGGGCAGTTAAAGAACATCTATCTTATCTGCTACATAAACATCCATCTTCCATTGACAAAATTTGTGGAAAGAATTCCAGGTTTCCTGAGGGGGGATAGAGTTAGATTTCATTTTTGTTCCCCATGGATACCAACATTAATACTCTCAATGCAGGAATATTTAATAAAATTACAGGTCTTCCTGGTACCATCATTCCATCAAAAAGGGAAGACCCCCCTCTTAAGGAATTCAGAGGTTTCATCTCAGCTAAGGAGAAGTAGAAAAAGAACATGCCCTCAAGCCCAGTCAAACAGAAGATGATTGTGAACTTCTTATCAACCTCACCTCCCTGGAGCCAGCATCTAAGCAGTGCACTGATTTCATGAACAATCCAAAGCACCTTTGGAAACTTGAAAAACCACCACTTCAAAATGACTCTATTAACATATACCTCCCCACAGCTGAACATGGCTACTATAGTAAAATGGGCCTCACAGAAGAGAAGGAGCAGGGGTCCATTTTAGCTTCCTTACCAAGAATACCAAATGACCTGGCAGCCCATGTGCCAAAGTATAGATAGTGACAGCTCTCTCACCCAATGTCAAATTTTGCTAGGAAATCACTGTTCTTTCCACATCACATACCGTTTTCTGTTTCTGAGCCAGTTGTTCCAGTTCCTGTTCTTTCACTACAAGTTTATGCTCCAGATCCTGACTTCGTGATTGAAATCTTTCAGTGTCCTGCAAAATTATAAAGATTAACCTTTAAGAAGAGAACATTAATTCTAATCCTCAGAAAAGAGGACTTAGATAGAACTAAGGAAACAAAAGGCAATTTTTAGCAGTGCATACGATATGCCAAAGGAGCTTCGGTGGCTCAAGTGGTT